>NC_057404.1:22323179-22677690 GCF_019320065.1 Cervus canadensis | reverse complement strand
AATTGTCTCCCCGCCCCCCCCCTTTTTTGTATCACTTTGAAATCTTTGGGTTATTTGTTTATTTGGGTCCTCATCTTTCATGCTATTTGTCTTTGTCAAGTGGTTAGTGATCCTGGAATACCCATTGATGATTTTGATTGAAAGAATACATTGATATGAGTAACTGAGTTAGGCTTCCCTTGAAGTTAAGTGGTTTTGTTCAACTGAAACAATCCTGATCCTGTAAGAAGCAGGGTTCTGTGTAATTGAGTGGGACCCATTGATGGTCAGTCTACTCATAAAGGACTATGTATGAAAGGGAAGGAAGCCAAGGTTTAGATCTCAATAATTGCCAGATAATGAGGACTTTAAAAAAGAATGTTTTTGTTTGCCTTTTAAAAGTGTTTTTATCAAGTCTTTCTTTTTTCATCAGTTTAACTGAGGTATAATTGTCATGTCTCACCCCCCATCTGTAGAGGATATGGATCTGATTATTTTTTCTCTATGAGTTGGTTTTTTTTCTGTTTCCTTAGATTCCACTGTGAGATCATACCATATTCATCTTTCTCTGTCTCATTGTTCACTTTTGACTTTTGTTTCCCATCTGTACTACCCTTCAAATTCATATTTAGTTCTAGAGTTTATTCTGCCTTTCTGGACTGTCTCAGTACCCTTGATAGCCATCTTTTCCTGTCACATATCTCACTTTTATTAAGCATATCTTGTAACTTCAAGGTAGGGGTGAAGGCAGCACCAACTGCTCTGTTTGAAGGGTGGGAGAGGAACCAGTCAGGCTGGCAGCGTGTTAAATAATCCTTTAGTTAATTACTCTGATGATCGCTCTGAGTCTGTTCTGCTCTCTGCAGTGGCTGACCCATAGATTCTCTAGGGCAACCCCTCTTAATCCTTACCAGCCATTGTGTGTGTGTGTGTGTGTGTGTGTGTGTCCGTGTGCATTGTAATCCTTTGCTTTAGTTTCTCAGACAATTCCATTCTAGTTACTTTCTGTTTGCCACAAATACTTTAGTCAATGTGGCATTCTTTAGGGGCTTTTTTGGTTTTCAGTTATGTCATGGATTTAAAAAAAAAAAAATTGATTGTCATTTCAGTGGGGTTGTGAGAGGGAGAGGAATTAAATATGTCCATTCCACTCCCCATCTTGAACTGGAAGTCCTTATTAACATGCATTTATAGAACAAAAGTGTCTTATAAACCATACAGTATTATTCAAAGTTTAGCAAATGAATTCCCCCATCTTCTTCTTACCCTTATCTTCCTTCTCTCTATCACTAACACATCCAAGCTCTGGGAATTTTCTAGTCTTACGCTTTTCAGAAAGAGGATGCGATAACATGGAATTGATGGCATTTCAGGCAATGAGAGAAAGTGAAATATTGAGAGAGTCTGAGAAAAGCCATGGTGGAGGATGGGTGCTATGATCAAGAAAAGTGCCTGCCTCTGGGGTCAGCTGCTCTAAGCCATTTGTACTTTTCATCCTTTCTTACATCCCTTTATTCTGGACACAGATTTGTCAGGAAGCATCTTACAGGAAGCTTCCTGTGTGCTGTTTTGGATCTGTCAGGAATCCTTTGGTCCTTATTAATTCCTGAATACTCAGGAATTAAGAGGAGAGGCACGCCTTTCCCTGGGCTGAGGAATCCAGGCATTTCCTTTGTTAGTTTCTCATTATGGTGATAAGTACCCTCTTCTCTCTTTAATAGGGATCGCCTTGTGTTTTGTAAGTCTGGAATTTTAATCTTTATCTTTGCTGAGAATAACTACCTTGTAAGACAGTATATATGCCCACACCATGTTGATTAAAACACCTTTGCTCCATCAGAGCTTTGGCCCCCATGTCTTTCTTTCTCTTCCTCTCTTTATCTTTCTATTTCTGGCTGATTCCCTGGAACGTGAAAGCTGGCTGCTTAACCCAGGGAATATTAGCCTCTTTCCTTCTTTCACTTTCTCATTGTTGACTCTGGACCACCAGGTTCCAGTCCAGTAAAGGACCAACACAGATTCTCCATGTACCAGGTTTCCTGATAACGAGTTGGCTTCCTGGGCAATGATGAAAGGTATCTGCTGCCATCACTGTTGGTACATGTTGGGTATTTGCCGATATCAGTCTGCCTGCTTACATATTCTTTGCTGTCAGCAAAGTTCTTGATACTGAATGAATGCTTATCACATATGTTTAGGAAAAAGCATTTTTACCTGTATGATGGAATTACTACAAAATAATTGTAGAGCATTTAAAATATACAAACAAGCAAACAAATAAAAAAATCAGCCAGAGAGGTGTCTTCAGATTTTGAGTCCATACTTCAGTCTCCTTGTATACATTCACAGATTTTCATGCACTCATCCACTTTTGTTTATACTAATAGGAATGTTCTATAGATGGTTTTGATTTCTGTAAGATACTTAAATATATCCTGATAGACTATAACACATTTGCCTCTTTTTCTCTCCTCTCTATCTTTCTATATACATGGATGTTGCATAGAAAGCAAATGTGATATGCATGTCTTTTTCAATTATGGTTTCCTCAGGGTATATGCCCAATAGTGGGATTGCTGGAACATATTGTAGTTTTATTCCTAATTTTTTCAGGAATCTCCATGTTGTTCTCCATAGTGGCTATATCAATTTGCATTCCTACCAACAGTGCAAGAGGGTTCCCTTTTCTCCACACCTTCCTCAGCATTTACTGTTTGTATACTTTTTGATGGTGGCCATTCTGACTGGTGTGAGACGATACCTCATTGTGGTTTTGATGTGCATTTCTCTAATAAGGAGCAATGGGGAGCATCTTTTCATGTGTTTATTACCCATCTGTATGTCTTATTTGGAGAAATGTCTGTTTAGGTCTTCTGCCCACTTTTTGATTGGGTTGTTTGTTTTTCTGCTGTTGAACTGCATGAGCTGCTTATATTGTAGAAACCATCACAATATTGTAATTATCCCCTAATTAAAAATAAAAAGAAGCAAAAAAGGAAAACAAAACAAATGTGAATCAATATGCATCTTTGAAGCTAAGAGAAAATTTGCTGCATCTCAGTAAATTTGCTACATCTCCTGTTTGGAGTAGAGTTCTATATCGTGTCCTACATATCTGTACATAAATTAATTTGTCACCACCAAATTCATCAGTTAAGCTGGGACATTTGTTTATTTGGATAAATGTGTGCCAGCATTGTACTGAAAAAAAGACTGTTCTTTCTTGGGCCTGCCCATCTGGCAGGGGTTGCTTTCCAGGTAAGTTCACTGGTGCAAAGCTTAAGTGATTCTTCAAGAATTATTGGGTCATCACATAGTGTCCCAGACAGAAATATGGGACTCATGCTAGACTGTTCCTCTTACCCTTCTTTATTTAATCAATTATTTTTTTGTTCTATCTCTTTTAAACCCCTTGGTTACACCCATCTTCCCCATTACTGCTTCCTTTTTTTTAGTTTCAAAACTCACCATCTTTTGTCTTAAATTCTCTTGCCTCCCCTCCACTTTCCTCTACTCTCTCTAACACCCTGCTTCTAGCTTGGTCTTTTAAAATTCTGACCACTTCATTCCATTTCTTTTTTTTAATGATTTTTTTTTTTTTTTTTTGTAAGAGAAGCTAAGTGGTCCTCAGTTTTTAGTTTTTACTTTTTGGCTGCCCCGTGCAGCATATAGGGTCTTAGTTCCCCAACCAGGGATCAAACCTGAGTCCTCTGCATCGGAAGTGTAGAGTCTTAACCACTGGACCTCCAGGGGAATCCTTCCATTTCTTGAGAGATAGCATGAGCTCTGAAATCAAACAGACCAAGTTTGAACTCTAACTTCACCTCTTACCAGTTGTGTGATCTTTGGAAACAACCAAGCTTTGTACCTCATTTCCTCATGTGTAAAATGGGAATAGTAGGGGTACCTGTCTTGGTTGTTATAAATATGTTTATGAACATCAGCTGTTTAGATTTGCACTGGGCAAACTACATGTGTTCAGTACAATTTAACAATTATTTAATTGTCTTCTTGCCTTCTACAGAACTATTTCTGAATCCGTGCATGGCATTAAAAAAAAAAAAACAAAAAACAACTCTTTGTAATTTTACCTCTGACTATATCCCCAGTTTCATCTCTTGTTTCCTTTTCATTTGTATCTTATTCTTTGACCAAAATGAAGCACAAGTAATTCTTTGAATGTGCCATGACCTTCATGTACTGTTGCACGCACTGTTCCCTCTGCTTGAATGCATACCTGACTTCTGGCATGCGCAGAGACGAACAGAGGACAAAGATCCAGGCTTCTTAACTTCCAGGCTGGGTCTCCTTCCCTACTGCAGCATACTGCCTCTTTTGCCTTCATCCTATATGCTACTCATCTGAGTATATTATGGGAGCTTGGTAGAGATAGTAAGGAGCTGGGAGTGGGATATGCAAAGGAAGCCACCCAAAGACATTTTTAATACCTATAACAGTCTATTGTATTAACTCTTTGGAACTATATGGATAATATGACTTTTTCCCTGAGAGCATTTGGGCATAACTCCATGCTTTTAATAATGATTAATATCATGAGAGGGGCTTCTCCAGTGGCTCAGGGGTAAAGAATTCACCTGCAATGCAGAAGCTGCAGGAGACGCGGGTTCCATCCCTGGGTAGGGAAGATCCCCTGGAGGGGGACATGGCAACCCACTCCAGTATTCTTGCCTGGAGGATCCCATGGACAGAGGAGCCTGGTGGGCAACAGTCCAAAGGGTCGCCAAGAGTCAGACATGACTGAAGCAACTTAGCATGCGTGCAATATCATGAGAAATATTGATATGGATTGATACGATATTAGCATGGCTATTACACTGAGGGCTGGTATTCCAGATGGCAAGGGAGCAGCTGCAGCCCTGTTATTTTCCTTCTCCTCTGCTGTGTGGGACACTGTCTTGAGCTGAGAAGATCTGTATTGGCTTAGGATCTTTCTCAAGGTGCCTGTTCTTCCTTTCATTAGTGTGGATAATCAGACTTTGATTGTAAAGTATGCCTAGGCCAAGTGCAAGGGCTTTTAAAATTGTCTGCTGTTTTAGATTATCCAGGCCACTGATCCTCCTTCCTTAGCATGGATAATTGAGAGTGGACTGGGCTGAAGAGTGCTAAGCAGAACCAATTGACAAAATAAATGAGATTTTAAAAATCCTTTACATTTTAATAATAGCAAAAAAAAAAACCAAGCTAGATTTTCATCTCCTTTTTTTAATCAAAAACAGACTATTTTATATTTTGAAACAGTAAATGTTGATATATTTGGCTTTAAGTTGATTCAAAATAGGAGACTATTTCCTGTGATGCACCAGTTTAAAATGTATGCTAATCATAATAGGTACTTAATGGAGTTAGGGGACAAATTGAAAATATAGGCAAGAGTTTGGATGGTTTCATATTCAATGTCAGATTCTCTTATAACCATGTTTATGTTTCAACTAGGTAGCAAGGAGTGGGTGGGAGTTACTTCAGATTCTGAAAAGCTCTCTCTTGAAAGTGGAGGCTATAATTCTTTGTCCCTAATGAGCAGTAACCATGTGGAGAAAGGCATTTCATGAATGTTTGTGTAAGATTAACAGGATTCTGTTTTCTGGAAGTATCTGATCTCATTTGCTTCTCATTTTCATCCTTTCATCTTTCCCCATGCATGTCCGCATGCAGAGAGAAATGTTTTTACATGTCACTTGACTGGGAATTTAGAGGACATGTTCGCAAAGGAATGGTGTTGTAAATAGGGATTGGTGTCACTGAATGCCCTTCAGGTGTGTAATGAGATAAATAGATTTTGGGGGTTGACCTGGGAATTTGGAAAGTAATGTAAGAGGCAATGGTGAGTTTCTGGGCAGGTGACTCATAAAGATGGTTTTTGAAACATGACCCATTTTTATGTTGGGAATTGCCCAGCTAAGGCTTAAAGACTCCCATAACACCCATGAATAATCATTTAAATGCAGGCTTTGAGACTTGGGGAAAGAAGTGCATTATTTACTCTAAAGACAATAATCTTCCTTTGGAGTTATTGTAGTCCATCATACAGATGCATACTGGGGGATCTTTGAAAGAGCAACATTTTCTCTTGATGGTCCATTCCTTCATATATCTTACAAATTATTATCCAGGTTTGGGTGGCAGGCTCTGATTAGGGATGCACGGCAGCCATTCTGCACCAGAGTGTAAGAGACTAAGGCTCTTTCACAGACTGAAATATTACAAAGGGCCTTTGGTCACTGTTTATTGTGTTTGTGTGAAGAGCAAGACATGGGGATGGAGGTGCTGTATCCTCTGGTTCTTTTTTTTTTTTTAAAAAACACAACATGATTATATTTTAATATACAAGCAAAATACAAAACACCATAGTAAATTACTGACAATAAAATACAGTATTTCATTTGCATTGCATGACAAACAGTTAACATCCTTAGCCATAAATGAGTTCTTAGAAATTAGTAACAAAGACAAAGACATTGCTATACCAAGGGAAATTGAAAAAAAAAAAAAAACACAACAGAAGACATGAAATAACAGAAGTGACTCATAAGGGTTAAGCATATTTAAAAATGACTGAGCTGAACAATAACAGAAGAAAAACAATTTCTGTGTAATATCATATTACCAAAAATTAAAAATCTAACATTTGTACAGTTTTAGGAAACATACCCACTTAAACACTAGGGAACAAGATTGATGAAGTCCCATCTATGTAATAGGGGAATATCTGGTTTGGACTCAAACTATAAATTTTGGATATTCTTAGTCCTGTCAGTTCCAATTCATTGGGATTATTTCAACAAAGTAGCTGGCTAAATTTACAATGTACATATAAACCAGGTTTACTGCATAGAAAATCTGTAACTAGTACATAGACCCTGCCCCCCCCCCCCCCCAACAAAATCCTCGGATTCTTTGTGGTGCCAAGAGCCTGTCGGACATAGGCACACAATACACTCTTGTGGCTCAACTGATAAGATGAAGGGAAAAGAGAAGAGTTCTCAGCATAGAAACTATACAGCTGGGCCAAACGTCCTCTAGGGGCATGCTAGTACATGCTCTGTGGCTCAAAGAAAGATCGGGTACAGCTCTACTAAGCCTACAATATGATTGACTTAGATGATGATTTCTTTCTTGGTTGTAGAGAAGTTATGCAAGAAGATTCTGAAGAGGTCTATCTCCAGGTTGCACTTGGATGGTTCCTGGGGATGAATTAGTAATTAAAGTAAATTGAATGAATGTTTATTTGAATTACTACTGCATAGTTCTTCCTAGATATTTATTTACTGTGGGTACTGGAGGTTTAAAAGGTCAGTAGAATGATCATTTGAATCCAAGATTCTAGTGAGGTAGAGGCAAACACATGACTATGATATCATGTGACAACTTAAAGTAGAAGAAACAAAACGCTAATACTTTAGAATGTACTAGCAACACCTGAAGTTCTTGTTTCAAGATTTGGGGGCCTATACTTGGTTATTTAATAGTGATATTTATAGATGGGGCCCAGGAATTTATATTTTTTAAAAATAAACGCTCTGTGTGATTGTGTTGTGGATGGCTGATGATTTGAGAAATTCTGCCATAGGTTATGTTTTCTGATGACAGGGTGAATGGCAGGACCTAAAGCCAGAGAGACAGGTAGGGCCTTGTCATGATGTACATAAGGTGCCAAGCTAAGGAGCTGGTGTCAGGATCTTGTGCTCTGGGTTCTTGGGACCCACAAAATATTAAGCACAGGAAGTGCTACAGTCAAGTCCATATATTAGAAGAGTTTTGTCATCAGAGTGGAGGAGGAACTGAAGGAAGAAGACATGGAAACAAAGGAACAGTTATTAGGCTATTGCAATAGATGAGGAAGATGGTGATAAAGGCCTGAGTTTGGGTAGAGGGGACAAAATGGAGAAAAAACCAGAAAGAGGCATCATTGAGAGAGAACCAAAAGGAAATATTCGTGAACATAATGGAGTGAAAGTCACTCAGTTGTGTCCAACTCTTTGTGACCCCATGGTCTATACAGTCCATGGAATTCTCCAGGCCAGAATACCGAAGTGGGTAGCCTTTCCCTTCTCCAGGGGATCTTCCCAAACCAGAGATTGAATCCAGGTCTCCCTCATTGCAGGTGACTTTTTACCAGCTGAGCCACAAGGGAAGCCCCAGAATACTGGAGTGGGTAGCCTATCCCTTCTCCAGCAGATCTTCCTGACCCAGGAATTGAATTGGGGTCTCTTGCATTGCAGGCAGATTCTTTACCGACTGAGCTATCAGAGAAGCCCATGAGTATAATGTAGGGTGTGAAGGAAATAGAAGGAAGACTAAGATGACTCTTGTGATAACAGTTTAGGGAACTTTCTGGCTGATGAGTCTATGAATAGAAATACAATACACTGGAGAAGGAGCGGTATTGGAATTTGCTTGGTAGATATATAATTTGGTAGATTCAATTTGGGGTTGAAATTTCCTTAAGGTATTTAAATGGAAATGCCTAGGAAGTGACTGGAAATTCATATCTCCATTTTTTGGATTGGATTTGCTGGCAGTTATCAGTGTTTAGCTGATAGTTCAAGTCATGAAAGAGGAGAATCCTTGAGATAGGGTTATAGAGGGAAACAGAAAAGAAGCAGGTTGCAAAGTCTGGATTAAGTGCTATAAAAGAAATCAAAAGATTCAGAATTGCCCACAAGGATGTGGCATTTTTCCAGAAGATGAGAATGATTAGAAAGAACTTGAGGCATCTTCTAGACCAGTGATTTTATAACAGTTTTTAATGCAGCAGAACTCAGTTTTCAAGGAAAATCTAACTTAGAACTTTAATAAAACAGATCCTGATAGAGCATCTCTGGTTGAAGAGAAGAGAGGGAGAATGTCTGCCTATCCACCCAGTGTTCCTTCCTTTACTGCTTCTTCCCCACTTGGCAACTCCTGACTCCTCTCCAGGGAAGGGGGCTTTTAAAACATCAATGTGCATTCCTTATTTTATAGAGGCTGGGTGATGGATTACGTGATTGTTGTCATGAAACTCATTGGAAACTCATTTGTGACTGGGGGAGAACATGATGTGATAAAGCCCACAAGAAACAAAGCAGCCAAAGGCAGCATGGAACTTGGAGCCAGCCCAGTGGTGAAGACAACGCAGGGTTTTAAGGAACAGATGAGGGAACATACTAAGTTGTAACATTCCAGGAAGGAGTTGCAAAGGTGGTAGATTTGTGAGTCCAAGAAGACATTCAGGTATTCCAGTTTCTTGCCCATTTAAGAGTCAGAGCGAAAGGTTTGTGCTGGGTTGGAGAAACAGAGAGTCTTTCCAGTTTCTACGAAATTGAGGCAGTTGTCATGGACATTGCATTGCAATTATAGCCCAGACTCCATTCAAATTCTGGTAGAAGTGGAACTTTAATGATAAGATAAGCTAGAGAGCCAGTGAAGGGCAGCAGTGGCTTTCCTTTCATGTAAGAGGGTCTTTGGGAGAGACAGTCTAGTTGGGCGGTGAAATCTTGATAATTTGTCAGAGTGAAATCTTGATGACTTGTCTTAAAATTCTATTTGCAAGACAAGTGTGCTTCCCTTATTAAAATGCATTTTTATTTAAGAAGACCCCTTTGGAAGGTTACTGATGAAACACCACTTTCTGCTGCCAACTGGCATATGGTAGAAACTATTTATAGCAACTACAATCATTCTTTCACATGGAAACTCCAGAATACTTGGTATGAAGGGAGTTATTTTGAGGTATCCGTGGAAATCTGCCAAGACTGAAGACTGACCCAGTGATTCCTGGGAGACCTTGAGGAAATTCAATTAGTTTATGAGTCAAAGGAACCTCAAATTATTCTAGGTGGCATCTACTGCCATTGGAAAGTTCTGTTCTGGAATTGGCAACCTGCAGCAAGTTCCACTCTGGTCTCCCTTCTTAGTAAGACACTTATGGGATATAAATCCTCTTAAGTACATTTTTTTGTACCAATTGTTTTGTTTAGAAAAAGCCTATTAGTTTGTTATTTAAAGTGGTCTATTTAATAGTGTCAATAAATTCTAAAGTTGGAGACTGGGTATTGTTATTTTGGATGTTCTAACAGTCTTGGTTGTCTAAGTCACTTGACCTTGGCTTGTTTGCTTGACCTTTGTTTTCATAATTTGGGGAAAATTCCTCCACTGCACAGAGTTGATACAGTGGTTCTACATATATGTGGTACAAATATGTATTTAATGATCAGATGGAAAATATGTGAATATGTTAACAGTATTTGAATATTTGGATCAGGTTTATGTAACCCAGTGAAATAGATAAACTGAAAATTTTAGGTGAATCAGAAAGTTCAAGTGGAAATTCAATTTCTTATAAAAAAAGACTTAACATTTTTTATTTTGAGTATAATTATAACTGTGTAATAACTATCTGGAAGAAGGGCCGGAAGATTGTACTGCAAAATTTTAATACAGAGAAGTAATATAATGTAGTAGTTACTGGCAACAGTGCTTCTATACTCCACTAGCTTAGGAAAAACAGAGTTCAAATTTAGTTTTCTTAAGAACTGTGGTGTTTGTTATTTAACCTTTTTAAGATTTACTTCCCCCAGGTGGGTAATATCTATGTTTTGGAGGTTATTGGGAGTAGTACATGAAATAATTTAGGCAATTTATTGGGCACAGGACCTGATATTTTTAAAATGGCTCACTAAATGTTGATAATTGTCATCATCACCTTCACTGCCATCATGACTACCACCACCATCATCACCGTTATCATCATCATCACCATCAGATGATGGGTTAGTCTGGGTCCTCCAAGAAGCAGGTGCCAGGATGGTACTGAACATGCAAGAAATTGACTAGGGGAAATGCCCATGAGAGAAACTGGAGTGGGAGCCTGGAGAGTCTGGGATGCAGGAGTGAAGGAGTAAGGGAAGAAAGAAAGGAAGATTGTGTGAATCACTTAAACGTAAGTGCAGTTTAAAGAAAGTTCACCAGGATCTTTGGGAGTCTTTGATCCAAAGTCGCCTGTCAGAAGATTCCCACATCTTCTGTGCAGGTGAGCTAAGTCACTTTAGTCGTGTCCAACTCTTTGTGACCCCTTGGACTGTAGCCTGCCAGGCTCCTCTGTCCACGGGGATTCTCCAGGTACAAATCCTGGAGTGGGTTGCCACGCCCTCCTCCAGGGGACCTTCCCAACCAGGGATGGAACTTGTGTCTCCTTGCATTGCAGGTGGATTCTTTACTGCTGAGCCACCAGGGAAGCCCTCCCACATCTTCCGAGTCCAGGATTTTCTTAACAGCCTTCGATGCTCATCACTGGCTGGGACCAACCTGGGCAAGAGTACCTCAGTGCCAATTCCAGCACAGATGATGGATTTCAGAGCTCAGTCCTCAGTCAATTATACTCCCTGAAGTTAGGGGTTTGTAAAATGTGTTCTTATGGCAGTCACAGTGGTGATTGATGAAAAAAATTTTCCCATTTTTTGGTATTTTATTTTTAATATTTAGCCTGCATTACTTAACATTTGGGAGAAGAAGTAGAAAAGATTTTAAATTATTTCCTTTTGCTTGGGTAACCTGAACTCTTTGAGATTTGCCCGGATCTCACAGTAACCCACCTTTTCACTTTGCTTGACTATTTTGGTACAGTTATGTTATTACTTCAACTGGATCTTTTCATGAAAAGTTTTATTTTTGTGCTCCAACTTTAATTTCTGTTTAGAAAACTGATTTGGTTAAAGAGTTAAAGTTTAAGTGTTTGTAACAGGATTCAATTAAAATAGGTCATTCTTGGGGCTCTGAAAATGGTAACTGGCCTTGGGCAAATTGGAAGAAAAGTTATAAAATTCACTTGGATGCATCACAACATTTAACATCTTTAAGGAGGATGTTTTTGCCTAATAGATTCAATTTTGAAATATTTAGTGTAGGTCATCAGCTTAAGCATCTAAAAAATGTGTTTGTTTGTTTTTTTTTTTCCTTTTAGTTATGGGTAGGAATAGGATACCTGGACTCTATAAAATAAACAATTTCTGGTGGGACCTTGAAGAAAGTCAATTAGTTTCTGTGACTTTACCAGTAGGTTAAAAGGAGATTGTAATATTGGTGAATAATGTGCTTAGAGATGTTTGCATAAAAGATGCTTTGTCATTGTAAAGTATTATTGAATATTTATGTTCTACCAGACTGAGCCAAATGGCCCAGAGGAAAAAACAGTCAGATTTATGTAAACCTTGTTCAGTGTCCCAGATACTTCAGGATGGGTGCTCTATATATGAATGAATAAGTAAATGGTATAAACATTATTTTAAATTTTGAAAGTACACCAATATTATCTGGGGTTTTAGCCAATGTGCCTGACCTTTGACATTGAAATGAAATGTCTGTCTCCAGGTAACTATTTCAATCTCATAAATATTTTTAAAGCCAGAGGAATTGACAGCAAGTAATGTTTTCTTAGAATTTTGTGTCTGCAAATAAAGGTAAATTATATCTTTACCTAAAACCTACAAGAAATGATTGTCTCTCACCCACAGAGTTGCTCTGAGAATTCCCAGACTGAAATTGCATATCTTATACTTCTTTTCTTTCCTTTCTTTTAAAAAGTGGTGTACTCACTGTCTGCACTGTAGATTTCTATCACTTTATTGTGATAAATTTGAGCCTCAAAGAAATAATAAAAAAAAAATTAGCCGTAAACACTGCCCAAGGACTTAATGGATCTTACTGAGCTACGCAATGCAGATGTATTGGGACATAAATAGGTAATAGGAGATAAGAGGCACAGAAGCAATTTGTTTGGATTGGGTCACTGCTTAATCCAAATGGGCTCAGCACAAGAATTCATGAAACGTGACAGTGGGCCAAAAGGAACTTGCTGTGACATTTCAGATTCTCCTACCGTTCCTAATTAACCATTTCAAGTATAACAAAACTTAGATCACATAAAGATTTAGTAAGACTCACCAGTACCAAGTATAGACCTGTCTGTGGGGGATGAATGGTTTTACTCATCTCAGGCAATGGACTATAACTCGATCATACCTCAAGCTGGGCTTTTAATTTCTATGATACATTGACTCTGAACAGCATTTTTCTAAAAGACAGAAACCACAGCAGAGTTACCTTATGACATAGTCTGTCATTAAATGCATCTGAATATATTGCATGGATCTAAATATACCTTTGCAAGTTTAATGAGATATTTGAAAACATAAAAATCCCTGTAGAAAAAGCTTCCTAGGATGGGAATGATAATAATAATAATAATAATAGATGCCTTTTTAAAATAACTGTTATTTGTCACCATGCCAGACATTTTGCATGTTTCCTATATAATCAATCGCTTTTTAAAGATGAGGACACAGATTCAAAGAAATTGAATTGTCCAGGGTGAATTATTATGTGGGAATTTGATAATTTTTTTAAAAAAATTGTAGACAAAAAATAATAAACCCACATTCCTATTTAGACAGATTGGCAAAAATTCTTGCTTCATGTGTTTGTGGGCTTGGCATTCTTTAGGTGGTACTATCTGGGTATGACCTACCTCTCTTTGGGTTAAGCTCTCCAAGACTATGTACCCCCAGCTCTTCTCTCTTCTTCTGGGAAATGGGAACTAGGATTGAAACCCCAGAGTCATGTCTCAGCATTTACAGCATTGTACGACTCATAAATATTTGTTAATATAGTGAAAGAAAGATGCGGCTGACTCCGAAGCTTGTGACTTTTTTTTCACTAGTTAAAAAAGGATACCCGTAGCCTATTTTCATGAATGCCAGGTTTACATAGGTATTCTTAAAACATATATCAAAATGGAATTCATTGAAATAATACATTTGAATTTAACTGACAAGCAGAATTGATTTACCTGCCCCAATTCATGAAATAGATTTAAGGAGCCCATTATTTTGATTAGTTATGTTGTACAATGAAACCCTTTAATTCATGGTTGATAAGAAAATAATGAAAATCAAATAAGTGTTTCTACAATCCTTGGGTTGATTTGCTTCTGGAATTTGGCCAGAATTCCCAGGAGTTGAGGCTTCTTGGGGTATTTTATGTCTCCCTTGATGTCATTAGGAAACCACGGATAAAGACACAGTGCTTTTCGTAATTTTCATGCATCAGAGGCAGGTAAGAGTTAAAGGGTTTATTTAAGTCTTGCAAAGGGTGTTTCTTCTGGGCAACAGTGGTTTGAATGTAGGGCACTTTTTGCATTTTAAGCACTGTCTGATCCCTTGTCCCATAGTTATGTAATAAGAGAACTTTATTACTTTTAAAGGGAAACAGAAAAAGGGCCACTGGAAAAAAAATGCTTGCCTCTAGGGGAACAGCTTTTATAGTGCCTTGTGTCCAGGAGCCATTCAGCTCTGTAGTTGTCAAGGTGGGCAGGAAGTCAAGGTGGGTTCCTAAAAGGACTAGTTACTCTGAGATCTTTTCTTAGGAGAGAGTGTAGCCTGGAGCCTTAGGTATGCTGCTGCTGCTGCTGCTGCTAAGTCGCTTCAGTCGTGTCCGACTCTGTGCGACCCCATAGACGGCAGCCCACCAGGCTCCTCCGTCCCTGGGATTCTCCAGGCAAGAACACTGGAGTGGGTTGCCATTTCCTTCTCCAGTGCATGGAAGTGAAAAGTGAAAGTGAAGTCGCTCATACTGCTTATCAATAGCAACAGGAAACACTGCCTCCCAACAAGTTTAAATGCCTCAACTCCCATAAGGCATCCAAGAAATTTTCTCAACAGCGTTGTCAAACAGGAAGACCCAGGTGTTATTATCATTCTTATTTTGATTTAAAAAACTGGGCGTAGAGGGGCAGAGAGGTTGAATGAATTGTCTAAGGTCACAAAGATAGCAAGGTTTTGTTGTTGTTTAGTTGCTTCAGTCATGTTCAGCTCTGTGTGCCCCTTGGACTGTAGCCCGCCAGGCTCCTCTGTCCATGGGATTCTCCAGGCAAAAATACTGGAGTGGGTTGCCCTTTCCTTCTCCAGGGGATCTTCCTGATCCATGGATCGAACCCGAAGCTCTTTCTTGGCAGGCAGATTCTTTACCACTGAGCCAACTGGGGTGAGGTGTAGAGATGAATTAATATATAGAAAATATGAATTGAAAAGCCATCGAGTGTAGCCAGAGCACAGTCTTGAATTGAGTTTATGCTGGCTTACAGTTTTAGTTTCACTCAGTCCCAGCTCTCTGACCATCTCCAAATCCTTAAACTCAAGGAAACCTCAGATTCTTCATGTCTAAAAGGGGTAGAATCAGAAGGTAGAGAGGATGTGATGGGGCTCAGGACACGTTCTCACTCTCCCAAAACATGGCAGCTTGGAAACGGAAGCAGTTTGAGAAATTGGCAGAAACAAGAAGGTTTCTCTGATCGTCTGCTCCTGAAACAGGTCATAAAAGCTTCATGTGAGAGGTGCTCTCCCCATACATGGAGGAAAGGAACACCCTTATCTCAGAAGACAGAGGGACACTGAGAAGAATCTGAATAAGCAGACCTTGCTAAGTTTCCCCCAACTTAGCTCATACCCATTGACTTATTTTATTCCTCCACAGCTGTCCACTCTTCATCGATCCAGCATAAAAATGCTCAGGTTTAACCATTTCATCTGGTCTTCATTTCGTTATGGTGGCTCCCATATAATGTCAGACTTAGATCAGATAAATTCGTATGCTTTTCTCCTGTTAATCTGTCTTTGTCAGTTTAATTTTCAGGCCCCGCCAGGGAACCTTAGAGGGTCGAGGAAGATCTTTTTCCTTCCTACACATGTCAAGTGCTTAGCAGAGTGCCTACCCCCTGTGAGGTCTTAATACATGATAGCTATTATTATCATCACGATGCTTTCTCCAGTACACCATTCCTGTCCTCCCAAATGGGGCTCAGATTAGCATAGTGACAATCAGAAGCTGAAGTCAGCCTAGATGAATGCAGTACTCTGATGGATGAAAAGAAGGGGAGAGGTTTTCTTTCAAAGACTGAGAAAAGTGTCTTTGACTAGATGGAAGAGTTCTGTGCATAAGTGGCTGAATGCAAAGAGACTTAATTGAAAGATAAAAGAGTAATTGCAGTAGAATAGCCGAGGCAAAGGCAGTTAAGACAAAAAACACATGTGTTAAACAGGACTACAGTGAATGAAGAGGGTGTCAGGAGTCTTTGCAGCTGAAGACATTGTGGTCATCAGAAAATGAGCAACACAAGCCCGGGGTTGGAGCCCAGAAGATCGAGTCCCAGAGCCAGGATTAAATTTCCTCTCACTCTTTGTTCCTAGTAGAATTTATCACTTTCCTGAATTAGTGAGTCAGAAATTAACTTATAATCATGTTCTGTTATACATTATATTTGTGTCGCCTGCAAGTACATCTCTCAGGGCACAGTCATAAAAGTGACTTCTTTTTTCCCCTCACTGTCCTTTACACTTACCATAGTGGGGGTGTTCTTTTCGCTTTAGAGGAAAGCACAGGTGGTCTCCATTTGTCTGGTGGTCTTGCTTTTTTTTTTTTTTTTTTTACCGTGCCACACAACACTTGGGATCCTAGCTCCCTGACCAAGAGCTTCCCCTGCAGTGGAAGCATAGAGTCTTAAGCCCTGGACCACCATGGACTTCCTTTAAATCTTATTGTGTACCAGAAATTTTCATTTTTTCAAAATTGAAGTATAGTTAGTTTACAATGTTGTATTAGTTTTTGGTGCATAGCAAAGTGATTAGGTTCCACATGTGCATACAGGCATTCCCTTTCATAGTCTTTTCCATTAGCATTTATTACAGGATCTTGAAGCCGTTGCTGTTTATCTCTTGTACTGGACATTTTCTAGGTGTCCATTGAGATCTACTCCTCACCTTTCCCTGCTCTTGGCTCTGGAACTAACCTATATGCAAGGCGTTGTCCTTTGGCTTCAGTTTGGACTTGATCAACAAGAAGCATTAGCAGGGGATGGTAGAGTCCGCAGGGGAGGAGGGAGAAGACAAAATATTTATTCTTCCTGTTCCCCCCTCTGCTGTGTTGCATTGAGTTGGCTGTACCAAAGGCCTCCTCTCTGGCCAGCGGCCCTCAGCAAATCACTACTCTCTGCAGGCTTTGGAGGCCCGCTCTGCCCCCAGGTCCTTCGGGGTGCTGACAATAGAGAGAGCCTGGAGGTGCTGCTCCCTCCCTGTCGCTTTCCCCAAACAACACTCACAGGGAACAGCCCTTGTAGGAAACTCTCCTCTCTTACCCAGTTTGAGAGCCATCTGGTTCTTGCTGGGACCTTGGCTGATTGCTGTGCCCACTTCATTTGCAATACATAGTCTCATTTTGGTATTTAGCGTAACTAATCTATGAAATAGGTAAAACTCCAAATGAGACTTTAAGGTTAAGTCTCTCCCTTAGCTCTGTTGGAAGAGAGGATGTGGTCACCTACTTTTTTTGCCTGCTTCTTTTCTCAATCAAACAATTGATTTCCAATTGTTTACCAAAGCTTCTGACCGGGTTGAGCCCGGTTGACCTGGTTGAAGGCAAAGCAATGAAAAGGAAAGTTCTTACGTTGGTTTCACAACATCTGATTTTGGCAGATATTTAGAACTGAGTCTTTTTCTCATGGATTCATCTGTGGCTTCCAGAGACCCCCTTGCCCAGCAGTATCTGAGCACCCCAGATGCATGTGAAGCTGTCTCCCCAGCCCATCACTCTCTATTCAGCCTCAGCTCCCATCTGTTGAGGAAAAGTCTGTTCGAAAGCACTTAGCTACATTAAAGATGTTTGTTTTCAGGTTTTTCCCTTTTCTTAAGATAATTTTAATAACACATTTTCCCTCAAAAATCATTCTGCTTTATTTTCTGTTTACTTCAAGATTTAGTTAGAATTTTAAATAAAGTCCAAGTGGATAGATTGGCTTATTCTTTGGTTGTTAAAAATCTTCCTCCCTTCCTTCCTCTCTTCCTCCCTCCCTTCCTCCCTTCCTTCCGTCCTTTCCTTTTTTTTTTTAATTGTTAGAGAATGTAGTCTTCATGAATTCTATTATTTGTGAGTACTTCAAGGGTATTTGAACATATTTTCTATTGTTGAGTATCAGTCTTTGCTTCTCTTGTTCACATGTGTGTGTATTATATGTATATATATATATAATATATGCCTATATGTGTAAGGTCATATATAGACATCTATCCATAAGAGAATAAGCTTATAAACTATGTTAACCAAATTCTAGCTTTGTCAATTTCTGAGGGAGTTTCTCACGCTCTTAATTAAGTTTTCAGCATATCCTTGCATTTGTAGTATATTTTTTCTTGTATATTTTTAAAAAATCTGCATTAGATGCACAGAGGTTTATAATTGCTATACAGTTTTGGTGGATTACATAAGTTTTATTAACTTGAGCTTATTATTCTTAGTCTTATTTGATTTTTTAATTTGTATTCATCTTTATTATGTTAATATTACTATATATGTTTTATTTTTATCAGTACTTACATGTAAATATGCTTTTCCTCTTAATCTTTACATTTGTTGAAACAGGACTATTTAATGGATGTATAATTTTTACAAAGCCCTGCTATTGAAAATCCTAAAAGATGATGCTGTTAAAGTGCCGCACTCAATATGTCAGCAAATTTGGAAAACTCAGCAGGGGCCATAGGACTGGAAAAGGTCAGTTTATCTTCCAGTCCCAAAGAAAGGCAAGATTTGTTGGGTCATGGAAAAAGCAAATGTGTTCCAGAAAAATATCTACTTCTGCTTCACTGACTATACTAAAGCCCTTGATTTTGTGGATCACAACAAACTGTGGAAAATTCTTGAAGAGATGGGACTACCAGACCCATCTTACCTGTCTCCTGAGAAACCTGTGTGTGGGTCAAGAAGCAACAGTTGGAACTGGACATGGAACAATGGACTGGTTCAAAATCGGGAAAGGAGTATGACAAGGCTGTGTATTGTCACCCTGATCTTTAGCTGATATGCAGAGTACATCATGTGAAATGCCAGACTGGATGAATCACAAGCTGGAATGAAGATTGCTGGGAGAAATATCAAGCACCTCAGATATGCAGATGATACCACTCTAAAGGTAGAATGTGAAGAGGAGCTAAAGAGACAGACTCTTGATGAAGGTGAAAGAAGAGAGTGAAAAAACTAGCTAGAAACTCAGCATTCAGAAAACTAACATCATGGGATCCAGTACCATTACTTCATGGCAAATAGAAGGGGAAAAGTTGGAAACAGTGACAGGTTTTCTTTTCGTGGCCACCAAAATCACTGTGGATAGTGACTGCAGCCATGAAACTAAAAGATACTTGCTTCTTGGAGGGAAACCCCTGACAAACCTAGACAGCATATTAAGAAGCAGAGACATCACTTTGCTGACCAAGGTCCATATAGTGAAAGCTATGGGAGGTTTTTCTAGTAGTCATGTATGGATGTGAGGATTGAACAATTGCCAATACATTTCAACTTTTTTCTGCCATTTTATTATTTTATATATTCTAATGTGATAGTTTCTTTTTGCTCTGTACTCCCTCTCTTCTGTCCTTCTTCCCTTCTCAGTGTGATTTTCTTCACTATTTTTCCCATTTGTGTGTGTGTGGGTGTGTGTGCACGCTCAATTGCTTAGGCTTCATGACTCTTTGCAGCCCTCATGAAGTGTAGCCTGCCAGGCTCCTCTGCCCATGGAATTTTCCAGGCAAGAATGCTAGAGTGAGGTGCCATTTCCAACTCCAGTGGATCTTCCTGACCCAGGGACTGAACCTGCATCTCTTGTGTCTCCTGTGTTAGCAGGCAGGTTCTTGATCACTAGTGCCATCTGGGAAGCCCCTTTCCCATCTACTGCAGTGTATCCCAGCGGAGGTGCTGTTGGCTGTTGATCTGGCCATTCCTTGGCATGTGTGGCTACTCTGTACTTGGCAGAACCTCTCACTGGTCTTGTCAGTAAATATTAGCAGCATCCTAGTCCCTGGGACAGTCAAAAACATGCGTGCATGTTTCTGCCTGTCTCCTTCTGTTGTACATCCTCTTACCTGCGAACCAGTGCTGACTAGTTTGGGACCTAGGTCTACTGTTCTCCTTCTCTTGTGGTTATCTTTATTTCTAACATAACTTTTAGATTTATCTTAGTAAAATATACGCATAGTACAAAAACAATACTGTGAGAGTTATAATGTGCTTGTGCTTAGACCCTCCATCATGTCTGACTCTTTGTGACCCCATGGACTGTAGCTTGCCAGGCTCCTCTGTCTATGGGATTCTCCAGGCAAGAATACTGGAGTGGGTTGCCATGCCCTCCTCCAGGGGATCTTCCTGACCCAGGGATGGAACCCACGTATCCTGCAACTCCTTCATTGGCAGACGGATTCTTTACCACTGAGCCACATGGAAAGCCTGAAGAGTTATAATACTCAACAACAAAAAAGGTGTTTTATATCACTTCTCTTTGCTTCTTGTTTCTTGTTGTTCAGACACTAAGTTGTATTTAATTCTTTGCAACCCCGTGAGTTGCATCATGCCAGGCTTCTCTGTCCTTCACTATCTCCCTGAATTTGCTCAAATGCATGTCCATTGAGTCAGTGATGCTATCCAACCATTAAATCCTCTGTTGCCCCCTTCTTTTGCTCTCAATCTTTTCCAACATCAGGGTCTTTTCCAACGAGTCAGCTCTTCACAGCAGGTGGCCAAAGTATTGGAACTTCAGCTTCAGCATCAGTCCTTCCAATGAATTTCAGGGTTGATTTCCTTTAGCATTGACTGGTTTGATCTCCTTGCTGTCCAAGGGACTCTCAAGAGTCTTCTCCGACAACACATTTTAAGAGCATCAATTCTTTGGTGTTCAGCCTTCTTTATGGTCCAACTCTAACATCCATACATGACTACTAGAAAAACTGTAGCTTTGACTAGACAGACCTTAGTTGGCAAAGTGATGTCTCTGCTTTTTAATATGTTATCTAGGTTTGTCATAGCTTTTCTTCCAAGGAGGAAATGTCTTATGCTGCAGTCACCGTCTGCATTGATTTTGGAGCCCAAGAAAATGAAATCTGACACTGTTTTCACATTTCCCCCATCTGTTTGCCATGAAGTGATAGGACCAGATGTCATGATCTTAGTTTTTTGAATCTTGAGTTTCTAAGTTGGCTTTTTCACTCTCCTCTTTCACCTTCATCAAGAGGTTCTTTAGTTCCTCTTCACTTTCAGCCATTAAAGTGGTATCATCTGCATATCTGAGGTTGTTGATATTTCTCCCAGCAATCTTGATTCTAGCTTGTGCTTCAACCAGCCCAGCATTTCACATGATCTACTCTGCATGTAAGTTCAATCAGCAGGGTGACAATAAACACCTTGACGTACTCATTTCCAAATTTTGAACCAGTCTGTTGTTCTGTGTCCACTTCTAACTGTTGCTTCTTGTCCTGCATATAGGTTTCTCAGGAGGCAGATAATGTGGTCTGTATTCCCATCTCTTTAAGAATATTCCACAGTTTGTTGTGATCCACACAGTCAAAGGCTTTAGTGTAGTCAATGAAGCAGAAGTAGATTTTTAAAAAAAATTCTCTTGCTTTTCCTATGATCCAATGTATGTTGGCAATTTGATCTCTGATTCCTCTGCCTTTTCTAAATCCAGCTTGTACATCTGAAAGTTCTTGGTTCACATATTCCTGAAGCCTAGCTTAAAGGATTTTGAGCACAATCTTGCTGACATGTGAAATGAATACAATTGTGTAGTAATTTGAACATTCCTTGGTATTACCTATCTTTGAGATTGGAATGAAAACTGACCTTTTCCAGTCCTATGACCACTGCTGAGTTTTCCAAATTTGATGGCATAATGAATGCAGCACTTTAACAGCATCATCTTTTAAGATTTTAAATAGCTCAGCTAGAATTCCACCACCTCCACTAGCTTTGTTTGTAGTGATGCTTCCTAAGGCCCACTTGACTTCTCACTCTAGGATGTCTGGCTCTAGGTGAATGATTACAGCATTGTGGTCATCTGGGTTATTAAGAACTTTTTTTGTACAGTTCTTCTATGTATTCTTGCCACCTTTGCTTAATCTTTTCTGTTTCTTTTAGGCCCTTGCCATTTTTGTTCTTTGTTGTGCCCATCTTTGCACAAAATGTTCCCTTGGTATCTCTAATTTTCTTGAAGACATCTCTATTCCTTCCCATTCTATTTTTTCTTCTGTTCCTTTGGATTGGTCTCTTAAGAAGGCTTTCTTATCACTCCTTGCTATTCTCTGTAACTCTGCATTCAATTGGGTATATCTTTCCCTTTCTCCTTTGCCTTTCGCTTCTCTTCTTTTCTCAGTTATTTGTAAGGCCTCTTCAAACAACCACTTTGCCTTCTTGCACTTCTTATTCTTGGGTATGGTTTAGGTCATCACCTCCTGTACAGTGTTATGAACCTCCATCCATAGTTCTTCAGGCACTGTGTCTACCAGATCTAATCCCTTGAATCTATTCATCACCCTTCTATTGTATAATCATAATGGGTTTGATTTAGGTCATACCTGAATGGCTTATTTAACTTATATGCAGAGTGCATCATGTGAAATGCCAGATTGGATGAAGCACAAGCTGGAATTAAGATTGCTGGGAGAAATATCAATAACCTCAGATATGCAGATGACACCACCCTTATGGCAGAAAGTGAAGAACTAAAGAGCCTCTTGATGAAAGTGAAAGAGGAGAGTGAAAAAGTTGGCTTAAAACTCAACATTCAGAAAACTAAGATCTGGCATCAGGTCCCATCACTTCATGACAAATAGATGGGGAAACAGTGGAAACAGTGGCCGACTTTATTTTTTGGGGCTCCAAAATCACTGCAGATGGTGATTGCAGCCACGAAATTAAAAGACGCTTGCTCCTTGGATGAAAAGCTATGACCCACTTAGACAGCATATTGAAAAGCAGAGACGTTTCTTTGCCAATGAAAGTCCATCTAGTCAAAGCTATGGTTTTTCCAGTAGTCATGTATGGATGTGAGAGTTGGACTATCAAGAAAGCTGAGAACCGAAGAATCGATGCTTTTGAACTGTGGTGTTGGAAAAGACTCTTGAGAGTTCCTTGAACTGCACGGAGATCCAACCAGTCCATCCTAAACGAAATCAGTCCTGAATATTCATTGGAAGGACTGATGCTGAAACTGAAACACCAATACTTGGGCCACCTGATGCAAAGAACTGACTCCTTGGAAAAGACCCTGATGCTGGGAATTATTGAAGGAGGGAGGAGAAGGGATCAACAGAGGATGAGATGGTTGGATGGCATCACTGACTCAGTGGACATGAGTTTGAGCAAGCTCTGGGAGTTGGTGATGGACAGGAAAGTCTGGCGTGCTGCAGTCCATGGGGTCGCAAAGAGTCAAACATGACTGAGTGACTGAACTGAACTGAACGGCCTACTGGATTTCTCTACTTTCTTCAATTTGAGCCTGAGTTTTGCAATAAGGAGCTGATGATCTGAGCCACAGTCAGCTCCAGGTCTTGTTTTTGTTGACTGTATAGAGCTTCTCCATCTTTGGCTGCAAAGAATATAATCAATCTGACTTCGGTACTGACCATCTGGTGATGTCCATGTATAGAAGAAGAGGGTGTTTGCTTTGACCAGTGTGTTCTACTGGAAAAACTCTGTTAGCCTTTGCCCTGCTTCATTTTGTACTCCAAGGCCAAACTTGCCTATTTTTCCAGGTATCTCTTGACTTCCTGCTTTTGCATTCCAGTCCCCTGTGATGGAAAGGACATCTTTTTTTGGCGTTAGTTCTAGATCTTGTTTATTTTACCCAAATCCAACACTTTTGAGACTTTTTACTCTTTCTAGGATTTACTTCTATATTTCTCAAGAGCATGTCCATATGGCTTTTATTTGATGTTCTAGTTGAAAAGATAACATATTGACATCCTGTTATGTTAGATTAGATTTTTTTTCCCAGTCTTCCTTATGGTATCTGCTCACAAAGCAAACTTTCTCTTCCCCATTTTCCAATGTGGGTATTTGGATATTTAATCAATTTTGTTTAAATTATCATTTAGTTTTTGCATCACAAAAAATATTTACACAGTTTTATGTAAATATTGTGCACAAGTGAGTCTAACATCTTATGATTGTCTTTTTTTACTTGGTTTTTATTTTTCTTGAGAGTTAATACTTGTCTTTGTTGTTGTTGGCTTCCTTTTTGTGATTCTTTCACTAATTCATCTTCACACTCTCTACTAAAAATGTAAATTATTTCTTGATGTGTTCAAGCACATCATATACTTCCTCCATTTCTTTTGCTTTTGTTTTCTTGAAGACATCCCTTCTGGATCGCTGCATCCTCCTGTGCTGTGATAGTGAAATGTGGTATGGTGGTTTTTCTTATCGTTTTTGGGGCCCTCATTCCTTCTGTATTAGCTTCTGGCACAGGGCACTGTTTCTAGATCAAGGAATCCTTGCTCTTCACAACCTCATTGTTTCACATAGAATAGTTACATCTAAGATGTTTAATGAATGTTAGCTATAAAAATAAATGTTTTCATTTGAAAACACATCAGATCATAATTTATAAATGGCAATTGCTTGAATTTTTTCCTCTTTCAAGTAAAGAATTTGCAGTCATTTACAAACATGGAGACAGCTTTTCTGTATTTCTGTGAAGCAATGACACAGCAGACATCAGGATTCCTATTTTATGTTACCCATGCTACACAGAATCATTTTACTCCATACATACTGTTTCCATATGCCATTCTTCCTACCCGAGAAGCACAGATAAGTGAGTGAAACCTGGACTCTGCCTTGACAGAGCTCAAAGTACAAAGGATGCAAAAGATTTTTATTTTTTTAATTTTTAAATTGGAGGATAATTTCTTTACAACATTGTGTTGGTTTCTGCCATACACTGATGTGAATCAAACATAAGTATACATATGCCCCCTCCCTCTTGAGCCTCCTTTCCCCCTCCCATCCCACCCCGTTAAGTCATTACTGGGTGCCAGGCTGGGCTTCCTGTGCTATATAGCTGCTTCCCACTAGCTATCTAGTTTATACATGGTAGTGTGTATATGTCTAGTGCTACTTTCTCAGTTCATCCTTCCCTCTCCTTCCCCCGCTGTGTCCACAAGTCCATTTTATATGTCTGAGTCTCCATTCCTTCCCTACAAAGGTTCAGCAGTACCATTTTTCTAGATTCCATATATATGCATATACTGGAAGCAACCTAGATGTCCATCAACATATGAATGGATAAAGATGTGGTTCATATATACAATGGAATATCAGTCAGAAAGAGAAAAGATACTTTTAATGACTCTATGCTATGTGTTATTTGTCCAGGGTGTATGCTGAGGAGGGTGTGGTCGTGGTGGAGAGTTACTGGAGAAGAGGTTGTAAAGTAACATCATTTGGGGGTTTTGAAGGAAAAGTATATATACACACACACATTCACACTCTTAGCGTTTACTTGACATGATTGCCTTTGTGCAGAAACTGAGGCCTATAGATCTGTGCCCTCACAAAGGGCATTGTTATGGTGAAAGTGAAAGTGACATGATACTGTTTATAATGATAAACAGCTTGGTCAGCTTCTAAACCAGGAAGCTGAAGACCCCATAGGCCCAAGCATGCAGGTCCAGACACTGAATCTTCATCACAGGCAAGTTTACAAATATTATGAGTTAGAGTGCTTCCTACATGTGCACTCTGGCATCAAGAGATGGTCACAGAAAGAAGAAAAGAAAGCAACTGGTCACTTTTTGTGTACATTTTTAGTTAGTATTTTTGGTTTCTCTGGTGGCCCAGTGGTAAAGAATCTGCCTGCAATGCAGGAGACCCAGGATTGATTCCTGGGTCAGGAAGAACCTCTGGAGAAGGGAGTAGTTACCTACTCTAGTATTCTTGCCTGGAAAATTCCATGGGCAGAGGAAACTGGAGGGCTACAGTCCATGAGGTTGCAAAGAGTTAGACTCTATCATTTTGTCAGACTAACACTTTCACTTTTTATTCCCCCACTATTGCATTGAGCCTAGAAGAGGAGAAAACTAACACTCACTGGATACATACTGTCTGCCACATGCCCTGCTAAACATGTTTGCTTTCGCTCAGTTGACTTTGTGAGAACCCTACAAAGTGGATATTATCCTTTAATTTTTACATACAGAGAAGTCAAGTAATAGGTAGAGATGGAACTGAAACTCTTTCATGCCAGCTTTAGAATCTGTGCTCTTTCCATAATCCTTTGCAGCCTTAGAAGTTTTTGATGTTTAGTTTTTGTAGGTAATATCAATATTTTACATTTTTATGGGATTCTCTTCTATGTCCTCATATGGTAAGAATTTCAGAAACATTGTTATTTTCTTCCAAATTACTAAAAAAAACACAGGAGTTTATAATTTCTTGCCAAAAACATTGCAGTAAACTGCTAACTGGTTTATGGGCTTCTGGTGCCTTCTGTCTTCAGTTCACCCTGGCAATTCCACAGAATTATGCATTTGCTTTTCCCTTGTCAGAGCCACTGTCATAACTTCTACTCATCTTTCAACACCTGCCTTAAAAATGTTTTCTCATGGGCAAGTCTATCTGCCTCCCAGTGGTGGAGTAACTCTTGAGTGCTTGCTTCTTGGTTCTCCTTTAGTGTTTTTCCATGATTTTAATGCAGTGCTTACCTTAACATAGTCTAAGACTTTACCTGTCTGATATCACTCAGACTGTGAGGTCCTCAAAGGAAAGTGGATATTGCAATTATTATTTGAGAAATTACAGAGGTGGAATGAAACATGAATTCATAAAAAAAGACTTCCTTTTGCACAGGACTCACATAAGTTGATTTTAATAAGGATAGGACTGGGGTATCATGTTTGATAGTCACAGTTATTAGTTAAATGATCTTGTAAAGTTATTCAATCTTTATACATTTATTCTTATTAGTAATCATAGTACACCTAAGGGTTATTGTGAGGGTTAGAATACATTGGTTGATGTAAGTTGCTGGTATAGGAGAGAGACAGAGAGCTAATGTTCAGTAAATGGCCTTTACTATGAAAAATAAAATGTATTACAAACTTTAAAAACAATAGATAAAACATTTATAATTTACATATAGAATAAAAATAAAAATAGCTCTATACTCACCATGTTTCTAGGACCCCTTCCCAGTACCGTCTCCTTATCTCTTTTCCCAAAGATACCTGCTAAGATGAATTTTGCATTTGTTCATTTCCTGCTTTTCTTTATGATTTTAGCACGTGGCACTATATAGCTAAACAGTTTCTTACTTAACTTTACATATTTTGGACATTATATAAATAGAAATAACATTGTGTGTATTTTCTTTTTTTACAATTCGCTTCTTCCTTCTCAGTGTTATATTTGGGAAATTTATGCATGAGGGTCCGTACAGAATTAGTTCATTTGTTTTTACTCCTGTGTAGTCTTTCATTGTATGACTATTCTGTGGTTTATTTTATTCCTTCATTGATTTATTATCCTGACAAAGGAAATTTAGGCTGTTTCCAGTGAGAGTTTTTATTTTTGCAATCATGATTATATATGTGTCCAGGTCTATGTTTGTAGAAACAGGGTATATTATGGTATGTGAATTATGGGGTTTTGATATATATACTTATTCAGCTTTGCTAGATATTTCCTTATTGTTCTCCTACCAGCAGTGTTTAAACATTCCTGCTTTGCAACAATTTTTCTGATGCTTGATATTATCCAGCTTTTAAATTTGTGCCAACTGTGTGGCTGTAGAATGGTATCTCATTGTGATTTTTATTTGCATTTCCCTATTTTTTTAAAATGATCTCCTATGTGTTTTTAAATGTTTACTAGCACTGTTTCTCCTTCTGTGAATGAACTATTCACGTATTTTGTCCATTTTTTGTAGTCTTGTTGGTCTTTTGTTAATAATTGAAATATCCAAAAACAAATGTGGATTTGTCTATGTTTTGCAATTTTTTGCCCACTTTTTTGCAGTCTATGCTCTATCAGTTTTTGCTACATGTATTTTGAATCTGTTATTATGTAAATAGATATTTACAGTTATAAATCCTCTGGATAGATTGGCCCCCTTTTATATAGGAAAATGTCTTTCCTTATACTTGCTAATGTTCTTGCTCTGAAATCTACAGAGTTATTCATATAGCTACTCTGGTTTTCTTTGATTAGTGTTAACATGGTACCTCTTTTCCATTATGTCACTTTTAAGCTTCTTTATCTTTATATTTAAAAAGGGTTTCTTTTAGGTACTATATAGCTGAGTCTGGTGTTTTTACCATTCTGATAATCTCTGCCGTTCAACTGGGTCATTTAGACTCATTTACATTTAATGATATTGATATAGTTAGGTTTAAATCTACCATTGTGCTATTTGTTTTCTCTTTGTTCCATCTGTCTTTATTCTCTTTCCCCTCTTTTTCTTTTTCAGATTAATTATTTTAAAAATAATTCTATTATATATTCTTTTGGCTTATTAGCTATAAGTCTTATATTAATTTATTAGCTGTAACTCTTACTTTTTCTTCATTAAGGCTTTTTCTCTAAATACCACTTAAGCTAGATATCAATGTTTTGATTTTTTTGTTACTTAGTTTTTAATATTTTCTGGTGACCACTATTATGCCTTCATTACTCCCAAACTATTCAGATGTTCCTTTTCAGATTTCTGAAAGAATGAACTAATATACTGTAGTTCAATCATTCTAACATGATTGATCAGGGATTTCCATCTGTATTTCTCCAATCCTTTGGAATTTATGGTCACTTTATTTATGAACCAATTTGTGCTCAACTTTCATAATGTTTCTGTCTGCATGAAAAGAATGTATATTTTTAAAATTGAAGCATTTATTATCATGCAATGTCAAATATATCAGTCAGATCAAGCTTGTTAATACCTGCTCTCCTTACTTTCTCTTGTTTCAATTGCTGAGAGAGGTTTTAGTGTCAAAGTTATTCTAGGCACATAAAATGAGTTGAGGAATTTTTTCTTATTTTTTTTGAATAATTCCTGTGTGTGGAGATTTTTGGTTTTATTTTTTAAATGTTTGATAAAACTTGGGTAATTAAAATCTTTCATTATGGAGGTGGATTTGTCAACTTTACATTTCAGTTGTATCAATTTTTGCTTCACATATTTTGAAACTAGATTCTTAGATGCATGCAACAGTGTTGTCACTATGTGGTGACCCATGTTATCTCAAGTAATGCTGTTTTTCCCTCCTTGAAATCCTCTGGTTTTGTTTTTTTAGGGGAAGGAGGAATCTCTCCCTCTATATTTTGACTTTCTATTTTTAACATGGTCTTAGGTGTATTGGTAAACAGTGCATCCCAGGATTTAAAAAAAAAAAAAAATACAGTCTGTCGGTCTTTGTCTTTTATCTGGGGAATTTAGTCCATTGACATATTGTTATAAGTGATCATTTATATCTTGTCATGCCACTTAACTTTATGCTTTTTTCCCTTATCACTTCTATGTATTTTAAAAAATTGTTTTCTTGCCCCCCCCCTTTTAAATTTATTTAGTTTTTCCTATTTAGCATGATGATTAAGAGCATGGGCTCTGGAATTCATCTCTCAGCTTTAGTACAAACTGAAATGGGCAAGTTAATTAACCTCTTCATTTCTCAGTTTCCTTTCCTGAAAATGAGGCTAATAATGGCAGTTACTTAATAATATTGTTGTGAAGAGTTAATATATATAAACTGATTAGAGTAGAGCCTGGCACAGACTTGCAATAGATGTGTTGGACTCATCTTTAAAACTATAAATTACATTTTTTCCTAAAGTGCTTAGCTTAGAAATTTTAATTTGAATACAAAATACAACAAAGTAAAATGTTAAGGTCCCCTTCTAAATAGTATAAAAACCTGAGAACACTTTAACTCTGATTTCTTACCTTGTTGCTTTCATATATATATATGTATATATATGTGTATATATGTAGATATATGTATATACATATATGTATATGTATATAGATATATGTATGGTGGTGGTTTAGTCGCTAAGTTGTGTCCGACTCTTGCAACCCCATGGACGGCCAGGCTCCTCTGTCCATGGGGTTTTCCAGGCAAGAATACTAGAGTGGGTTGCCATTTCCTTCTCCAATACATATCTACACATAGATATATTTATAGTTTTTGGTCCAGGATTTTAATTCTATCTAGTTAGTCTTTTTAATTCTCATAAAACAGACATTTTGTTATTGTTCTGCATGTTAACAGCTTGTTTAGATTATCCACATAATCTATATTTAATATATCCATATTTAATAGTATATTTGCAATGCCATTTTTCTTATGTTTAATAGTACTTAAATTCATTTTCAAGCTAATCAAAGTTAATAAAATAAAATAATTTAAAGAGTCAAAACAAAACTGTTTTAGAAACTATCGACTCCCTGTTCTCTTCCATGTACTTCTTTAGAGGAAACCTCTTTTAATTCTGTTGGTTAATCCTTTTGGCATTGACTTCTGTGTCTTAAATGGCATGCTTATATTCCTAGGTTTTGAGTTTTTTGCCTGTTGTAGGTGTAATCTATTGAATTCTCCCTGTGAAAGATGATTTACCCATTTGTCCACCTTCTCTCCCTCTCCCTTCTCAATTTCACCACCTCTCCTCCCCACCAGCCCCCACCACACACAATTCCAGTACTGTGGAGAATGGGAATCATTGCTGAGCTGGTACAAAGTTTCACTTCGGCACAATAAAGGGAGTTCTGGAGATGGATGTTAATGATTATACAACGATGTGCATGCACTCTGTGTCACTGAACTGTACTCCTTAAACATAGTTAGGGTGGCAAGCTTTATATTATGTGTATTTGACCCCAGTTAAAAATATTGTCAGAGAGTATATGGAAATGTTTACAGATTAAATGAAAAAGCATGGGTGGGATAGATATGAAACAAGATTTGCAAAAGGTGGGAAACTGTGAAGCCCCATGTACATGCGTGAGACTTTGATGTACAATTCTGCCTACTTTTGTGCATGTTGGCAATTCAGTAGGAAATATTTTAAAATTTGAGGAATATCAAAGTAAATATTCTAGTAGATTAATACTCTTAAAGAAGTATTTCCCGTAGCCTATGACATGCGCAAATTGTCCAGTTACTCCTGGAATTTGCTGCACAGCTACATCATTCTGGAGATTTATCCTGCTGAATTTTTCATTTCCTGGATCCTAGATCTTTCTCTTTCTTGGTTAACATCATTGTTTTGGAGAAATTTATCCTCCAGTAATATCCAATGAGAGAGAAAATTTTTCCAATATCCTGTGAGAGCTTATATGTCTGCTAAAATCTTTCTCCATTCTCACTCTTAATTAATGGAGAGATGAGTTGTGGTTACATATGTGCTCATGTGCAGTCACTCAACTGAGGAGTAATTTCTCTCCCACAGGCCAGTTGTTTTGTTGTCTCTTTCTTAGGCAGAACTTGTTTCTTGTTTATTCTGGCCAAGTGTGTGGAGTCTTTGCATCACCAGACTTGTGTGAACATCTTATCATCAGTTTCCCATCTTTGGTGAGCTTTAGAATTGTTTTACTCCCTTGTCCCACAGACCATTAAAATGGAAGCTCACAACATCTGGGCTTCTCAGATGCTCTGAAGACAAAATCCTGCATCACTACTCATTTATGCTTCAGAATTTCTCTTACTTTGATTTTGTGTTGCCTAACATCTTGCAAGATGGATGGCACATTTAACAATACAATGCCAAATTTTCCATATTCTATCAGGCACTTGTTGTTTGAAGGAGAGCTCAATATGTAATCTGCCTGCAAACAGTAGTCTTGTTCCTCATAAAGAATGGTCAGAACTTTTAAAGAGTAGGCATAATCACATCTTGAGAAAATGCCTGATGAAGAAATGAATTATTAATATCATTCATTCAGGAAAATTTACTTTCAAGTACTAGTGAGTGGGCTTCCCAGGTGGTTCAGTGGTAAAGAATCCACCTGCCAATGCAGGAGATATGACTTTGATCCTTGGGTCGGGAAGGTCCCCTGGAGTAGAAAATGGCAACCCACTCTAATATTCTTGCCTGGAAAATTCCATGGACACAGGAACCTAGTGAGCTATGGTCCATGGGGTAACAAAGAGTTGGACATGACTGAGTGACATATGAATACTGGCTACTATATATATATATATATTTTTTTTTTTCTTTTTAATTTATTTTTTAATTGAAGGATAATTGCTTTACAGAATTTTGTTGTTTTCTGTCAAACCTCAGCATGAATCAGCCATAGGTATACATATATCCCCTCCTGTTTGAATCTTCCTCCCATTTCCCTCCCCATCCCACCCCTCTAGATTGATACAGTGCCCCTGTTTGAGTTTCCTGAGCCATACAGCAAATTCCTGTTGGTGATCTATTTTACATATGGTAATGTAAGTTTCCATGTTACTCTTTCCATACATCTCACCCTCTCCTCTCCTCTCCCCATGTCCTTAAGTCTGTTCTCTATGTCTGTTTCTCCATTGCAGTCCTGTAAAGAAATTCTTCAGTACCATTTTTCTAGATTCAGTGTATATGCATTAGAATACAATGCTTATCTTTCTATTTCTAACTCCTTTCACTCTGTATAATAGGTTCTAGGTTCATCCACCTCATCAGAACTACTCAAATGCATTCCTTTTTATGGCTGAGTAATATTTCATTGTGTACATGTACCACAACTTCTTTATCGATTCATCTGTCTATGGACATCTAGGTTGCTTCCATGTTCTGGCTATTGTAAATAGTGCTGCAGTGAACAATTGGACACGTGTATCTTTTTTAGTTTTGGTTTCCCCGAGGGTATATGCCTAGGAGTGGGATTGTTGGGTCATATGGTGGTTTTATTCCTAGTTTTTTACGGAGTCTCCACACCATCTTCCAAGGGGCTGTATCAGTTTACATTCCCACCAACAGTGCAAGAGTGTTCCCTTTTCTCCACACCCTCTCCAGCATTTATTGTTTATAGACTTTTTGATGATGGCCATTCTGACTGGTGTGAGGTGATATCTCATTGTAGTTTTGATTTGCATTTCTTTAATAATGAGCGATGTTGAGCATCTTTTAATGTGTATTGTTAGCCATCTGTGTGTCTTTGTTGGAGAAATGTCCGTTTAGGTCTTTTTCCCAATTTTTGATTGAGTTGTTAGTTTTTCTGACATTGAGTTGTATGAGCTGCTTGTATATTTTGGAAATTAATCCTTTGTCAGTTGTTTCATTTGCTATTATTTTCTCCCATTTTGATGGTTGTCTTTTCCCCTTGCTTGTAGTTTCCTTTGCTGTGCAAAAGCTTTTAAGTTTAATCAGGCCCCATTTGTCTACTTCAGTTTTTATTTCCATTACTCTTTGGAGGTGGGTCATAGAGGATCTTGCTCTGATTTATGTCATTGAGTGTTCTGCATATGTTTTCCTCTAAGAGTTTTATAGTTTCTGGTCTTACATTTAGTAATCCATTTTGAGTTTATCTTTGTGTATGATGTTAGGAAGTGTTCTAATTTCATTCTTTTACATATAGTTGTCCAGTTTCCCCAGCACCATTTATTGAAGAGGCTGCCTTTCCCCCATTGTATATTTTGCCTCCTTTGTCAAAAATAAGGTACCCATAGGTGCATGGGTTTATTTCTGGGCTTTCTATCTTGTTCCATTGGTCTATAGTTCTGTTTTTGTGCCAGTACCATACTGTCTTGATGACTGTAGTATACTCTGAAGTCAGGAAGGTTGATTCCTCCAGCTCCTTTCTTCTTTCTCAAGACTGCTTTGGCTATTTTGGGTCTTTTGTGTTTCCATATGAATTGTGAATTTTTTTGTTCTAGTTCTGTGAAAAATGCCATTGGTAATCTGATAGGGATCACATTGAATCTGTAGATTGCATTTGGTAGTATAGTCATTTTCACAGTATTGATTCTTCCTACCCAGGAACATGGAATATCTCTTCATCTGTTTATGTTGTCTTTGATTTCTTTCATCAGTGTCTTATAATTTTCTGTGTACAGTTCTTTTGTCTCCTTAGGTAAGCTTATTCCTAGATATTTAATTCTTTTTGTTGCAATGATGAATGGAAAGTGAAAGAAAGTGAAGTCACTCAGTCATGTCTGACTCTTTGTGACTGCAAGGACTGTAGCCTACCAGGCTCCTCCGTCCATGGAATTTTCTAGGCAAGAGTACTGGAGTGGGTTGCCATTTTCTTCACCAGGGGATCTTCTGGATCCGGGGATTGAACCTGGGTCTCCCGCATTGCAGGCAGATGCATGGTGAATGGAATTGATTCCTTAATTTCTCTTTATGATTTTTCATTGTTAGTATACTATATATATTTTCAAAAGGCCACTATATATATTTTCTTTTATCAAAATTTCAACTATAATGGTTAATTTTTGATTCATGTGCTGGTTCTCATAGAAACAATGTTGCTTATACATGTTTCATCTAATATACACCTAGAATAAACTACTCCACATAAGTGAATTTTCTTGCTGACATTGGTGTATTGAAATTGTCAAACTTATTGTAAGCACTTAAGAAGGACTGTCTTCCAAAATGCATGTCAAGTTATTCATTTCTAATGCTTCATATATTGAGTAGCTGGGCATAAGTTGACTCATCAGTCAGGCTTTATTACTAAGAGCAGTGTGGTCCAGTGGAAGGACTTGAACTTCAGTATCAGACAAATCTGGAAACACATCTTGGGTTCTGTGCATGCCAAGTTGCTTCAGTCATGTCTGACTCTTTGCAACCCTGTGGCCTGTAGCCTGCCAGGCTCCTCTGTCTATGGGATTCTCCAGGCGAGAATACTGGAGTGGATTGTCATGCCCTCCTCTAGGAGATCTTCCCAACCTAGGGATCAAACCTGCATTTCCTGTGGCTACTGCGTTGCAGGTGGATTCTTTATTGCTGAGCCACCAGAGAAGTCCCCATATCTTGGTTCTACTACTTAATGAAAAGTGTTGTCTTAGGTAAGTACTTATTGGTGATATGTGAGGCCAGCTTGTACTGGCTCACCAGTGCCCACTGTTAAATTTTCATTAATTTTACAAGCTGATTCTTTTTAATTTAATTAATTAAATTAAATTAAATTAAATTTATTTGGCTGCATGAGGTCTTAGTTACAGCGCATAGGATTTTTGTTGCAGCATATGGGTTCTTTACTGCAGTGTTTGGGCTTTTCTGCGGTGGCTCTGGGCCTCTAGAATACACAGGCTAAGCAGTTGCAGTGCTCAGGTTTAGTTGCCCTGCGGCATGTGGAATCTTATTTCCCTGACCAAGGATTGAACCCATGTCCCTTACGTTGAAAGGTGGATTCTTAACCACTGGACAACCAGGAAAATCCCTTATGAGCTGATTCTTAAATATATAGCCAGTATTAAAGATTCAATTACATAAACATAAATAAATAATTTATATTAAAAACAAAGCTAATAAATATTCAAATCCTTATCTCCTAATTATTTTAACACATTTTATTATTAGCTATGCCCTTGAGGCTACTTGTACCTGTATAGAAGAAATACTGTCTAATGATATGTCATTGTTCATCTTGCAACTCTGCCTTCAGTGCTATCCTATGGGGGTGAAATTGGTCATGTGTAATTATTTACACCACAGAAATTGGCAAGTGCTACAAGTCAGCATTTGGTTTACTGTTTTGTTGGTTCCCTGGACTCAAGAAAGTGACAGATAAAATATAAATAATGCAGAGTAAATGAATGTGTCATATGCCTATAATGGTTACATTGTGAGTAGGACAAAAAAAATATTCTTCCAGTGTTTGAAAACTATTACCAGTTTAGCAAGAAAATTGCTCACGTCACTGATAAACAAGTGAAATTCTGATGTATTATTGTTTTCCTTTCACTGTACCCATTAATTTAAGCAGATACCAGTCAACAGTCACATGAGAACTACTCACATTTGTCAGGTTGTATATTGTAGATTGGCTCCCCATATAAGAGTCTGGCAAAAATCTAAACAAGTATTCTATGAGAATCAATTGACTATAAGGAATATACAGTAAAGAGCATTGCATATTGTTATTTGGAAATTGTGTATTATACGTCCTTTATCCCAATATACCTCTATACCAATATAATTTATAATAAATATGTATACATAATGGTATATACATTTTTTAATATACAACCAGTTGTTAATATTTACCAGCACACAACTGCCTAAACTCTCTGAGATTAAGCTTCTTCATTTATTGTAAATCAATTATTCAAACTATGAATACCATGCTTGACTGAAGTTGTATTTTAGTATTCATACCTATTTCATTCTAAAATTGAATATCAGTATTCTTTTTCTTTTTCCCTCTAAACCCCATGTATAGAAATAACTTGAGAGCCATTGGGATGTATAAAACTTTTTGCCTCTATATGATATGGCTCCAAAGTATAATAATTTGTTATATTCATAATTTCTTTGTATAGATCTTTAATACCCTGCCTTGATATCAACTGTCATTTTTGCTATTGTCAGAGCTCCTTCTTTTAGCAGTCTTCCTGTGTCCCCACGGTTCTCTCCTATAAATTATAGCTCATGTTGTCTTTTTGTTGGTCTGGAGACTATGTCTAATCCTATCAGAATTGTGCACAAAATATGAGAAAGTTAGTGCTAAATGTAGACCTAAAAAACTTTCCTATAATTGTTTTAGTCTCTTTACTCTAGCTGTGACTTCCTTTCTTGCGTGAAAGTCATTTTGAACTATTTTAGGTATATAAAAATGGTTGTGGATAATGTAATCAACAGCCTGTTAGATACCTGTTAGCCAGCTTAAGGAGTGAAACATAAGAGATGCCAAGGGCCCTCAGGCTCCTGCTTGTTTCCATTTCCCTCCCTTTTCTACCCAAAGGCAGCCACCAGCTTGAGCTGATCATCTCCAGGCATGCTGTTGTGTGTTTACCTCATATGTATATGTTCACGAAATCCATCTTTGGTTTTATATATTTTGTATAAAACATGATGCAGTACTGTATATAATCTTTTAAAAATTAATAACCTTTATGTTTTAGAGCAATTTTAGAGTGACAGAAAAATTGAGCACAAAGTACAGAATTCTCATGTATCCCATTCCCCCAATTTCCCCTACCTGGCATTAGTGTGGGTCGTTGGTTCCAAATGATGGGTGAATATTGATACATTATTATTCAATGAAGTTCACAGTGTGTGGGTTTTGACAAATGTATAATGTCATGTATTCACTATTATAGTGTCATACAGAATATAGTCCACCCTTGAACAACATGGGGTTAGGGGAACAGACCCACTGCCCAGAGGAAAAGGCAGGTACAATTTTCGTAGTTTCACTGCCATAAAAATCTCCTGTGCTGCATGTATTCATTCCTGTATATGTATTTCAAATCTTGATTTTTTTCTTTAGCTTAACATTATAGTTTTGAGGGTGTCTTAGCCCATTTGGACTGTTCTAACAAAAGACCGTGAACTAGGGGGTTTGTAAGCAACGAACGTTTATTCCTCACGGTTCTGGATGCTGTAAGTTGGGGTGAGGGTGCCAGCATGGCCAGGTGAAGACCCTCTTCCTCATCACAGGCTTCTTGTATCCTCACGGGGCAGAAGGAGGTAGGGAGCGCTGTGGGGCCTCCTTTTAGAAGCAGCAATCTCATTCATGAACGCTCCACTCTCCTGACTTAAGCTCCTCCCCAAATCATCACATTGGGTGTTAGGATTTCCACCTCTGAATTTGGGGGGACACAAACAGTCAGAGCAGAGCAGAGGGTTGCCTATGCTCTGATTCATTCACTGTAACAACTTATTTGTGTTTCCCCTCTGTGAATATACCTAAAGTTAATTATCTGTTCTGTTGGTAGGACATAGGTTGTTTCCAGGATTTTGCTGTGACAGAAAACCCTTCCTCAATAATCTCATATAATCTTTTTGTGAAAATATATGAGCATACTTTCAGGGTATGCCCTTAGAAGTGGAATTAAAGAGTCATGAGATTTTAAAAAATCAATCGTTTGTACCGTAAAATGGATTCTAACTTCCATTTTAGACAAAATTTCTGTGTGAAGAGATATTTCAAATCTAATGTAATTTTTGCTTTCTGTCCCTCTAATGTGTGATGTTCTCTCTTACCTCTGGGCTTATTCTGTTCTTAGCTCCTCTTTTTTTTCTATTTTCTCTCACCCCTACCTCCTAGCATTTCACTTTGATGAGTCAACATCTCCTCTAGATTTCAGTCTAGGAGTGTCTTCTCCAAGAATTTTCTGACTCTTGCCCACATCTGGATAAACACCTCTCCCTGACTTTCTTGCAGGAACCATTATGTTGGCTGTTTTATAATTTCATGTAATTGACAAGGACAAGAATTGCAGTGGAGTTCACCCTGGTATCCACTAAGCTTAGCTTGGAGCCTGATACAGAGCATGTGTTGAATTAAGGGAGGTGTGAATGAATGAATGTAGGATACTTTTATCATCTCAACAATGGCAGGAACTAACACCCTTCACACAATAGCTGACTGGACAATCTCAGGCTCCAGGGTTAGATGACAGGAAGATAGGATTCAGGTGTCAAGGGTCAAAGATAGAGTCCCAAGACTGCTTTATGCACAATGAGGACAAGGTGTGTCTGTCAGGGCCAGGAGAAATGTTCACAAGAAGGAGATGTTTTCAACTCAGACGCTCATAAACTGAGCCCTGCCTCTGTCTACCAGCTGGGAGATCTTCAGATAATGAACCGTGAAAGCCTGCTATGCTGCGGCATTATGCAATAATTTTTCATTTGCCACCAGTCAGCTTCAGGGATCAAGGACAGCTGAACACATAACCCACTCATGCATGTTATTTTAAAGGCATATTTTAAAGTTATCAATATGGTACATTGAGTTAATGAGGGATGTTCTTTTGGTGACAAATATTTACATTCCACATATGCCTCTTGATGTCAAGAGTGTAACGGTTTCATTTTCTTCTTTTTCTCAGGAGGCTGGGATGCAGATGGAAAAGGCCCTTGTGTCTGGGACACATTCACCCATCAGGGAGGAGAGAGAGTTTTCAAGAACCAGACTGGCGATGTAGCTTGTGGCAGCTACACTCTGTGGGAGGAAGATTTGAAATGTATCAAACAGCTTGGATTGACTCATTACCGCTTCTCTCTTTCCTGGTCACGTCTGTTACCTGATGGGACGACAGGTTTCATCAACCAGAAAGGCAAGTGTTTCTTAAAAATAGAAGGTTGCAGCTTTAATTCAAGGTTATTGCTGCAGTCTGGCATAATTAATCCAGGATGCTATTCTTCAGCGTAGCTTTGAGATTGCAAGTTTTTAGAGTGATTATAGGATAAATTTTTTGAAATGGGTTTCCATTAGCTTTTCCAGTGTTATTCTGGTTTCCCTCAACTGGAGATCTTTGTTCGGAGGGGTGGAAATAGATGGGCAGAAAGTGGGTTGGAATAAGTGTTTTACTTATGTAAAATGTTACTTGAGTATTGACCTGAAGGTGAATTTCTAAAGGTTGTGTATAATCTATTTTCAGTTGTGTTATGCTGTGATAAATCATGAAAAGCCCTGCAGAACTTGAGAAGATTCCGAGCATTTCAACTGGAGCTGAATTAGTGGAGTTAATTAGCTAGCACAGAGGTTAGCCCCAGAGGGCCTGGAGTCTGTTCACTTTAGATTAAGTGCCAGAGATTTCACTTACTATCTTTGTGAGCATCTCGTGGACCTCGCTTGGTGCCTCAGTTTCCCCATGAGGAGAAAGGGATACTGTAATAGCTCCTACTTCCAAGTGTTGTTGGAAGAGTAAATGAAACAGTCTTTTAAAGTGCTTTACACAGTAGTTGGTATAGCAGAAAAGCATTCAATAAGTGTTAGTTATTATTTGTCTTATGCCTTGTAATGAAAAAGATTATTGCCCTATTTGAAAGCCTATTATTTATGAAGCATTTTGCATACATTTTCTCTAAACCCCACAAATCAACGAGGAAGGTATAAGTACCACATTTTACAGAGTTGCATGTTCAAATCCAGATATTTTGTTAACTTTGTATTTTTGGGTGGGTCTGGAATTTAAGCCTAAGGTTTGGCTAACTCCTTCCACACAACGGGAGTTGGCAAACTATGACCTGAGACCCAAACTTGACCTGATCCCATTTATAAATAAAGTTTTATTTGTAGTACAACTGTGCCCCTTCATTATGTGTAGTCTGTGGTTGCTTTCCCACTACTATGGTAGCGTTGAATAGTTGGAGCAAAGACTGTATAGCCTGCAAAGCCGGAAATGTTTACCACATGGTCCTTTATAGAAAAAAAGTTTTGTAACCCCTGCATGACAATGAAATGACGTCTTCATAAAGAACTTGTATTTCTCCTTCGTTCTGGATAAGATTTCCCACGACTCCTAGGGTTGGGATGCGGTGAGGCAAGGAGGTGCTTAATGTGCAGGATTTGGGAGGAATGTTCTCTCAGCATCTCACAACCGCCAGGCTGCCTCACCACACTTGCACTTCAAAGAGACAGCACTGAAGCAGAGGTTCTTCTTGATTAGGTTATCTGCTTTCCTGGATACAACAGCAACAACAAATGTAGTGAGAACAGTCTGTGATAACAGCTTCTAGGTGGACCTGTGTACTTGCTTTCTGTGTAGTGGTGGGGGGAAACCTCTGCATTGTGAAATGGAAGCCCAGCTTACGGATGCACCACACCATGGCTTTCAAGTCACTTCCCCCAGATAAGGAACATACAAGTTTAGCAGGCCCATGACTGGATTCTAAAGACATTAGGCCCTGTTTTTAACTGCTCTTGGTTAAAGGTCTCCTTTCTTGGCATCAGCGGCCAGTTTTATTTTTTGACTTTGAACAGGAGGTAATTTGTTGCTCAGTTTAAAAATTAACTTGTAATCTCCCACCGTCTTAATCTATCATCTGTACCCCCTCTTTTGTTTGCCACCCTCATAACCTTCAAGGATTAAAAGCTAAGAGTAATCTTTGAGTCTTCTTTTTTCTTTTCTTCTTATATCTAACTAGTTGCCAAATCCGATCCATTCTTATGCCTCTTTAACTTCTTCCCCCTGCCCGCTCCAGTCATCTTCTCTCTCCCTGCCCTGGTTTAGATGTTTATCATCCTCATCAAGGGCTTTTTGATATGCCCTTGATGGATATACCTACTCTCACTCTCTTTCTTTGTCCTTTAATCCTTCGTGCAAAATGCCACCACAGCAATTTTCTGAAAGCTTGGCCCAAGACATGCTGGCTTGCATCATCTCCTGCTAAAACAAAGCAACATAAAAGTTTTTTAGTCATCTAAACTCCTTCATATATCATTTCAGGTTTTACCTGACTTAGTCTTGACTCACCTCTGAGGCATTCCAGTTTGAAATTCCCCCATGCATATGGTCTATGCAATTCCTCCACACAATGCCCTAAGCACATAACCCACTACTTATTAAACATTCTATGTAATTTTCCACTTTTGAAGAAAAACTTTTAAGTTCTTCCTCCTGCCTGGAATGGCTTTTTAAAAAAAAATTCCCAACTATATCTGTGAAATGTTTTGTATACGTTTAAGGTCTAGCACAGGTGGTTCAGATGATAAAGAATCTGCCTGCAGTATGGGAGACCTGGGTTCGATCCCTGAGTAGGGAAGATCCCCTGGAGGCAGGCATGACAGCCCACTCCAATATTCTTGCCTGGAGAATCCCCATGGACAGAGGAGTCTGGTGGGCTACAGTCCATGGAGTTACAAAGAGTCAGACATGACTAAAGGACTAGGCACAGCCCACAGTGCAAGGTCTAGCACAAACGTGTTCTCTTCTTTAGAGTCCCTATTTCAGGACAAAAAATATTTTTTTTTCTTTAAATTCTCATAGTGCTTTGAGAAACTCTTAGAATATTTCTTACACTCTTCACTCTTGGCATTATTAAATCCCCTGCTTGATTGTGAGCACTTTGTGTTTAATTCAACCTAGGAAATGTATAGTAAGTGTCTACTTTGTGTCAAGGACAGTGCTCCATACTCTTAACAGAAATATGAGAATCCCTGAAACTGTTTACAGGGTAATGGGCAGATATGTCTGCCTTGTTCACCCCTGTGACCTAGTATAGTGCCCTACAGGGAGGAATTCAGTAAACACTTAACTGAATTAGATCAATAACCATCATAGAGATCACTCTAAGGGTAGTTAGTTAGTTGCACAGTTGTGTCTGACTCTTTGTGATCCCATGGACTATAGCCAACCAGGCTCCTCTGTCCTTGGAATTCTCCAGGCAAGAGTACTGGAGAGGGTTGCCACTGTAGTGGTTGACTTTTATTGGGTGTTTAGTATGTGCCGCTCCCTGTGCCAAGCACTGAATCTGCTTTTGCTGAGTCAATGCTCCTAATAGCCCTGTGAGTGAGGAGGGCTTTCCCTAACAGAGGGAATCATGGTAATCTGGGGTGTAAGGCTGGGCATAAATTTGCCAAGACAGCACATTTAGTTAGAGCTGACTTCAACCTAGTTCTGTCTCATGTTAAAAACGTAAGGTTCCAGAGACATTTACAACATCATGAAACCACTTGTATGCTTGTGCTGGGCTTCCCTGGTGGCCGAGATGGTAAAGAATCTGCCTGCAATGCAGGAGACCTGGGTTCAGTCCCTGGGTCGGGACGGTCCCCTGGAGAAGGGAATGGCAACCCACTCTAGTATTCTTGCCTGGAGAATCCCATGGGCAGAGGAACGTGGAAGACTGCAGTCCATGGGGTCGCAAACAGCCGGATATGACTGAGTGCCTAACACCCACACACACACCCACACACACACATGCTTTATGCTAAATTCCCTGATAGTAACACGAGGTGGAGGCACTACATTACTAAAACTCATGCTGCTCTTCTAGCCTATGATTCTAGGAGTTTGGAGTTTTTACTGTTTCCATTTGGGGATAAACAACACCACCACTTTGTAATGTAGGTCCATGATTATTTCTCTGAAATTCTAAAATCCAAAAGTTTCTGAATATTGAATCCTTTTTTACTAAGTTTAATTCTAAAACAAAGTAGGCAACAAAAGCTGACCTGAGTTGATGGCAGAGTTTTAATATCATCTCAGTTCATTTTGCTTAGTGAGAATATTTATCTGTTTTACTGCAGAAATATTAAGGGATGCTGACCCACCCCCATTGGGGATGCTAAACTTAATATATAGTATTTACTGTGTTTCTTTTCTAAAAATCCTCAACTTCTGAAAACATGGCTGCCAGGATTAAAGGATTATGGACCTGTGGCAATACCTCAACATGTCTAGTTGCTTAACACCAACTCCAGATACACAGAAGTTCATGGAGCTCCCTGTAGATTAGACATCCAAGATCAGGGCAGCAGAGAAGGTAGAGAGTGTTGGTGGAAGGGGGTTGGAGTCACTGGGGCCACCCAGACAATGTGAGGGATTCACTGGTGCAGTTCTCACGTGGGGATCACATTGTCTCAGCCCTGAGCTTTTTATGTTTGGCACTAGCTTTTGTAAAGCCAAAGCTGATTAATATTACAGACTTTTCCATGAGCAAGAGGGCACTGGAGGTGCTTCCAGTAGGCAGAATTTCAATAAGTGGTTGCTCATTCTTGTGCAGTGATCTGTTGAAGCAGTTGGAACTGTTTTAACTCAGAAAGGCCATCATTTGTTTTTTCCTGTTTAAACATTTTCTCAAAGAGCATGTAAAGAATTAGAGAATCCTTGTCACTGTCCTTTCCAAGAAACTCAAGTTTTTGTATTTGACTTCCTATTTTAAAGCTTGATGAGGGGACATTTGGAAACTTGTAAATAAAATCCCATGTCCCCAAACTGGAAGAATATTTTACAAAGTGTTATTATTACATGGCTTTTCTCTTTCAAATGTCAAGTTTTTGAGGCTTAACAAGAAGAGATTGAGCTGGCAACTGAAATCACATATTTCTGTATTTCTCAACTGTTCAAGTGCGTTTTCATATCTGCCACAAATATAAGTTTCAAGTGATTAGCAAAAGACCCAATTATTGGAAATAGAAAGGAAAAAGGAAAAGGAATGGTTATGCAGAATTTCTTTCACGCTTTGATTTAAAATATTAGCACACTTAGAGGAATGGTAGTTAAGTAAACTAAAGGAGAATTTATTAATCTCCTACTCTGTATTGGGCAGCGTGGAAGACTGAATAATACCCCCTCAAAGATGTCCGTGTCTTCATTCTTAGAAACTGAATATATTATCTTACATGATAAAAGGGACTTTATAGATGTGCTTAAGTTAAGGATCTTTAGATGGGGAGATTATCCTGGTTTATCTGGATAGATGTCATCACACAGATCCTTAAAAAAGGTAAGTAAGAGGATCACAGTCAGAGAGAGAAGGTATAAGAACTGAGGCAGAGGTCAGACAGGAGACAAGGAGTTTCAGTGCTGGCTCTGATGATGGAGGAAGGGGTCATGAGCCTCTAGAAGCTGGAAGAGGCAAGGAAATGGTTTCTCTTTGGGAACTCTCAGAAGGAATGAAGCTCTGCTGACATCTTGATTTTAGCTCAGTGAGAACCATTTTGGACATCTGATGCCTAGAACTGTAAGATAATAACTCGGTGTTGGTTTAAGCCACTCAGTTTGTCGTAATTTGTTTCAGCAGCTATAGGAAACTAACACAGAGAGTATGCCAAGAGAAATTGGTGGTTGGGCCTAATGAGGAGTGAACCTCAAGAATTACATGTTTGACACAGGTAGGCACTAGGTCAAAGTTCATTCTTCGTTAAGGCATTTACAGTTTGACTAGAAGAATTCCAGTATAGTTATTTTATGAACTGAGCCATCATCTTTGAAAGTTTCAGCCACATGCTCTTTTAAGGGAATTTTCCCATTTCTTTGTTCTATATGACTCTGCTCCGCTCTTGGCCACAGCTGACTGAACGGGGGAAAAACTTATTTCCCCGTGACATATAAATTTTGTAACTTCATTAGAAAAGATAATCCTGTCCAACTGCCTCCCTGTCTCAGGGATGTTTGGGATTGAGGAGTTGAAGCCTGATTTGGTGGGTGGTTGGCTCTAGGGTTGTGAAGTAGTCTTATCAGATAGGATGCCCATTTTGAGACTATAACAGATTGGCTACATAAAGGAAACTGGTTTTTTGAGCAGGAGAGGGACAGCGTAGATGTGTTGAGGGAAGTTAGGGTAGGAGACATCAGTCTTTTCTGAGAGGTTAAGATTTTCTCAGCTTCCAGCTTTAAGTTCCAGTTGTGATTATTTCCTGTCATCTGGTATCTGATATCTCTCTGTCATTTCAAATAATGCTCACTGCATTCCCTATCAGTCAGCCTCCTACCTCTAATGCCACCTTTACATTTGAGTTAATCTGATTGGGCTTCTTTTCCCTATTTCCAAAAGACCTTTGACTTAAACATGCTTCATATTTTCAAAGATCAAATAAGAAGGAATGGGTTTAATTAAAACAAAGGTGATGATAGTAACTGTGATAGAAGGCTATGAAAGTTTTAATACTTACAATAATCCTGCCCTAAATATCAAGATGTAGAACAGAGTCCATATGACTTCCTGGGGTTTTAGGCTCCCTAGGTTGGTAACTGATGATCATTTAAAAATACGTATTTATGGGGACTTCCCTGGCAATCCAGTGGTTAAGACTTCTGCTCTCAATGCAGAGGGTTCAATTCCTGGTTTGGGAACTAAGAACCTATATGCCATGTGACCAAGAAATAAAAAAATAAAGAAACAAAAATACATATTTATGGATAGAATGAGTTACCCTGAATTGTATGAGTTTGGTAAAGCTAGAGAACTCTGACTATTTGTTCTTAATGCTTAAATACTCCTGAGGTGACACTATTACCATTCCTCTTTTAGAGATGAGGAAGTGTGGGTATAGAGAGGCAGTCCTGTGATTTGTCCATGATCCCTTGTCTGAATTGTCTGACTCTGGAGCTCTGCTCTTCAATGCCTCACTCCATTGCATCATGGAAAGGTTTCACTGGAGTACTAAATAAACTGAGAAAACTAGAAGTAAAGTTCTGGGATGATAAATATTAAGTATGCAATGCTTTGTGGCTCTGCCATGTTGATGAGTTAGAAAAAGTTTTACTTAAATTTTTTAAATCTTCAATTCAATTGCACATCATCATGTTGTTTGAATTATATTGATTGCCATCATTAATGATTGCATCATGTTAAATGATGCTTATAAATCATTGATTCCTCCAGAAATAAGAAAAACCATGATATTATGAATCAGATCCAAAGTAGGTGATTATTAAGGTTAGGAAAACAGTATCACTCTGGTTTTGGTTCTGAAACATTAGTGTAAGAAGGGGAATGTCACAGTGGGAACAGCTCAGTCTATCATGAGACAGACTGGCTTTAAATGTTGGCTTTGCTCTCTGAAAACATTGTCACTTGAAGTCTGGAGCTCACTTTCTGAATCTCAGTTTTTTCATAGGTTTATTGAGACTAAAAATGCCTACCTCTTGGACTTAGTGCAGGGATTAAACAAAATGTGTGACATCATGTACGTATAGTATGAATACAAAACACGAAAGCTGATACTACTTTTATATTCAAAGCCAGTGGAAGGCATTGACTATGAAAACCTTAACACAGTCCAATATCAAGATGATTCGATCATACAAATCTTTGGATATTCCATTTTACAAAGGAGGAGATATGGGCTTACAGAGGCCCAGAGATGGAATGGTGGAATGATCTTTTACAGAGAGAGGAAAGCTTTATAAACTTTGGTGAGTGTATTAGTATTCCATGACTGCTACAACAAATTATTACAAGCTTACTTGCTTAAAATCGCACAAATTTACTACCTTAGAATTATGTGGGTTAGAAGTCTGACACAGGTCTCTCCAGAATAAAAACCTCTGTGCTTACAGGGCTGCATTTCTTTTACAAAGATCTAAGGTAGACTCTGTTTCTTGGTTCATTCAGGTTGTTAGCAGAATTTAGTTTCTTGTGGTTGTAGGACTGGAGTCTCCTTTTCTTTGATGACTGTGAACTGAGAACCGTTCTCAGCCTCTATAGGCCACCTGCATTCTTCAGCTGCTGGTTCCCTTCTTCCATCTTCAAAACCAGCAATAGTTGGCTGAATCCCTCTCAGGCTGCCTCCTCTTGTGCCTCTTTTTTTCTGTTGTTGCATCTTTTTGACCCACTCTTCTGCCATCCTCTTTCACTTCTAAGGACTCACGTGGCAGAGTGGGTCCACCTGAACAATCTAGAAACATCTTCCCAACTCAGGATCCTTAATCAGAATGATATCTGCAAAGTCCCTTTGAAGTAACACAAGAAGTAAAGTAACATAGTCACATGACCTGTGGATTAAAACTTGGACATCTTCTGAGTGGTGTAACTTATTATGTCCACCCAGTGAGTAATGGCATGCAAAAGGGGCTTCCAAGTATGGAGTTGCTATGCATGATCCACATGATGTTCATGCTTGCAAAATAAGTGAGCTGTTGTTAAAAATTACCCATTCTTACAGACAGACAGATAACCCATGACCTTGCATAATTTGGCTTCTGCTTCTGCTGCTTACCTCTCACTATTCTTATTCCCCTTCTGCTGAGCTATACATTCTCCTTATTGTGAGCTTTCAGTTACCAGAAAGAGCCATATTGTTCTAAGAGAATAAATTTACAAATAATGGCCATGCCATATATGATGGTAAAACTCTGACCCTCATAAAAAATCCAGGCAGCCAAACCACAATTTCTGTAGCAGTTGACCCAGAAAAGTCAGAATATGGTCAACAACTGCCCCTTCTTTGTTTTTGCTCCTCTGTCCTCTTCTCTGAACTTAGGACCAATCAGAAAAAGGCAAATTTGCCTCCCAGCCCAATTACCCAAGAGGCCCTGGTTCCATTTAGCCCACGTCCAGCCTCCCTGTGCCAACAGCTTTCAATCAGAAGGTACCTGGATCCTCCCCTCGTTGTTTTTATTGTGAAACTTTCCTGCCTCCCTGATGGCCTTTGAGTATCTGCCAGATGCTAGTGATAATGGCTGGCTCCTTGCTGCAAACTTGGAATAAGCAGACTGTTCACATTTGGGAGGTCTTTGTTTATTTCCATTCTTCTTTTGGCCTTTTGCACATTTGTTTCCTTTTTTTCTCTTCCTGGATCTCTCCTCCTTGCCTTATGTGGGTCATTTGTATCCATCTTTAAAGGATCAGTTTAGATGTCACTCATCACAACAATAACAATAATAATCATTATTAGAATCATAGTTAACTGTGCCAAGAACTGTTTGAAGCATGTTCAATTTATCAGTTCATTAGGTTTCTATTATTGCCTACATTTTACAGACAAGAAAAGATAACCCGGAGAGATAAAGTAACTCTCCTGAGGTAACTGAACTAATAGGTGAAGGTTTTGGGATAGAACTTAGGTAACCTGTCACCATAGTTCACTTTTGAGACCATGCTGCTACTCTGCTTTCAGAGTAGATTTTCATATGCCCTCATTTTGGGATGGGGACTTACCTTTAATAATAATACTGTATGATAATTATTTATGAATTTATTTGTAGTCCCTACTAACATTTAAGGGGCTTCCCTGGTGGCTCAGTGAGTAAAGAATCTCCCTGCAATGCAGAAGGCACAGGAGATGCAGGTTTTATCCCTGGGTTGGGAAGATCCCTGGAGAAGCAAATGGCAACCCACTCCCGTATTCTTGCCTGGGAAATCCCACGGAGAAAAGGAGCCTTGGCAGGCTACAGTCCAAAGAGTCATAAAAGGTCGGGCACTACTGAGCAACTAAGCATGCCTGGTTACTATTATAATGAAAGTTGTCTTAGTACAAGGAGAGTGTTTATAATGTTTGTAATCAAGCATATAGTAGTGTCTCTCTAAATGCGTATTTGAGGAATGAACAAATTAATGATTGAATAAATGAAATGTACACAAATGTCTCAATTATTATGTAAAATTGGAAGATAATAACCTTAAAAAGAGATAAAGGGACCCTGCTTCTATGCAAACTTTGAATGCAACACGAGTCTGCATATGAATTTACAATTATTATTCAGGAAATCATCTCTCAAAGCAGGAATGCTTCTCTCCTCTTTGCTTTGTTTCTTTCCAAACTCTTATTTTTTTTAATTAAAAGTTTTTTTTTTTAATTGTTTTAAGTATTTACTGGAGTGCAAGTGTGAAAACATTAGTTGCTCAGTCGTGTGTGACTCTTTGTGACCCCATGGACTGTAGCCCAACAGGCTCCTCTGTCCATTGGTATTCTCCAGGCAAGTATGCGGGAGTAGGTAGCCTTCTCCAGGGGGTCTTCGCAACCCAGTCATTGAACCTGGATCTCCTGCGTTGCAGGCACAGTCATCAGGAAACAGTTGCCTTGCAATGCTTTCTTGGTTTGAACTGTGCAGGAAGGTGAATCAGCTATACGTATACATATATCTCCTCTTTTCCCCTCCATACTCTTCGACATAATCATGTGCTGTGCTGTGCTTAGTCACTCAGTCATGTCTGACTCTTTGTGACCCCGTGGACTGTAGCCCACCAGTCTCCTCTGTGCATGGAATTCTCCAGGCAAGAATACTGGAGTGGGTTGCCATTCTCTTCTCCAGGGGATCCTCCCAACCCAAGGATCGAACCTGGATGTCCTGCATTGCAGCCAGATTCCTTACCATCTGAGCCAACAGGGAAGCCCAGGTATTCCTATGAATTACGTCAGGAATTTGGAGCAAACTCTCCAGTGGAAAGTTCTTTAATGTGTCAAGCCCCTAGCTTTCTGTCTTTGTAACTCACACCCTGGGACTGATGTAGAGCCCTTGTCCATGCTCAGTGAGTCTCTTTTCTTAGACTGGTAAGACTGACCTGTCTGGAGAAGCACTAAGGCAGTCATTGTGTTCAACTTCTTGACTTTATGTTGAATATTGTTGAAATCTATTCATTCACTCAAGAGCTATTTATTGGGTCTCTACTAGGTTTCTGCTATTGTCCCAGGATTTGGGGGACCCAGAGGTAAATTAGACAAGGCTCATGACCTAACCAAAGCAGAATATATTAAGAAGAGGTGGCAAGAATACACAGGAGAACTATACAAAAAAGATTTTAACGACCCAGATAATGATGGGTCATATGATCACATAATAGTGTGACCACTCACCTAGAGCCAGACATCTTGGAGTGCTAAGTCAAGTGGGCCTTAGGAAGCATCACTACCAACAAAGCTAGTGGAGGAGATGGAATTCCAGCCAAGCTATTTCAAATCCTAAAAAATGATGCTGTTAAAGTGCTGTAGTCAATGGGCCAGCAAATTTGGAAAACATAGCAGTGGCCACAGGACTGGGAAAGGTGTTTTTATTCCAGCCCCAAAGAAAGGCAATGCCAAAGAATGTTCGAAATATCACACAATTGCACTCATTTCACATGGTAGCAAAGTAATGCTCAAAAATTTTCCAAGCTAGGCTTCAATAGTGTGTGAACTGAGAATTTGCAGATGTTCAAGCTGGATTTAGAAAAGGTAGAGGGACCAGATATCAAATTGCCAACATCTGTTGGATCATTGAAAAAGCAAGAGAGTTCCAGAAAAACATCTACTTTTGCTTCGTTGACTATGCTAAAGCCTTTGACTATGTGGATCACAACAACCTGTGGAAAATTCTTCAAGTGACGGGAATGCCAGACCACCTTACCTGTTTCCTGAGAAACCTGTATGCAGATCAAGAAACAACAGTTAGAACAGGACATGGAACAATGGCCTGGTTCAAAATTGGGAAAGGAGTATGTCAAGGCTGTTTATTGTAACCCTACTTATTTAACTTTAATGCAGAGTACATCATGTGAAATGCTGGGCTGTAAAGCATAAGCCAGAATCAAGATTGCTGGGAGAAGTATCAATAACCTTAGATATGCAGATGACACTGCTTTTATGGCAGAAAGCTAAGAGGAAATAAAGAGCCTCTTGATGAAAGTGAAAGAGAAGAGGAGAAAGCTAGTTTAAAACTCAACATTCAAAAAAATGAAGATCACAGCATCTGGTCCTATTGCTTCATGGCAAATAGATGGGGAAACAATGGAAACAGTGACAGACTTTATTTTTTTGGGCTCCAAAATAACTGCAGATGGTGACTGCAGTCATGAAATTAAAAGACGCTTGCTCCTTGGAAGAAAAACTATGACCAACCTAGACAGCGTATTAAAAAGCAGAGACATCACTTTGCCGACTAAGGCTCATGTAGTCAAAACTATGGCTTTTCCAGTAGTCATGTATGGATGTGAGAGTTGGACCATAAAGAAGGTTGAGTACCACTGAAGAATTGATGCTTTCAAACAGTGGTGTTGGAGAAGACTCTTGAGAGTCCCTTGTACTGCAAGGAGATCAAACCAGTCAATCCTAAAGGAAATCAATCCTGAATATTCATTTTAAGGAGTGAGACTGGAGCTGAAGCCCCAATACTTTGGCCACCTGATGCAAAGAGCTGACTCATTGGAATAGACTCTGATGCTGGGAAAGACTGAAGGTAGAAGGAGAAGGGGATGACGGAGGATGAGATGGTTGGATGGTATCACAGACTTGATGGACAAGAGTTTGAGCAAGCTCCAGGAGATGGTGAAGGACATGGAAGCCTGGCGTGCTGCAGTCCATGTGGTGGCAAAGAGTTGGACACGACTGAGCAACTGAACAACAACAATAACAACAATTCTAGTGGAATTGAGTGACAAGTCAAACATGCAAACAAGCAAAGAAAATAATTTTTTTAAAAATATGAACATGTAAATTTAAAATTTTAATTGAAGTATAATTGAGTTACAATGCAATGTTAGTTTCAGATGTATGGCAAAGTGATTCAGTTATATATACATATATATGTATATTATATATATGTGTTATGTATATTTATAAGAATATATATATGTGTGTTATATATATATATATATAAGAATATATATATTCTTTTTCATACTCTTTTTCCTTAGAGACTATTGTTCCCTGGACTATACAGTAGGTCCTTTTTGGTTATCTATTTTATATAGAGTAGTATGTATATGTTAATACCAAACTCCAAATTTATCCCCCTACCCAACAAATAAAATAATTAAAAAATAATAATTTCAGGAAGTGTCCCATTGGCACAAAGTGATAGCAACCTGTCCAAATGAATCCCTTTCAGAATGTAACAGCTTCCATAATTGTGTCACCCCATCACATTCTCTTGTCTCTGATCAGCCAGTCTTCCTTGGACTTCATGTTTCCTTCCAAATGGTAGGAAGTTATAAACCTTATTTTGGATTAAAGTTTTTTAGGAAATTATTATTCCCGATCCTCTCCCAATCCTTATTTATTGTCAGCATAATGAAGATGACTTTTCTTCTCATACTTTCTTTTATTTTTCTTCTAGGAATTGACTATTATAACAAGATCATTGATGATTTGTTAACAAATGGGGTTACACCCATCGTGACCCTCTACCACTTTGATTTGCCTCAGGCCTTGGAAGACCAAGGAGGTTGGCTCTCAGAGGTGATCATCGAATCCTTTGACAAATATGCTCGGTTTTGCTTCAGTACATTTGGGGATCGAGTCAAGCAGTGGATCACCATAAATGAGCCTAATATTTTTGCCGTGATGGCATATGAATTTGGTGTATTTCCTCCTGGTGTGCCTCACGTTGGAACTAAAGCTTATCAGGCAGCTCATAATTTGATTAAAGCGCATGCCAGATCCTGGCACAGCTATGACTCCTTATTCCGAAAAGAGCAGAAGGGCATGGTATCGCTATCAGTTTTTGCTGGCTGGGCGGAACCAGCAGACCCCTCCTCAGTGTCTGACCAGGAAGCAGTTAAAAGGGCCATGGCATTCCAGTTGGACTTCTTTGCTAAACCCATATTTATTGATGGCGATTATCCTGAAGTTGTCAAGTCTCAGGTTGCCCTCATGAGTAAAAAGCAGGGCTATTCATCGTCACGGCTTCCAGAATTTACAGAAGAAGAGAAGAGGATGATCAAAGGCACTGCTGATTTCTTTGCTGTGCAGTATTACACAACTCGCTTAGTCATGAACCAGGAGAACAAGAAAGGAGAGCTGGGCTTACTACAGGATGTGGAGGTTGAAGTTTTTCCAGACCCATCTTGGAGAAGTTTGAATTGGGTCTGTGTGGTGCCGTGGGGAATACGTAAGCTACTGAAATACATTAAGGTAAATGCAGTATTTGTTTGCATCCATGTGTACCCAAACCTGGAAAGATGGGAAGATGGGCATGTATCTATGTGTATAAAGACCTGAAAAATGAATGCTTTAGGCAACAGCATATACATTTGTTGGCCTGGGAAGAGGTGATTAGGGTTTAAGTCAATGAGGGATAATTAGCTGATAGTAGTGTTAGTTGCTCAGTTGTGTCCAACTCTGTGACCCCATGGACTGTAGCCTGCCGGGCTCCTCTGTCCATGGGATTCTCCAGGCAAGAATACTGGAGTGGGGTTGCCATTCCCTTCTCCAGGGATTCTTCCTGACCCAGGGATCAAACCTGGGTCTCTTGCATTACAGGCAGATTCTTTACCGTCTGAGCCACCAGGGATAAAGGGCTTCAAAGCCATGATTAAACTTAGGATTTGCTGTTAAATTCAGTTGTAGCTACAGTAGTACCTTGGACATGTTTTTCAGGCTGGGGTCACAATTGAGTTACTAAAAGGCATAATAGGGGTTTGAAATAGCTGGATCCTTTTTGGGTCTCTGTTACACTGGATGGCATCTAGGTAGCTGAAATGAAAGTTTTAAGTTATCAGTTTTTTAGGATTCCTGCTATTGGGAGGATAAAGAATATAGCTGCTGGGGAGAGGGGGACTAAGGGGTTAAGGAGCAATGACAATCAGCAGATGCTGATGGAAGAAAGATATTTCTGTCTTCTCATTATAACAAGAGTCATTTGACTGTCTTCATGGATATTTGCACAGTTTTTCTTTTCCATTGTTAGTTATAAAAGGTCAGTGCGCGGAAAATTAAGTTAATAGGGTCAGTGCAATTTGATGAAAACTAGTTTTGGGGTTGTAGCTTAGAGAAGATAGAGGGTAATGCACCTGATTTTATGAGATTTTTTTTTTTTTTACACATCTGTTTGGAATAAAACTTCTGCTTTCTCGTTCCAGGATACGTATAATAACCCTGTAATTTACATCACTGAGAATGGGTTTCCCCAGGGTGACCCCACGTCTTTTGATGACACTCAGCGCTGGGAGTATTTCAGACAGACATTTCAGGAGCTGTTCAAAGGTACCATTTGAAATGATGAAAGATCAATTGTGCAAACTTAATATGATTTTCCCATGTGCCTATTTGCATTCAGCAAAGACCAATGACGTTGAAAGCTGAAATTCATGTAAATCAGTGTAAAGCTATGTAATTAACAGAGGGGGAAGAAAAAAGTATTTAGGAAAGAGGAAGGTGAGAATTTTGGCCTAGCTTCAACCTGCTGAAATTTAATCAAGTAAAAAGCGACAGTCTTCAGCTTTTTGTGACTCCTGGGTGAAGGTGACATGGATAGAAGGAGTGGTGGGGAGAGAGCCTTAGTTATTACACATAGATCGGCGCTGACCAACTAGAGCATGCTTATTGGCATAGTTTAATATCCTAACTATCAAGAAATGAATTGGCAGAATTCTTAAAGGACCAAAATCAAGCATTTGTGTAATAAACTTTCAAGTGGTATGTGTCTTCAATCAATGCATATTTCATTTAAAGTGTAACCAAACAGCAGACATTTTTTTTTTTTTTTGCCATATAGAATCTGTGAATTTTATTTCAAGACAATATTGTTATTCTGGTAACTCCTTTTACCCAATGGAATTCTTTTCATATTTGAAAACAAATGTGAAGGAATAATCTTTAACTGGTAACACCCATTTCTGCCTTAGTTAATTTCTCCCTTTTAGCTTCCACTTGGAACACTGTTGCTTCATAAATTTAATTTCTCCTCCCTATAAAGAAATCATATCATAGCAACAAAATTCAATGAAAATGAGACTTTCAATTTCCTTTTTTTTTTAAACCATGATAGGCAGTTATTTCTCCTCACTCTGTTTGAGTGAGTCCTGGAATTATTCTTTCCAAACTAAATCAGTAATATACTGGAATCAGTGAGAAGGAATTCTGGAAAGTGACACAAAGTGGTTTCTTTCCAAAACCTCAAATATATTGACTCAATTCCTCACCCAGCCCTGGGGTTTATTGACAGAGGGCAATTGGATTTCTACAATTTTACACAAGCAAAATCATTCTTTTGTGTTACACACAAAAAAGATTCATCCTCTGTGTGGGAATTCACCTTCTGATAAGAAAAGGAAATCTCTAGTTTTCTGAGATTCTTCCCCACTTCTCCCTATAAATGACCCTGCTGCTGCTATTTAATCATTAAGTCATGTCTGACTCTTTGCGACCCCATGGACTATAGCACGCCAAGTTCCTCTGTTCATGGGATTTCCCAGGCAAGAATACTGGAGTGGGTTATAAATGACCCTGCTCATAGCTAATACACCAATGTTCCCAACTTCACCTCAAGAGACGAGTAGGCTAGTTATGATCATCAGATTTATGGATACCCTAGGGACGACAAAGGACTTGTTCAACACTGTTCTGTGTATTTTAGGGAAAAAAGAGAAAAAGTAGAAATTGTCTTTCTTCATTCCCATCTTGGTGCTCTGTTTAGTGCTAACACGTAAGGACATTTCTTTGTTCTCTGAAGTCATTTTTAGTTGTTTCTACAGTGCCTTAGATCTTTAACACTAAAAACTCACTGGTGGACCCTCAAACTAAGATAACTTAAAGACAGAACAGTAACTGAAGGCAAGAGAAGAAAATGTGAGAAGATTTGGGTTTGTGAGGGATAGGAGAGAAGATAAGGTTAGGAACAAAATCCTGCTTTCGAACTTATTGAATTCCTATTGTATTGTTGAATTAATGGAAAAAGTATGAACCTAAACTGTTAATTATTCACAGCATCTACATTCTCTTCTGATTCTTAACATTATGATTTCTATTATTTGCAAGTAACAAATAATATTGTATTTTTTGAAAATGTAGTTTTTAAAAATGTATAGAAATCTACACATTGACCAAAAACACTATATTAAGTGTATCTATTCTGGATTGGATATAGTGATAGCTATTTTTCATATGTTGTTGTAGTGAACACCAGTTCTCTCTTCTGCAGTGAAACTCTTTTCCAATAACTAGTCCCTTTTCTTTCTGGGAAATACCCACCTTGCCCCTGTTCTTAGACTTACCACAGGGATAGCTATGTAAGCAGAATAAATGACTGCTCTTTGTCAACAGATGATTGATTGATCTAGATGTAGGCACATGGCGTGAGGTGGATCAATCCCAGTTCTTCCCTGGGATTTAGAAATTTGGACCAATCAGTTTGCTTGTCTCATAGCATGGATTGACAAGGTGATGGAACTTTGTGGGCTATTGGTGGCTATGCTTTTCCATGTAAAGCTTAGGGGTAGTGAGAAGGTGGGTGGGGAACAGCTACCAGCGCACCCAGGGAAATGGAGACAAGAAGCCAGGGAGAGATCAGGGGGACAGTTGTGCTTCTGATTCCAGTTTTTCTCAGACTCAGCTGCAAACATGTGTTTGAGAGACATTACTTTTACTTATAATTAAGTGCTCTTTCTGGTTCACCTGATTCTGATTGGATTTCTATCACTTGGAACAAAAAGGGTCTTAATTGATGCCATCACATTATTTTATTTTCAAGACATTGAGATGAGGTCATTGCTCCTATCTTACAGATGAGAAAACTGAGTTTCAAAGAGGCTAAGTCATTTGCTTGAGATCAAAAAGTTATAAGTAATATTTGCTGGAACAAGGCAGAATGTGTAAAGTATTGTTATTACTGCCACTACTTTGGTGTTTGATAGGATTTGAGTCCAGGGCTTTCTGACTGAGAGCACTTGGTTGTCCCACCACACTTCTAGAAACTTTGCCTCACCATTGGGTGCCCTGGGCTTGCGTAAATTCTTTGAAAGCGTTTCAAGCTGCCTTGGCAGGAGCCTATGACCTTGGACAGAGCTCAGATGCCCCATATCCTGCCTCTCATCAGAGGAAGGGAGCTGAAGCAACTGATCAATTTCCTGAGACTCCTCCAAGGTAATGCCAATGATCTTGACTGGTGAGCACTTTACTGGGAAGAACCACCCTGTGAGCGATTAAAAGCAATAACAAGCCGAGGAAGGTATTTGTGGGAAGCACGGCAGGTGAGAGGCCGCCAGAACCCAGGGAGTCAGATGGATGATGGTTTTGTGATTCTCAGGAACAAAGCCTTCCCTCCCACATCATGCATATGGACAGGCACATAATGACACTGTAGTTGGATCAATGGCGTCTGCCTGAAGGCCTTACTAATCTCCTCAGGTAAAATCCCACAGCAATTAATTGAGCTGTAAAAAGAAAGCTAATGTTTCTATTTCCTTATGAGAAAAGGAGAAAAAAAAAAAAGAGGAAAATGTCATTTCAGGAAAAAAAAGGGAGAAATCAGCGAATGCCTTTTTAATCACTGCATTATTTAAATGCCTTTAAACAGGTTTTGTTTTAATTAATGTAGCTATGGATAGGAGAAAAGCAACACAGTGGAGACACAAGAACTTGAAATAATATATAACTGGGCTTGTATTCCAGCTCCAGTTATTCAACTAGGGACACATGATTCACCCTCCCAAACTCACAGTTTGTTCCTCTATAAAAATGGGGTAACGCTTTCCCTGGCAGAGTTGTAAAAATTTGATTTAATAAGCTATTGTGCTAAACACCCCAAGCAATTGCCTGGCACATAGTAAGCCCTCAACCAATGGTAATAACTGTTATCATTGCCAAATGTGCACTTTTAAGAATATATCTATCACCTCAAGTTATTTTTCTTATTATTTAAAAAATAGAATCCCAGGACATTAAAAAAAAAATTTCTATCCCTCTTCATGTCTCTAAGTTATGACAGAACGTCCCCTGCCATGTCTGCAATTTTTCCATCATTTTTTTCTGGGAAACTTCCTAATGAATGCTGGTAGCATTGGCCCTCTGGCTATTTACGATTGAATCCTATGGAGGACCTAGCAGCCAGGACTTCCCTCCATTCATTACTTCATTTGGAGAGGTTGCCATATTAAGTGAAATATCAAATAATTGGCAGCAGAAACAACTATCAAATAACTGGGTAGCTGGAATTGTTCGGTCACAGGGATTTTTGTAAATACTCAAGAAGCAGTGATCTTCAAAGCGTTAGGCTTTTCTCACATGATTTGAATCTTTATTATATTCATAAAATTTACACCAGTCTTGGCTGCTCTGGTGCCAGCAGGCAAGTTTAAGTCTATATATTGTGGTTGTTCAGTTACTCAGTTGTGTCTTTGTGACTCTTTGTGACCCCATGGACTGCAGCACGCCAGCCTTCCATGTCCTTCACTATCTCCCAGAGTTTGCTCAGACTCAATGTCCATTGAGTCAGTGATGCCATCCAACTATCTCATCCTCTGTTGTACCCTTCTCTTCCTGCCTTCAATCTTTCCCATCAGGGTCTTTTCCAATGAGTTGGCTGTTTGCATCAGGTGGCCAAAGTATTAGAGCTTCAGCTTCAGCACCAATCCTTCCAGTGAATATTCAGGGTTAATTTCCTTTAGGATTGACTAGTTTGATCTCCTTGCTGTCCAACGGACTCTCAAGAGTCTTCTCCAACACCATAGTTCGAAAGCATCAATTCTTCTGCGGCACTCAGTTTTCTTTATGGTCCAACTGTCACATTTATACCTGACTACTGGAAAAATCATAGCTTTGACTATATGGACCTTTATTGGCAAAGTGATATCTCTGATTTTTAATACATTGTCTAGGTTTGTCATAGCTTTTTTCCTAAGGAGCAAGTGTCTTTTAATTTCTTATATATAAAGTCTACATATAAGCACATGTAAATGAAAGTGAAAGTCCCTCAGTCGTGTCCGACTCTTTGTGACCCCATGGACCATACAGTCCATGGAATTCTCCAGGCCAGGATACTGGAGTGGGTAGCATTTGCCTTCTCCAGGGGATTTTCCTAACCCAGGGACTGAACCCAGGTCTCCTGCCTTGCAGGCAGATTCTTTACCAACTCAGCCACAAGGGAAGCCCAAGAACACATAAAGGGATACCTTAATAATCTAGATGTTGAGGAGGTAAGAAAGTGTGAGAAACCAGGCAAGTTATTCTCAGTGGGTGATACTTGACCCATGACGTAAACTCTCGTAAAAGCAGATTTCAGTTGGGTTCAACCTGTTCCTCACACCTACTGAACACGTGTCTCCCCGTGGTGTGGCTCTCAGTCTTTCCTCAACTGAAATGTCATGGTCTTCACCTTCTTCCTGACCCAATCCTGTTGTTTGGAGAAGAAGAGCTAGCTTGAAGTCAGGCAAGATACAGGTTTGAAACTTGGTTCTTCCACTTCATGTTCAGTGATTTTGGGGGGAATTCTTAAACAAACAACACTTCAGTCATTTAATCTTTAAATGGGGATAATAAAAATATCTGTTTTCTAAAGCATGGTGAAAAATGAACACGATAATGCTTATAAAGCCTAAATACAGAGTCTGGCATGTTATGAAAGATTCCATAAATGACAGTTAATTTTGGGAGGGGGATATCTCTGAACCCTTTGAGAGTTGGAGCTGTGTCTTTTTTATAATTATATCTTCAGCCCCGAGCACTGTTTCTGTCATGAAGTAGCTTTCTACACATGTTTGTCAAATTTGGTTGTGTCTTTCAGAGAAGAGATAGTCAATGGATAATGAGAAATAAATGATGAAATGAAATGATTGGGAACTGTATTTCCTTTTCTTAAAGAAATATACCCCACATGGGAAAAAAAAAAAAACGCAGCCTTCTGGAAAGTTTCTGAGCCAGCCCAACTTTCCAGTGAGATCCATGCCTGAGTTAGCACAGCGGTAGATGATTGCAGAGAAGGTTTGTTAATGACCAGCTTTAGGCTTTTAATGACAAAACCCCTCAGCAAGATGTCATCGAAGTTATTGAAGACTTCACTGAAAGTGTTGAAGCTGATGCATTGTAACAAGAAGGTTATAAATCTTGCAGCTTGGCTATACCACTAAGATAGGATGCTGAGCTCAGAATCACCCTGCTGTTGTCTGTCAGCATTCTCCCTCCCTTCCAGTGGAGATCCGGGAAGGGAGAAATACATCCATTTCCTAAAGTGGTGCAGACCTGGCAGCCACCTGCCTATGTCAATTTCAGATTGCAGAGGCCCATTTAACTGGACAAAATGTGTTAAGCACCTGTGTTTTTCTAAATGTGTGTTAGAAAATATCCTAAGAATTAAGGAAAAGGCTCAAAGTTTGACACATTGACCTTTTGGAAAAACGAACCAATTAAAAATCCATTGCAAGCTCAGAATAGAGACTCAATTACCTGAATGTAGAGTCCCACTCCATGTTTATTGTTTTGTTGCTTCTCAAGATAAACCTTTGTCAACTCAGCCCCATGGAGCAGTTCATCTCATAGCTCATGGAGAACTCACAGCTTTGGGTACGTGGAGGCTGGGATGTCAGATGCACCTGATACTGTTGCTCCCTGCAGGACTGAATGGAGCCTGTGAAGAGGAGTCAAGGTCAGAATAGAGAAGGAAGAACGAGATTCAAAGGCTGTTCAAGCATGCTAGTGCATAGACTTGTGGAATTTGAAAAGTCATGAAGAAAACAATTTCCAATGTATTTGTATCCCACCAACCTACAAGGCTACAGGGCTTCCCTGGTGGGGCTCAGCGGTAAAGAATCTGCCTGCAATGCAGAAGATGCAGGTTTGCTACTTGGACTGGGAAGATCCCCTGGAGAAGGAAATGACAACCCACTCCAGTGTTCTTGCCTGGAAAATCCCATGGACAAAGGAGCCTGGAGGGCTGCAGTCCATGGGATTTCAAGAGTTGGATATGACTTAACGACTAAACCACCACAAACCTACATACTCAGACCACACATCAACTCAGACAACCAGAGATTATAGAGTAAACTTTGAAGAGAAACATGGCAGATGATTGTCCTATTGCTTCTCCCCTACTTCTGCTCAGTAGCATGCTTGTCGTCCCTCTCCCACATGAAGGGTAGAAAAGTAGGAAGTCTGCAGAGTCTGAAGAGAGAAGGCTAAGTCTTGTGTTCTAGGGGTGTGCCTTTGGGGAAGTCCTCATTAGGACTCTCTGAATGTCAGCCTCCTCATCTGTTCAATGAGACTGATGCTAACTGCCATTCTGCCTAACCCAAAGTCAGTTGTAAAAATAAATTTATGTATTCGTATGCCCAGAACACCTGAAAATGTTAGATATTAGTTTCATATTTGATATAGTTACTTTATACCTTTAAGGATATCAACCACTCTGGCCAAAATACACAATCTGGACCTTAGTGCTCTCCACTGCAAAGGGGAGGTTTGGTGCTCATTATCCGGATCCTGTCTCAGAATTTATGGTTTTTATTTTCTTTCATGTTTCTGAAGGGCTATGATAGTGGGATCAGTTTAGGGGTTTGAGAGAATGTGTTCTATGACCAAGTGACTGGTGTGGTGCTTGGCAGAGTTCAAAATCACTCACACACACACACACACACACACACACACACACACTGCCGTTGTTGAGCTACTTCATCAGACTTAACCCAAGTGAGGCCACAATGATATGATGAGGTACATACATGACTTAGCAGGCACACCCTCTTTGAGACATAGAGCCTGGCGCATCTGCTTCCTGGGAGCAGGTTTCAAGGAGTTTCCCTGTGAGCAGCAGCTCAGTCACACATCAGAGAATCTGCCCCTTGTGCTTCCTGATTAGAAACCATTCTTTATCTTCTATTTCCATAGCATTCTCTGCCCCTACAGAGAAGTCCCTTGGACTTCTTTTTAATTCAGTTCCAACTGCTTCAAGGGGATGATTACTTAAGGTCCTCCACTGCCATACCCTGTGAAATTTATACTACTATACAGTCTTTAAAAATTTTTATTTAGATGATTCTAAACTCACCCTCCATTGTCAGGGCAGTCTGTCCAGTAGTTTTTGTATTGAGGTAGCAGCAAACAAGTGCAGTTACATTTTTATAACTGTAAAAGATCTGTAAAATATAATTTGTCTGAAGAAGACTTATATTTCCAATATAAGGAATAGAGTCAACAGAATCTCAAAACGGGGGTAAAAGGAAGGATTTGGTAATACTTTTAAAATGAAAACCCAGTGGCTCAAGCAGTAAAGAATCTGCTGGCAATGCAGGAGACACAGGAGATGTGGATTCTATCCCTGAGTTGGGAAGATCCTCTGGAGTGGGATATGGCAAGCCGCTCTAGTGTTCTTGCCTGGAGAATCCTGTGGACAGAGGAGTCTGGCGGGCTACTACGGTCTATAGGGTCTCAGAGTCAGACATGACTGATCACACACTTGCTTTAAATGAAACATAATTGAGATATAACATTGTTTAAGGTGTCTACCACGTTGATTTGATATTTATATATTATAGTATCATTACAATCTTAGTGTTAGCTAACACCTCTATTATGTTACAGAATTATCATTTTCTTTTTTTTGGTAGTAGAAACGATTAAGATCTAGTCTCTTAACTTTAAGGTTTATAATACTGTATTGTTGACTATGGCCATTATACTGTGCATTAGTTCCTCAGAACTTATTTATCTTTTAGTTCGCAGTTTGTACCCTTAAACAACATCTCTCTTAACTCCCAAACTCTGGTAACCACCAGTCTACTCTTTGTTTTTACAAGTTTGGCTTTTTAGATTCCATAAAAAAGTGATTTTATACAATATTTGTATTTTTCTAACTTTTCACTTAGCATAATGCCCTCAAATTCCATCCATGTTGTTACAAATGGCAGGATTTCTTTTCTTTCTTCTCATAGTTCATTGTGTATGTGTGTGCATGTGTGTGTGTGTATACCACAACTTCACTGTTATTCATTCATCTGTTGATCAATTTTTGATGGACATTTAGGTTGTTTCCATATCTTGGTTATTGTGAATAATGCTGCAACAAATGAATAAACATAGGAGTTCGTATATCTCTTGGCTGTTGTCAAGAAAACAAGAGATAAGTATTGGGGAGGATGTGGGGATAAGAGAACTCTTGTACACTGTTGGTAGGAATGTAAATTGATTCAGCCACCATGGAAAACAGTCGGGAGGTTCCTGAAAAAGTTAAAAATAGAACTTCCATATGATCCAGCAAAATCCACTTCAGAGTATATATCCAAAGGGAACAGAAATGAGTTTGAAGAGATGATGATTATTTTCATCTGTTCAGGGAGAGAGCAATGCTGAAATATCCAGGTGCTCAGCAGGGTCTTGGAAGTGGGAGAAGGTGCAAGTCTTAGGTTTTTCCCGGGGGCCCAGGTGATGTGGGGCTCCATGTGTCTGCCTGCATTAGCTCTTGTTTCCTGATCTGCAAAATAACCTGATTACCACCTGGCTTCTTAGTTATCTAAAAACTTACTTTGGAACATGGTAAGTAATTTCTTGGTGTGACTGGCAGGGGCTGTCTTGGTAACTCTGTTAAGACGCATTCCGTTGGACAGCTGTGGGCTCTTGGAAAGGAGAGAGAGAAGGGCATGGCCAGGTGTTAGCCATTCCTACTCAGGGAACTTTTGGAGTTTTCCAAATCTTGGAAGAGGATATTCCTCACTATGAATTATTATTCTGACATTTTGTCTTGTAAATCAAAGTCTTGTGAGTTCAGCAGTGGATATTAACTCTGGGTACACTGAGAAAATGAGTCTCTGGATTTGTAGCACTGCTAATTAGACCTTAAGCAGTGTTAATCTCACCTATGGTCTGGTCTTATCTGTTTATAACTTCAACATATGCTGGACTGTTGCTCGATATTTATTATATAACTTTGAGATTGCTTATGCTGGACATTTGCTCTATAGTGACATAAATATGGTTTCTGACAGCTTTCCCAGGCTTGTTATTGGATAAACTATTGGTTAACTGCATCATACATATATATATATATATATATTCCAATAGAGAGCTTGACACTGTAAGAAAATCAACAATATTATGAAAGAAGCATTAAACATTGATACTGTAACCGATTCATAGGATCCTTGCACAACCGTAGCCCTGTAACAATTAAATATTTGTTAAATAAGATGATTGAATAGATAGAACTTGAGAAACACTTTGATTCTTGAAGACAGTGCCTACTATAATTCTTCAAAAGAAGGAAGAAAGCCATTTTTAGAAGGAAATGGAAGTTTTTAAAAGGTATAAACACTCAGAGGCAGGAATAGTATGTAGTAAACTTTTAATCACCATTTTTTTTACAGACAAATTTCTGACCAGAATACAGTTTTGGAGTTTTGAGCTCCATACTTAGCATTCTGTAAATGCTCAGTAAACATTTAATGAGTGACTAGGAGATTGAGTCTAGATTAGTAGGAGAAATAAATGAATTACTCCTGGGAATTGCAATGAAGTATTAGATTTATTCTACTATTTTGCTTTTTAAGAAAATTTTAAAGAAATGATAGATTGTTTTTACTGTTATTAAGACAGTTTTCATGCATTGGTATTATGCATGGGTGCTAATTATACCCCTTTGATATTAAACTTGAGTTTGTTCTGACAGTAATTGAAATCTATGCTAAAATTTTTGACCTTTCTTTTCTGTAAGTACACTTCACCTCACTGTGCCTCAGTTTCTTCATTTGAAGAACAAAAGGGGTGAACTAGCTATTCATTTGAGATCCTTTCAGTTTAAGAATTATGTGACCCTCCAAATATTCTTTCTAGGCGTGTATGTCAAGGATCATATTTTATAAGAACTCTCGGTAATTTCTTAGGCTATAAAATTAAGTCTAAGGAATTATAATTAATAGTCTTTTAAAAAGAACTTTCTTCATTCTTCTTATCCAGCTACTTAATTTGAAATGTGAACACCTTTTTTATCTGGACATAAAATTAGCCCTTGCTCTTCAATGAACTGTTTCTATTGATATTGATTCAGTTCCAGGTAACATTTTCTTGACCTTCAGTCTGGGTGTTTCCTCTTTTATTCATTCATATTGAAAATGAACCTTACTTTTCTTCCCCTGAGAAAGTTATCCCTTGGAGTTCAGAATCAGAAGGGTCACCTCAGATTCAAGTTTAACAAAGTTACTGTGGAGGGTATAAAATCTCAGAGAGGAAATTGAATGAACAAATCAGTTCAAAGCATTAGAGTAAAATTCCCAACTGAACAGCTCCTCGGCAGTTACAATCACGAGCAGTGAAATCACCTTTCAAAACACGATCATGGCAAGCACCACCTAATCTATCAAGTTTTAAGACAGTTAAGTATGATTTTCAAGCTTCACTATAAATGCATAATTTAATTCAGTTAGGCAGTGCAGTAATTTTAACTTTCTTTAAATTTTACTTGAGCATGAAACTTTTGTCTCTGGGCAAGATCCTGAATTAGAAGGAAGGATCAAATTTCAGAATTACCTTCCCACCATAATTCTGTGTAGCGACTTCATATATGTGAAGTCTGTTTTTCTGTTCTGAATTTTTGAGCAAAGGGGTAACTCCAGTCAGGGATCCTCTGACCCCAAGTTACTGTTTAGGTAGGATTTTCTTCAACATGATGGAAATATCAGTGTGGTGCTAGAGATGAAAATAGTTTCTTTTGGAATAGAAAGTAATTTTTAAGGCTTATCTGGAAATGCTATGTGCAGAGGAGGAAAGGCCAGCCTCTTTGATGAGGGTCATCTCAGAACTGCCAAGTCTTCTGGGTGTGAATGGGATTAGCTAATGAAACAGTATCATGGCCAGAGATGATTCCCCACCTTCCAAAGTTCAGCCACTTCCCCCCTTGTTTGTGAAATTCCATTATGGGAATTACTGCCTGTTTTAGAGATAAGTGAAACCATTATAGGTGAAGGAACAGAAGGCATTTGAACCCAGAAGAATTTTAATTGGTACTTGTGAATACAGGTGAACAAGAAGCCATAAATGTCTCAGGTGAAACTGTGAATGTTTGGGACGCAAAAGTAGATGATGGGAGAAGGGATGTATCACATCTGTTGATGAAATAACTCTCTTCTTCCATCACAAATTGAATTCATTTCCTTTATAGATATAAATTCAGCCTAAAGTCTATAATTTTAAATGTTCTTTTATGAAAGTGAAAGTTACTCAGTCGTGTCTGACTCTGTGTGACCCCATGGACTGTAGCCTGCCAGGCTCCTCTGTCCATGGAATTCTCCAGGCAAGAATACTGGAGTGGGTAGCCATACCCTTCTGCAGGGAATCTTCCCAACCCAGGGATCGAACCCAGGTCTCTCACATTGCAGGTGGATTATTTACCATCTGAGTCAAGTCAAATATGTTGCACAGTTAAATATGAGTGGATTAATACAGAAATTAGATCATTGCATAAAATGTGAGTAAATGAATGTATATTAAGTATATACATTTATTGGTAAATCATTTTGTTTTGTGGCTGAGGCTTTGCTAATTTAGTCCAAAGATCGAGCTATATTCTTGAGCCTTTGAATGAGCAGTTGGCCTTTTATTTAAAAAAAAAAATCTATAAAAATATCTCATGCCCAAAGTTTCTGCCACTATGAATACATGGTAGCAATCTCAAGAATGGTTCAGAAAAATTCTTTAGCATGTCTGGAAAAATGAACAATCCGACCCACTGACTATGCTTAAGTTTATGCATACAAGCAATAAATTTTATGAACACTTTTACACAATACCTTGTTTGAAATAGTGAAAGAGCATATTCCTTAAAGACACAGTTCTGCCCTCAAAACCTGGCTCTGACAACTCTTTCCTGTTGTGTACCCTTGGACAAGTTATTCTAACTCTTATGAATTTCAGTTCATCATCGGAGAAATTTTATCTTTGGTGAGGATTAATGACATACTTCATACCCTAGAAAAATGCTTGGCACATAACTCCCCCAAATGATAACGAATGCAGTGAGTTCTTTTCACCCAGCATCTATTAACCAGGATTTTAGAAAAAATGTGACTTCCTGCACAGTCATCAAGCACTGATAATTTATGCTTTTCTTGATGACCCTGAAATGCATTCTGAATAATTAGAGAAAGATTAAATTATAATCAGTTTAGTTTCAGTGTTAAGTGTATTTTAATTTATTCTTATTCTTTAAAAATTTGTAATCCTTCTGCATGTGGTAACAATTAACGGAAAATATTTGATTAGCTGGAGCACTCTATTTCCTGACTATCTAACTAATAAAGAATTTATTGTATGTTGCTGGAACCCAAACTATTTATGGATCAACTGGGCATTTGCTGTGTGTGTTCACTTTGCACAGGCCTTATATCCATTCTCAAAGTCAATGTGTTGACGTTACTCCCTGGTAGAAATTCTAGAACTAACCTTTAAATGTTCTCAAACAATAGTCTGAGTCTACACAAGGCCCTTTGTGTGTTTTTGATCACAAGCTCATAATACTGGTCATCCAATCTGATTTTGTGCAGATGAGTAACTAAATCTTCTCACCTGGAGGACTGTCCATTCTTTTTCTATGGATTTCTAGAGATGGGCACCTCAACTGACAGTATTCAACCTGTCTTGGTGTTTCATCAGCCTTTACTTTTATCCAATTATGTTTTAGACTTATCTTCACCTGACTTTTTTAGGCTACATAACCTTCCTGATGCAAACTTTACTATGCATTTAATCATTTTTTGTGGTTCTTTGAATTTTTCACATTTCTTCCATTTATCTCTTCCCCCATGTAATGTCATGTGCTGCTTTAAAAGATGGCCTAATAACTGTCTTGTGTTAGAAATAAAGTCTTTAAGAATTTATCAGTGTATTGTTTCTTTGTGATCTTGGTAAGGTAGATTTTCAGGCAAGCAGATTGATTTTAGAGGTTTAGTTGATCTCCATAGAACACAATCTTCATTTGTCGTCCTCTGTCTGGCCTCATACTGCCTTCCTTTAAATATCTGCCTTGCCCTGAAATTCCCCCTTCCAGTTGACAGTCTTTTTTTTCCCCACAGTATCCTCCACATCCCAGCTGACCATCCCAGGGCTAGGTGAATACAATAGTGGCTGCAGAAAGAGGTAGATTGTTTCCTTTAAATGAGGAACAAGGACAGGGTAGCTGGTGAAGAGAGAATTTTGTTTGCCAAGATCAGGCAACTCTTGGCCCTGGTGGAAAGCCAGGATTGGTGAGGGTGCTCCTGTCAAAGTATGGGGTCTTCCTTGATGATGTCTGGGTACATGCTCGGGGAAGACAGGGAGCCTAGGTGCATAACCAGGAAGCAGCAGTTAGCTCTCTGACGCTGCGCTGTCTCTGAGACTGCTCTCACTAGGTGACATTTTTTCCTTGTTATATAGGCATGTGTTAAAAGCAGGCCATTTGAGGGGGGATTGTTTCCCTAGCCATAGCAGTTTTATCTGTTTGACTATTGCAAACATGTTTCATGTTTGACCAACCATACTTACATGATTGGGCTATGTGGAATCTTCTGGGAGTGATAATTTTGTACTTTGGTATATTAGAATGGTCAACCACAATGTTTTGTTGAGGAGACTTCTTTCAGAAAATGTGACATCTTCAGAAGAACAGTATCAGATCTCCTTGTCAGAACAAATAAATGTATCTTAATATAAAAAGTTAAAGCCAAAGAAATATCTTCACTAGCTTTTTTGTATCCATAAATGTAGTATTAAGTATCTGTATATTGGTCAGTAGTTGAGGGAAATTTATATTTATATGTTTCTTATTCTTTAATTTTTAAAATTATTCTGTTGTAGTATAATTGACATATAACATAATATAATATAACATTAGTCCCAGGTATACAATATAATGATTCAATATTTGTATATATTGTGAAAATGAGTCTATTATTTTTTAACCTTTGATATTCCTAATGCTGGATTCTCTTATAAATGTGGGTAATTGTATTCAATCTGAGTCATTTATTGCTTTCATTTTATTTAAGGGAGATTTGCTTCTTTAAAAAATCATCTTCTTTTTGTATTTCTATTTTAAAAAGTATTTTTGAATAACATAAACACTGCTAAATCTTGGTTATTCAGAGAATAACAGTAGGGAGGACAGTTAGATGTCAGTTTAACTTGTTGAGAGGTATTAATTTTTGTCAATTATTGAAGATAGGCCATTTTATTACATTCAGTGGGATTGCTGGGATTTCATTCTTGATGAAAAGAAATGCCAGCTAGCAAGTCAGAAACAGGAGGGAAAGGGAGACTACAAATGTTCTGAACACAGATGTTTACTAGAAAGCTTGAAAACTGGCCCATAGCTTTCTCACGTCAGGGTTAAAGGGGATTCACCATTCATTATAAAAATAGTGTTCAGATTGTGTGCTCTGGAGCCTTGGGTTCTGTGGAGATATCTTTGGGGACTCTGTTAGGTCACATTGAGAGAAGGTGAGAAATTAGGGCTCTGGGGCACCTCAGCTTTCATTGGGTATATATATTAGAAATCCATAAAAATTTTCATTTGAAAGGAAGACTGTTGCTAAAAAAAGAAAAAGTGGAAAGCCACTGCTGACTAATAGGGATCTCATTATCAGAGGGGAAGAAGCATAGTAGCTCCTTTGGGGAAATGAAGCTTCACTTCTTTTCTCTTTCACTTAAAAAAAAAAGGTATTTCAAGCATACAGAAAAAAATACAAGTATCCATACAACTATGACCTAGATTTAACAAATATTAATATTTTGCCACATATATTTTCTGTGAAAAAAATATCATTGACCCAGGTGAGGCCCTTCTCTGCCCTTCCTAAATTGCCTTTCTTCCATCCCTCACCTGGGATAACCCTGATCCTGAAAATGATAGACATCAAATTGCACATTAGATAAACATTTTGCTACAAAATGCATGGACCCATTACCTATTTGTACATTGATTGTGCAGCTTAGTATTTATATAAATGGTGTCAGAATAACTGCTTTCAACATTACATTCTATAAGGTTTATCCATGTTGATACTTTTAGCTTGAATTCATCTTTTAAATGGCACTATGATATTCTGATATGTGATCAGACCATATTTAATATCCATTTGCTTGCTGATAGATCTTTGGGGTCAAAATGATGGATTTTTTTCTCACTTTTATAAACAGTGCTGCACTGAATGTCATTGAGTGGCTCATATTTTTTTGAAATTAATTTATTTTTGGAGTAGCTCATATGTTTGAAAGGCATTTCCTACATGAGGGTTTATGAAGCAGTCCCACATTTAGCCCATGTGGTATCTTTGTACCATATAGAATGAGGCTCCCTTCCCTCAAAATATTTTTTGGAAAACTTTGATCACAAAGACTAAACAAATCTAGAGTGGCTTTCTGTCCAGGGTGTTTCCTAGAGCTGTGCAGAGTACAACCTGCATCATCCTAAGCAGCAGTCTTGAATGTTGGGGATGCTCTAGGTTTGAATATCTGTAGGGTATACAGAGTTTGGGTGAATTCATGTGTTTGACAGGTTAGCAACTGGAATCTAAATAGATTCATGCTTAATATTTACTCAAGGTAATTCTAACTAAAGGTAGGGGCTGGGGGAATTGTACTTTCTTTGGAGATTTTTGTTGTTCTTGTTCAGTCACCAAGTCGTGTCTGACTCTTCATGACCATGGAGTGCTGCACGCCAGGCTTCCCAGTCCCTCACCATCTCCTGGAGTTTGCCCAAGTTCATGACCATTGAATTGGTGATGCCATCCAACCATCTCATCCTCTATCACCCTCTTCTCCTTGGAGACAATGTGTTGCAAATGGAGAACACCAGGAAGATGTGCAAGGCTTTTGCTTTCTCCAGCTCACAGAGGAATGGTGATTTGGCCAAGCGGTAATATGAGGAGTCATTATCCATATTTCCCCCTTTCCAGAATAATGCCCTCAGGCCCCTTCTGTGTAAACACATTATACATACAGTGCAGGCTTCATCTGCCAAGTCAACTGTATGCCACTAAGGAAGGCAAGTTGTGCAGGGAAGGTGTATCTGTGGTTGCTCCTGGAAAGGAAGTTTGACTTGTATTGGGCTGAAGTACCAAGCTGTGAACCTCCCACTGGGGCTGGTGCTACAAGTATCAATACATTGCAATGCGTTCATCTAAAGTCCCTTTTGTTCTCACTAGGTAGCTTTGCCTGGAGAGGAAAACAGCCCCACAACAGGCAGTGTGATGTCCCCTCTGTTATTGATGGGAGTTTAGTAGGGGAGGAATTCTACCCAGCTTTGGAAACCTTGCAAGTGTATTATTTGCTTTGCAAAGTCCTTGTAATTATTCTTTTTTAAAAAAGTGTAATTAGAGGCTAATTAACAATATTGTGATGGTTTTTGCCATACATCAACATGAATCAGCCATAGGTATACATGTATCTTCTCCCTCTTGAAGCCCCCTCCCACCTCCCTCCCATCCCAGCCCTCTGCGTTGTCACAGAGCACTGGCTTTGGGTCCCCTATGTCTGACATCAGATTCCCACTGGCTATCCATTTTACATATGGTTATGTATATGTTTCAGCTCTATTCTCTCAAATCATCCCACCCTCTCCTTCCCCTACTGTGTCCAAAAGCTTCTATGTCTGTGTCTCCTTTTCTGCCCTGCAAATAGGTTCATCAGTACTGTCTTTCTAGATTCCATATATTTGCATTAATATATGATATTTATCTTTCTCTTGCTGACTTACTTCACTCTGTAGAGAAAAGGGAACCCTCCTACACTGTTGATGGGAATGCAAACTGATGCAGCCACTAGGGAGAACAGATTCCTTAAAAAACAAGGAATAAAACTACCATATAAGCCAGCAATCCCACTACTGGGCATATACCATGAGGAAACCATAAATGAAAAAGACACAAATACCCCAGTGCTCATTGCAGCACTATTTACGATAGCTAGGCATGGAAGCAACCTAGGATGTTCATCGACAGATGAATGGATATGGAAGTTGTGGGACATAGACAGAAGGGAATATTACTCGCTAAAAAAGCTAATGTATTTGAGTCAGTTCTAATGAGGTGGTTGAACCTAGAGCCTATTATATAAAGTCTTTATAATTAGATGTTGCTACAAGAAGGTCTAGCAGGAAGTTTCTAGGTGCCTAAAGTTTGTCTGCTTGTGACCCTGCCCTAGGTAACATTTTAACCAATGATCTGGGTAAAAAGCTGAGTGAGTTCATTTCAAATGTCATCAAAAAGGTGACAAAAATCTCCTTAGGAGAGAACAAAAACATGCTGCTCCTTTTGTGATGGTTTGTTTCTTTTTATCAAGTAGGTCTTAGCTTAAATTTCACCTTCTCACAGAGGTTTTCCCTGTGCATCTAATATATGGCCTCCCATTTCCAATCAATTTTTACCTGTTTTCTTCATCTGAAATTGTATTTCTTAGTTGTTTACTGGTTTCTTGACTCATCGTCCTAGACTTTGAGCTGAATGGCAGAAGGAGAGGGCTTCTCTGTTCATTTCTGGCACCCCAGGACAGAGGACATAGGATGGTTCCTGGTACATAACAGAATTGGAGAAGGAAATGGCAACCCACTTTAGTATTCTTGCCTGGAAAATTCCATGGACAGAGGAGCCTGATGGACTGTAGTCCATGGGGTCTCAAAGAGTTGGGCATGAGTGAATGACTGAGCACATATACACATAATAGAAGCTTAATAAGTTTCTGTTGATTGAAAGAAAGTTGTGGGAACCATTAAAGAATATTAGGCAATACAATGACATGATCAGATTTCTGACTTAGAAATGAAACTTGGAACAAGTCAAGCTAGAAGCTTGATAGAAATTGTTGAATATACTCCATGGAAGCAAACATATATATTTTAGTCATTTAAAACTTTGCTTTGCTTACATCCATAGTGTCAGATTGCCTGATTATAAAATATAAGAGCATCACACTCAGTTTATATCTGGAATATTGTCTTTTATCCAGGTCACCATTAAGCATTAACATTAATAATCTAAATCATACCCAGAAAAGAACACCCAAGATAATCTCATATAGGGAGAGGCCTGTAATTTTTGTTAAAGTTGTTGAAGAGTTATCATGCAAAAGACTAAAAAGACTCATTTTGTGTTGTTGGGGAGGGCAGAGCTCAGGCCAATGGGGACCCATTACAAGAAAGCAAGTTTCAATTCAAAATAAACCAGAGTTTTCTAATAATTAGTGGGGCTGAGGAAGGGAATGGATGGCCTCAGAAGGTCATTAGATACCTGTCAATAGATGGCATGGAAGCAGACGCCAGATGCTCATCTGTCAAAGACACGGTTCAGAGGATGTCTGCCCATGTGGGATGGTCATTCCACAAGTGTGTGCAATCACCTAATATTTATTGAGTACCCACCGTGTGCCTGTTTCTGTGGGGGATTCAGAAATATATAAGGCACAGCTGCTGTCTGGACGTGATCACCTTCCAGTCCTGAATTCCATGAGTCTCAGGGAGTTTTAGCCAAAGCTCTAATGTATTTCTCACAAATTCCACATTAGAGCAGTCTGAAGTTATGAGGTCTCAAAACACTGCCAACCTACCAGTGACACTTAACTTTATGCCCAGCAGGGAAGAACATGGTTCATAAAACCACTTCATAGCCAATTCCTACTTTTGTACCCCAGGTGAAGGAAATTGAAATCTATGTGACATATAACATTGTGTAAATTTAATGTGTACAACATGTTGATTTGATACATTTATATATTGCATTATGGTTGCCATGGTAGTGGTAATTAGCACCTCTATCATCTCACATAACTATTTCTTTTTAGTGTTTGGAAAAATTAAGATCTAGTAGCTTTGCTTTCATGACATGAAAGATTATCACATATAAAAAAAGAGTTTCTTTTCTTTGGTTCACATCTCTTCTGGTCTTTAAAGTTAATATGAATTCCGAGTTCAGGATGATGTGTGTTGGCTTTATTTAATCAAACTCTGTCGAGATAAATATTTTTGCATTAGAATTGGATCTTAGGAATTCTCATTGATGGTAAAAACATGAATTATAAAGTAGAGACTTTGCAGAATTATAAGTAAGCACACTTAATTCTTTGAAGTAAAGTCTGCCCCAATCAATCACAATGTGTTTGACTTGGAAACCTCCTTCACTTCACTAGAGAACATTAATAAGTAAATGTCTGGATGGAATAGTGTGGTGGGTTAGATTTGTATATCACATTATGAATCTAACATTTTGGTCTGAATGCTCTGGACTGTGCCAAAGACATGACCTTGGCCATTGTGTGGATCCAGCCTTTCGGTCCTTCATACACTTCCAAAAGGAGTGTTAGAATATCATTAACATATTTCCTGTAGTCACTGGTCCTCATGGTATCACAGTGACCTAAGAGATGAACATACTTCCTCAGGGTACTTATAACATTGGATGCCACTTTGACCCTAAGTAGATTACAGGCCCAGATTTTTAATGTTTGCTTTCATTTCTGCATTAGTAAATACGCAAGATACTTGGGCACTCTTTAAAAATATTCCTTTGCCATATAGTTTGGGGACCTCGTTAATTCCTCTGCTGGCCCATGTCCTTTTCTATGTGTCTCCTTTCCACTTGTTGACCTTGAAATTAATCCAATTTTAAGATATGTTTTCCAAATGTAGTTTAGATTAATGTGCTGTGAATAAGGGCTATAGTTCTGAGGGACTGAGTGATGGAGACAACTTTCCCAAGTGTTTGTTTTGGAGCCACTGAGAATGTTCAGTCAACAGGGCCTAAAGTTTCCATTTATGCTGACATGCCAGTATTTTGAAAGGATCTTAGATGGAAAAGCAAAAGAGTCTGGGAAATTGAAAATATTAATATGGAAGTTTGTGTATTCTGACATTGAGTGAAGTGAAGTGAAGTCGCTCAGTCGTGTCTGACTCTTTGCAACCCCATGGACTATGGCCTAATAGTCTCCTCCATCCATTGGATTTTCCAGGCAAGAATACTGGAGTGGGTTGCCATTTCCTTACTCTTCCTTCAATACTCTAATTTTTGTTGTATACAGAGCAAGCATTTGGAGTACTACTTCTCAATCTTGGCTGCATGTTGAAATAGCCTGGCAGGTTTGAAAAATACTTTGTTCTATCTGGGCTCTCCCCTGTCCTCCCCTAGTGATTACAATTTATTTTTTCCATGTTTTTTGAGATATAATTGGCATATAATGTTGTGTAATTTTAAGGTGTACAAGGTGATGTTTATATGTATGTATATATTCAGTAAAATGATTACCACAAGAGTTAATTAACACTTCCATCACCTCATATAATTGTCTTTTTTGTCTGTTTGTGGTGAGAACATTTAAGATATACTGTTGTAGCAATGTTCAAATATGCAATATAGTGTTATTAACTATAGTCACCTTGCTATACGTTAAATCCCCAGAACTTATTCATCTTATAACAGGAAGTTTGTGCCCTTTGACCAAACTTCCTTTCCCCATCCTGCCCCACCCTCTTCTTGGCCTCTGGCAACTAACATTGTATTCTATTTCTATGAGTTAGGCTTTTTTTAGATTGCACAGGTAACTGAGAGCTTGACAGTAATTATCTTTCTTTGTTTTTCTTGTTCCACTTAGCATAATGGCCTCAAGGTCCATTCATGTTGTTGCAAATGGCAGGATTTTCTTCTTTCTCATGGTTGAATATTATATTGTATGTATATATAAATAATAGTGTGTGTATATATGTATACTGTCTATATATACATGCTCAGTAGCTCAGTCATGTCCGACTCTTTGCAACTGAACAAACCGTGGCAAGCCAGGCTCCTCTGTCCCTGGTGTCCTCCAGGTAAGAACACTGGAGTGGGTTGCCGTGCCTTCCTCCAGGGGATCTTCCCAACCCAGGGGTCAAACCCATGTCTGTTAGTCTCCTGCATTGGTGGGAATGCACTAGCACCACGTGGGAGGCATATATATTAGTATGTGTATGTCAGGCGAGTGTATGCTCCTCGGTTCTGTCTCGTCACAACAAAGATTTGGAGTGACGGACATTAAAGCCCTCGGCGTGTCACAGCTCTTGGGTCTTGGACAGACCGTGGTATAGCTCTCAGGTCTTGAATGGACCATGTTATAGCTCTTAGACAAATCAGTGTCACAGCTCCGTGTTACAGCTCTATTTTACTTAGATAATAGCAGGAAAATCCATCCTCGAGGCGTGAGGGCATGTCGACCGAAAGACACGAAGAGAATGCCCCAGCATGTGGGGGGGGGGTGGGGGTGGGGGGGTGGGGGGGTGGGGGGGGTGGGGGGGGTGGAGAGAGCACTTGGGTCTTCCTTTTATATGTTTTTTTCCTCCCCCTGGGCCTGCCCTATGTAAATTGGGTTAGCCAGGAGTGCTGTTTGTTCTGCCTGAGGTCCTCAGTCCGGTCCTCAGACCTTTCTTTGACCTTCCTTTGTTCTATTTTCGCAGGCTTTTCCCTTCCTTGTCTTTTAATCACCGCCGTTTTGGACTTCTGTTTTCTATTCTAACTACCTAACATGTATACATGTATACTCAATATGTGCGCAAGTTCAGTCGCTCAGTTGTATCCTACTCTTTGTGACCCGATGGACTGTAGTCAGGCCTCTGTTCATGGGGTTTCCCAGGCAAGAATACTGGAGTGGGTTGCCGTTTTCTCCTCCAGGGGATCTTCCTGACCCAGGGATTGAACTTGTGTCTCCTGAGTATCCTACTTTGGCAGGAGGCTTCCTTACCACTGAGCCACCTGGGAAGCCCCACACTCTATATATACTGTGCACATACATACACATATGCACGTATGTTATCTGTAGCTTTATCACATATTCTTAATCTACTCAATTTTGTAGACAGGTTGTTTCCATTTCTAGGCTACTGTGAATAGTGCTGCAATAAACTCGAGAGGGCAGAAACAGATTCTAATTTAAATGCAGGGGGTGTGACCTGGGCATTAGGGATTTTGCAAGTTCCCCAGGAGACTCTAATGTGCAGATAATGCTGAGAATCACTGATTTAGGGCTTTGATCTCCTAATATTAAAGAGAAATCTAAAAATTTCCATGTTATTATTTGTGGAGCATCGTTTGCATAGAACATAGACTCTCTGCGGATCTGAGAATGTAAAAAGACCTAGTTTCTAAGAGACACTTTAGACCAGTGTTCTCATTTATGCTGAGCTATTGTGAAATGGTAGGATTTTGTGAAAAATACTCAGGAAGAGGTTTATACAGGTGTAATGTTTTCAGAGCCTTCCTGACAGGTACTGTTTGAAAGTGCATTTCTGTTGCCCTTGCACGTAAGTAGCAATGTGAATGCCTCTAAAACTCTCCTATTCCTACTCATCCTCCTCTTCTTTTCCTTTAAATTATAATTAAAAAAAAATTTTGCTTATGTATTTTTGGCTGTGCTGGGTCTTCATTGCTACACGGGCTTTTCTGTAGTTGCAGTGAAGAGGGGCTACCCACCAGGTGCGGTGTGAGTGCTTCTCCTTGCCGTGGTTTCTCTTGTTGAAAAGCACAGGCTCTAGGGCTCTTGGGCTTCAGTATACTGTGCTCTTGGGCCCATGGGCTCTGTAGTCGTGGTTCCTGGGCTCCAGAGCACAGGCTCAGTAGCTGTGGCGCACGAGCTTAGATCCTCCATGGCAGGTGGGATCTTCCTGGATCAGGGATCAAACCTGTGTCTCCTGCATTGGCAAGCAGATTCTTTACCACTGAGCCACCAGAGAAGACCCTTTTTTTGAAATTAAGAGTTTGGTCTGTATTCTTCTGGATGTTACTGTTGTGGAAGTGAAGTCTCTGTTTCTTTGTAGGTGATCAAGCACCCACAAGAATGCTTATGAGAATAGCTGTTTATCTTGAGTTATGTAATCCATGCTTCCTGTCTTTTCTTTATTTAGCCTGCCAAGAAGCTATTTGCAACAACTGTTTCATTTTTTCTTAAGCTCACAAAAACTTTATGCTGTTATATCTTTGAGAGTTAGGTGTGTCTCATCTGTATTGTAGCCTCTGAGTATTCTAATTTTTACAGAATCTGTTCTCCATATCTTTAATTTTTCTCTTATAGTTAAATCTTCTTGCCCTTCTGTGAGATTTGAACAGATTTCCGATCATGTCTTCCACTGTACTAATTTGATTTGTGATTATGCTTGGTTACGTGATTTCTACCACCATGGTGATTTTTGGTTTAGTAATTTCTTGTATTCTTTCCTGATCTCATGACTACTTACTTTAGTTTCACAGATACAATAAACCCTCATATAATTTTGAGACAAAAGGGCAGAGACGTTTTAATCATGCCTACTTTTCTTAAAATAAGCCTCTTTTAGATAAGACATTTTCTCTAGTTTTTAGGAGTGTTTCTTATGAGAGGCAGTAGCTTTTCAAGGATCTAATTGTTTTCCTCCTCATTTGGGTGGAATCCAGTCTGTGGTCTTCATGCTGGGTGTCCGTCTTCCACAGGGGTGTTCTGTATTTACTTCTCATCTACCCCTGTCTACCTTCTGTTCTTCCTTCAGTCTGGTGCCATCTGCCCCCTCTCTACAGCAGACAAACTAGAAACCTTACATTTTTTGGCAAATCCTTTATGGTTTCCAGAATTAATGCAGGTTTTATATATTGTATATTTTGAAATGTTTATAGGAATACGGAAATTGAGAGAATTGGATACTTGGGCTTACATTGACCCCTTACCTAAAATCACGATAAATCATTGGGAAATAATTTTTTGATTCAGCCTCTGTTTATGTCCTTAAAATATAATTCTAGATGGAAAATTGAGTTAAAAAATATCCACTTTTAAAAGTGTTTAAATATATATTTTCAAATTGACTTCTAGAAATTAAATTATTTCTTGATACTTATTAGGATTCCCATTTTGCCACATGTTCACCAATAGTAGATATTGTGTTTAAAGTGCACACATACCCACAACATACAGCTTGCTAAGTTGATATGATGTTTACATTTGCATGTATCGTTCTCTTGTTTTCACATACATTCATTTAATTTTAGAGAAGATAATGTTTTATGTACTTATCTGAATTTCTTCTGTAAGGCATCTGTTCAAGTCTTCTAAAAGTTCTATTGTGGTTTTCACATTTAACATATGTTTTAAGAAAATACTAGCCATTATAATAGCTGATTGTCATTTCCAGTAACAATCCCCAGAAAGTACATAGAGAAGGAAGATTTTAAAATATGGGATAGTGTTCAATTTTCTTTATTTTAAACATTCATTATATTCCATTCATTCCATTCCATCCATTCCTTATATTCTTAGATGCAATGTTACATGCTTTTTAAAGCTTAAAATGAGATTTTAAAATGTAATTATATTAGTGACATCCTATGAAAGTGTCCAAAAGAGGGTAAAGTGAGGGAGAGAGAGAAGGAGAAGGAGAGGTTTACCCATGGGCTATGATACCATAGTTCCACGAAGCATATGTTACAAAGCAGAGTTTAGAACTTTTCCTTTTCTGTTTATGCTAATCGGACACGTCGGTATCATTTTACTGTAACTTCTTTTGCCTTCAGTGTTAGCAAATCAAGTGATATAACCCTTTAGCCTCCTTGTGCTGCAAAGATTCCTACATTATGGATGCCCATCGTAAACTTGGTGATGATGATGAAGAAAAACATGCTGCTTGTTACATTCCAGTTAAACCCAAAGTTAATTTTATGATTCCTTAAATCTAGGCAAAATTTTAGTTTAATCTCACAGACATATCTCATATTGAAGGCAAACTTAAATATATTGCATTATCTTTTTCTGGCTGTTTATGATTTATGTCCCTTCTGAGTAAAAATATGCTTATATGATTTTGCTATTGTGATAAATTGAAGATGTGATACTACAGACTAGGATTTGGCACAACAAACACTCTGAAAATTAAAGTTTCTGTTAGCACTCAAGATACTTCTTTAGTTGTCACTGAACTTTTTAGTCAACAATCAAGATGTCTCACTATAAAAGATGTAAAAGTCCTTCAGTTTTCTGGAAAACAATAATTTTCCAGGCCTCATTTTTATTTCTCTTGCTTATTTTATGACAAGGCCTTTATTTCCGTGATGTGCCTTGTCCTTTTCCTCATTTACCCTTCTGTGTTCACTGCTATTCTTCCACCCTTAATGGTCTTTCTATTTCAAAATAGGCAAGCTGTAAGGCTTGAGGCTCAGTTCAGCCCAGCTTGGAATAGCTTTGTATAAATAAGAGAATTATGTTATATGCTGTTCAATCTTAAGGAATAAAAATGACTTTCACTTGACTGAAAAGAAGCATCACCATGTTTTAAAATTACAGGCTTTTAGAGCTGAGAGGAACCATGGAAATCGTTGAGTCCAACCTTCTTGTTTTATGGATTAAAAGCAATTGTGCAATCATTCTGTCATAGGTAAACTGCTACCTCTACTCGTGGACTTGCTTCATATAGCCAGCCTATCTTATTTTCTCAGATTAGGTGGAGTCAGAATTAGGCTCAGGTATATAAGAGGTACATAAGAGGCTCCCCAGGTGGAGCTTGTTGTAAAGAACCCGCCTGTCATCGCAGGAGACATAAGAGATGCAGGTTTGATCCCTGGGTCAGGAAGATCCCCTGGAGGAGGGCATGGCAGCCCAGTCCAATATACTTGTCTGGAGAATCCCATGGACAGAGGAGCCTGGTGGGCTACAGTCCATCGGGTCACAAAGATTCAGACATGACTGAAGTGACTTAGCACACATGCGTAGTACATAAGTTTGAGGTTAAGCAGATGTGGTTTTAAACCAATTCTTCACCTTTCAGCTCTGAACTCATTGCACTCTGCTGAGTTTCAGTTTTCTCATCTATAAAATAAGGCAATTACATCAACCACATGAAGTCATTACAAGGACTGAATTTTGTCATATTTATAGAATGTTTACTTCAGTGCCCAGTACAAAGTAAGTTATAAGAGATGGGATTACTTTTATTGACATCTTTTTTTTTTTTTTGCCCATCTCCTCATTTAGACTGTGGATTCTCAATACCACTGTGTCTTGTTCATCTCTACATCCCCAGTGCCTTGGCACAGCATTTCATTCAGTGGCAACTCCTAGCTTCCCATGACTTAAGCCCCAAATCATGCAGCCATTTTTGTCTCCTCTCCTTTTTCTGTGCCCTCTCAGCCAATAAATCTCCTGACATCTAGTTTTAAGCCACTGTCTCTCTGCCTGAACTAATGCACCAGACTCTTACCTGGTTTCCCATTTCTCCATCTTACAGAAGCCAGAGTTATCCTTTTAAAGTATAAGTCCAGTCATATAAATAATCTGCTTAGAGCTCTTCAGTGGCTTTCCACACCACACAGAATAACGGTGAAAACACTTATCTGATTGACAGTCTCCTACACGGCCACCTTATTCAGACTGTTGGATCTCATCTCCCGTTACTCTCTCTGCTTCATTCTACTCCAGCCACACTTGCCTTCTTCCTATTTTTCAACACTCCAGACTCATGACTGCCCAAGTTAGGTTCTGCATCATATTTTTAAAGAAAGAGGGTTGCTAACATATCCACATATAGTGTGTGCTTTACCAGTTAGCTCCTGTGGGGCTTCCCCAGTGGTTCAGCGATGAAGAACCTGCCTGCAATGCAGGAGAGGCAGGAGACAAGGCTTGGATCCTTGGGTCAGGAGGGTCCCCTGAAGGAGGGTGTGGCAACCCACTCCAGTATTCTTGCTCGGAGAATCCCATGGACAGAGGAGCCTAGCGGGTTACAGTCCATAGGGTTGCAAACAGATATGACTGAAGTGACTGAGTGTCACACACACACACACACACACACACACACACACACACACACACACACACACACACACACACACACACACACACACACACACACACACACACAGTTAGTTTCTGTAACCATCAGAGGTATTTTAAATGGGTAATTTACTTTGGCTCCTTGCTTTCATACAGGAATGGATAGAATTTAAAACAAAATTAACATATACAATTAGATTAGTAACGAAAGTGTAAAACTAAAGGAAGCTAACTCTTGAGAAATCTAAGCTGGGCTGGGAAACCAATCAACATAACCACAAGGAAGATGGCAGCATGCTTGTGATGAGGTCATGAGAGTTGTGCTCTGACTAGGTTGTTTCTTCTCTGGATGTAGCCGCACTTTCATTACGGCTTTGGTCAGCCTTGTTCTGTACCAGGGTTGGGGAGAGACCTAATGGGAGGAAATAAGATAGGCAGGCGCTATGAAGTGGGTCCTTGAGTCCATGACAGGATGATTGCACGGTCGCTTTTAGTCCATAAAACAAGAACATTTCCGCAGCTGTCTTTGCTCACCCGTGTTTACCCGGTGGTGCTTTTCTAGCTCACCGAGCACTGGGCATGCTTTCTGTTCCCCCTGTGTTCTGCCCACCTCATGCTGTGTGGTTCTCCCTTCAGTCTATTTTGGCAGTAACAAGAGGAATTCTCTCCAGGATCTGCATTCCCACGGCATGAGATGTCTCTAGGCCTAAATGCGAGGGGAGGGGCAGGAAAATTAGATGGAAGGGGGTGGTGGGAAGGATGAGGGGAGGAGTGGAGACTGCCACTCAAAGCCAGATAATTTGGCTTCGCTTCGTCCTTGCTGGGCTCCAGCCCTGCAGTTCGAACGCTTGGTACTTGTTCACACTCACAGTCATAAGGAACTCTCTTTTTGCAGACCTTGAATATTTTCCCCCCTCAGGGAGAACTGGATTCTCAAGAGTAAAATGAATTATCTACTTGGCTAATTAGCTGGGACATAACAGAATTCTCGGGAGGATTATCCCAACTGAGAATTTCTGTAACGTATGCTTGTTTTTGCAGAGTCAATTTCTTCTCCTTTGGTAGCCTGCCTGTCCAATAGTTCATGCCTCACAGAGAGGGAAAAAATTGTCAAGTAGGCAAAACTTCATTTTCTTTCCTGCACCTATCTGCCTTCCTGTTCTTGCTCTGCCTTGTAGCTTCTGGTGCTCACTGCTAACCTAAGGCACTCCATGCTCTCAGCAAGACTTGGGTCTTGCATTTGCTTGCTCTGCCACTTTCCTGCTGCAGGAGATGAAATGCATTGTACCCCCCACCTCAGCCCTTAACTCCCACACAGGCTGACACCCCCTGCACACTCTTCTTTCCATGTACCAGGCGAGGTGCCACAATTGACAATCAGTGAATACACCAATATTCTGATTAACAGCTTAAAATGGTTTTATAGCTTACTCTTTCCTAGTGGGGGTTTCCCAGGCAGCTCAGTGGTAAGAATCAATCTGCCAATGGAGGAGATGTGGGTTCAATTTCTGCCTCGGGAAGATCCCCTGGAGTAGGAAATGAACCCAGTCCAGCATTCTTGCCTGGGAAATGCCATGGGCAGAGGAGCCTGGTGGGCTATAGTCCATGGGGTCGCAAAAGAGTCAGATGTGACTGAGCAACTGAGCACGCATACACACACTTTCTTAGTGGACATAGGCTACATCTTCTGATATTGTCCCACATTTTCTCTGAGCAATTCATTTGGTTCCCATTACAACTCTCTAGTTTCGGGAAGAATGGTTCCACCCTAGCTTCAGTTAAGAGCAAGAGCTCTAATTAGTTAAATTCTCTATAAGAGAATCCCATTCCTGAGACACTCTGATTGGACCATGGAAAAGGATGTTACCCAAACAGAGATAAAGGAATGCAGGAAGATATTGATTGGTGTTTCTAAAAGATGGTTTCAGTCCCTTCCATTGGAGTAGTTAAAGGAGCAGCTTCATCTTTCTCTTGTGGTGTGAGAAGAGGAGGCCTGGAGTTCCAGCTGTTGTATTACATTCACAAGGGTAGAGCCTGGAGCTCTGGGGCCACTGCGGGAATCCTGAATTTGAAACAGGTATCATGGATGTCAGAACAGACAGATAGAGAGAACCCAGATCCTTGGAGCATAGAATAGTACAGATAAAGATTTTGAAGAGTAGACTGGAATTCTCTCATTTTCTGTGCTACCCAATGTCTCCTAAAAAGTCTTTCCCACAGTTCAATGAATGGGACCATGCTGACTTCACAGAACTGTTTGGCAATTAAATGAAATAATGTGCCAAAGGTGTGCACTGGGCTGTGGGCTGTGCCTGTTGCATGGCCCACTCAGAAAGCAGGGTTTCCTGTGGTCATCATATCGTAATATGTAGATATATCATTACACTGTACATCTTAAAGTTATGCAATGGTCTATATCAACTATATCTCAATAAAGCTCAGAAAACATGGCATTTCTTTCCCTCCTCCAAAACAGCTAGAGACAGTCTAATTGGGTGATTAAGGGTTTAGAATTAGGGAAGACTGCTTGGCTTCAAATTCTGTGGTCTCTCCACTTTGAGGATTCATGGGAAGGGCAAAGTAATGAAACCAACTCTATCTCAGTTTCTTCACCTGTAAAATGGGGGTAATAAAAGCATGTACTTCATGGGGTTCCTGAGAGAATCAATGAGGTAAAGCAGGGGCAGGGGGACCAGATATACTGGGACTAGAAGTTGGGGTGTTTTGTGTGTTAATTTCGCTTCCGTTGTGTTCGACTTTTTGTGACCCAGTGGACAGTAGTCCACAGGATTCTCCAGGCAAGAATACTGGAGTGAGTTGCCATGTCCTCCTCCAGGGGATCTTCCCAACCCAGGAATCGAACCTGCACCTCTCATGGCTCCTACATTGGCAGACGGGTTCTTTACCACTAGTGCTACCTGGGAAGCTACCTGCGAAGAGGGTGGGGGGTGGAGGTCAAAGGCTGGTTGCAGTCTGTGCCTCATTGAGGAAGAGTCTTGTGAGGGCTGGCTTGGAGGAGATGAGCGTAGAAACAGCTGCCAGGCAGCAGGGAGATCCAGCATAGAATCTCTGAGCTGGGATCTGGCCTGCCATAGCCCAGGGGCAGAAAGGGGGGTGCCAAAGGGGTTGGAACGACATGACTGAGGGGAAAGAAGTCACTGAGGGAGAGAGGAAACCTCCATGAACAGGTTAAGTCTTTAGTGGCGTTGGCTTCTTTGATGGAAATTGGAGTCCTGTAAGGTTTTGCACAGAACATGGACAGAATTTGATGTCTGTTCTCTTTGGGTCCCTGACTCCTCCAAGTCCCAACCTGAATTGCATGGCTTCAGAACAACTTCCATAGCTGTCTGACTTTGTGCACGTATTGGCAGCCCTACTACCTGTTCTAGAACACCTCAGAAAAACAGATGCAGTAGGATGTGTGTGTGTTGGAAGGAAGGGAGGATGTAGAGAGACAGATTTATCGTGAGGAGGACCTGGTTTACATGACTGTGGGGACTTGAACCCAACCAAAATCCAGATTGGGGCTTGAACCAATGATCGGTTAACTGAGATCACACACCTGGTCTTAGGACCTCATGAAGCTCAGATTGTTGATGTCTTATCACAGAAAGAATTCAGTGAGAGACAAAATGATAGGTGAGAAGTAGATTTATTCAGAGAGAAACCTTCCACAGACAGAGTGTGGGCCATCTCAGAAGGTGAGTGCGGCCCCAGGGTTTGCAGCTGTCAGTTTTTCTGCTGCTGCTGCTGCTGCTAAGTCGCTTCAGTCGTGTCCGACTCTATGTGACCCCATAGACGGCAGCCCACCAGGTTCCCCCGTCCCTGGGATTCTCCACGCAAGAACACTGGAGTGGGTTGCCATTTCCTTCTCCAATGCATGAAAGTGAAAAGTGAAAGTGAAGTAGCTCAGTCATGGCCGACTCTTTGCGACCCCATGGACTGCAGCCTACCAGGCTCCTCTGTCCATGGAATTCTCCAGGCAAGAGTACTGGAGTGGGGTGCCATTCAGTTTTTCTAGGGATGGGTAATTTCAAAGGCTAATGAGTGGGAGGAGTATTCCAGCTATTTGGGGGAAGGGGTGGGGATTTCTAGGAATTGGGCGCCACCCACTTTTTGACCTTAAAGGTTGGCCTGGTGGATGTGTCATTTAGCTTGCTGACATGTTACAGTGAGTGTATATCCAGGCTGAATGTCTAGTGGAAATCACCTCATCAGCCATCTTGGATCCGTTTGGTTCTCACAGTTTGTTATGACCTGTGGCCATGTCACTCTTTAGAAAACTATACCCTGCCCCTTCCCTCCTGTTTCAGTTCATCTAGACCAGGGTCAAGTTAGATATCTTACAAGACTATACTGAGTTAATACGTATGATTTCTTATGTAAGATAATATATCTAGATTTGGATTAATTATTATAATATGTAATATAAATATGATATTGCAATATGCATATCACATTATAGTCTGGGATATTTACATCTGCTATGGAAAATATTTTATAATGTTCGTACTATATCACACAAAAGAACTAGGATTCCCAACATGAGAAAAACAGTGGTGCATTTTATCACGGATGGCATGTACAGGCTTAAAGATATTTTGTTTTGAAACTTGTCCCATCTGGGAGGTTTTCAAGTAGACTATGCTTATAGCTGAGCACTATATAGTGAGCTCATAGTAGGTGCTCAATACATATCACATAATATTATGCATAAATGTGAGATCAAATGCTGGTTAGAAATGAATCTCAGGGTTACTGAGAGCTATTGATGATGTCTCCTTGGCCCATTGCATGTGGTCTCTTCAGGATAGGTAGGGGGTCTGGTCTATTTTATTGTTTTTGGGTCCCCACGTCACACCATTGAACCACTCTCTAATCCCTGTATTCATAGCAAGTTTATTCTTCAAGTAACTGTTTCAAATCCTCATAGCTTAATTGTTTTCAGGTAGGAGAGACAGTCCCAGCTCAATTATTCTTACCAGTGAGAACTTGGACAAGTAGTTTCCCCTCTTCTAAGACTGGATTTTCTTTTTTGAAGTAGGGCTGATATAGAGATAGATGAAGATTGGTGAATGCCAGGGGCTGGGAGGAAGAGGTGAAGGGGAGAAACTGCTTAATGAATGTGGAGTTTCCCTTTGGAGTGATGAAAATATTTTGAGACTAAAGAGAGGTGGTGGTTGTTCAACATTGTAAATGTACTAAATGCTTCTTCACTTTAAAATGGTTAATTTTGCATTATGTGAAACTCACTTCAGTAGAAGACACTGGAGATGAAAGTAATGTGCCCCTCATGGGGTTATAATGAGACTATAGATACTTAGTACAATAGCTGGTAGTCAGCACGTGGTAACCAACCGCAGAATGTCAGCCTCTTCCTCCTCTTCCTTTTCGTGTTCTTTTCCATCATCATTGTTGTTCTCATCATCATAGCCCTTCTAGAACCAATTCCTTCTCAGACAAAAATGCTCATTTGTGTCCAAGTCACTCAAAGGGGAATACTGAGAGATAAGCCTAGAAGATTAGGATGTCTAATCTTGGTGCCCACCTGCGATATCCAGAATGTATTTCACAGGCATCTGGGAGCCATTGAAGATCCTCGAGCTGGAGGGTGAAATGAATCAGACTGTGCTTTGAGTCCATCAGCCTGGGAGCCACATCTATAATGATTTGGAAGGATGAGGCTTAAAGAGTGGGACACAGTTAGCAGGTTACTCTCAACAGGGTCCTTAGACTTCACATCCTTATTTCCTCCTCAATCACGTTGGATTTGGCTGGCTACATAGCAAACACTTAATAAATACTTGTAGATTAGTTATTTTACACTTGTTTAATGCCTTCCTTTGAAGTACTTCCAGTGGAGATTACTTCTACAAATCACATAATGCAAGATAAAATACCCCATATATCTGTCAGTTTTCTCTAAGACTGTTTTCTAAGTATTATATGTGCACAGTTCATGGACTGGGTGTTCAGTTGCTGGAAAAATAGAAATCACCCCATTAGTCATGCCTCTGCAAATTTCACATTTTATATTCCAGGTTTTGTGGTGAGTGATATTTAAAGCCTTATTTTTTGCTGGCTATTGTATCACTAGAACTGTATATAGCTTGTGGACATTTTGTGATCTGAGATCTAAGGGAAATGATGATGTTCCATTTGTTATCACTTTGAGGGAAGCACAAAAAGACCTTAAAGTGAGAAACACAGCTTAATTAGCACGTTGGTGATTTATATTACCCAGTGTGAAATCTCCATTGGCACCAAAAGAAAGATCAAAACAAAAGGCATCTTTTTGGATTTAAACAATTTTTTGGTCTTACTCAGGATCCACAACCTTATTTCCATGTGTCTAATCAGCAAAACCCACAATGTAACATCATTGTCTCAAAGTTTTCACATGTCACATTAACAGGAAAGGTGCTTATTGATTAATCTCTGAGGACTAATGTCCTGTATCATTTTATGAACATTTATACTTTGGCTTATGTAATGCAAAGACTTCTAAATATTATAGGGTTTTAGAACCCAAAAGGACTGTTGAAGTTTTCTGATGGTAGCTTTACTATGTATTAATTGAGAAAGTGGTAATAAAACATGTAGAAAGTGATTCTTATGCTGATTTATATTTTGTTTGGTTCATAATCTATATATATTATAAAATATTTGTATACTACTAAATTAGAATGGATAAATAATTCAACTTATAGACTATGTACATCAGATATGTCTCTTTCAGTTACAGAGAGATATTGGTTTCAGTTACAAAAAAACTTAATAGAAATAAGGGGATTTACTTGCTCAAGTGACTGAAAGGTCCAAGGATAGTTTTTCAAATTAATTGGACTTAGAGGCTTAAAGAAATCTGTTTCTTCTCCACCTCTTGGCTCTTCAACTCCCAGGCTCTCTCCATGTGGTGGTTGCTAGCAGACTCAGGCTTGCATCCTATAGGTTCAAGATCAAAGGGAGGAGAAGGACATCTTCCTGCTTCTCTAGCCAATGCTTAGCTTATCTCTGATCACAGAACTGGAGTCAGGAGTTCATCTGTGGGCCAGAATCACTATGACTTCAGTTTGAGAAAATGTTGACTGGCCAGAAATAGATCTTGTGTTCCGACCTGGATCTAGGAGATAGGACCAGTCCCATCTGAAGCATGTGCACTGAATATCAACAGTATTTCTCCAGAAAAAGTGAGGTTTTCTTACCAGTGGCTGGTGGGTGATAGATGAAAGGTAGTCTTGGTGAAACTAACAGGTACTGTGAGAAGTTCATGGTGGATTCCTGGCTACCTTTGCAGTAAGAACAGGATGGGAAGTAAGAGATATCAGGAGGAACCATCCCCAAAGGGCTGAAAATGTACACAATCGGAACACTTTCTATATACCAACTCTTTAAAGAGGATGTCATCTCTGCAAAAGGAAGTGACTTGTCCATAGAATCACAGTTTAAAAGGTAGAGTCAGCCTATCAGACCAGGCTGCTTCTTAATCATACACATGATTTAAAAAGTCAGGTTTTGAAAATGATTTTTTTACTTAATTTCAAAAATTTGCAAAACTCAAGAGCTAGTGAATACCACTTTCAGTTCAGTTCAGTTCAGTCGCTCAGTGGTGTCCGACTCTTTGTGACCCCATGAATTGCAGTACGCCAGACCTCCCTGTCCATCACCAACTCCCAGAATTTACTCAAATTCATGTCCATCGAGTCCATGATGCCATCTAGCCATCTCATCCACTGTTGTCCCCTTCTCCTCCTGCCCCCAATCCCTCCCAGCATCAGGGTCTTTTCCAATGAGTCAACTCATCACATGAGGTGGCCAAAGTATTGGAGTTTCAGCTTCAGCATCAGTTCTTCCAGTGAACACCCAGGACTGATCACCACTTCACTTTAGGAGAGAACTATTAAACTTTTCTGTGTTGAATTGTTTTGAATTTAATTCTGTAAAAGGAGACTATATGTATAAGCTCTATTTAACCAGTCCCTTGTGATGGAATTTTTTTAATATGGAAAATTTTCACTGGAATGTTTCCAAAATTTAAACTATATGCATTTGCCAATTCCTCAATGAGTTATCTCCGGAATTACATTATTATCACACAAAAAGCAACAGTTTGAGGGCAAGGGGCTTTTCAGGCTTCCTTAGAGTCCTTTAGTCCGCTTTCCTTTATCAACTGGCTTTCACTCTCCTGTGTGACAGTTTCCCCAAGAGTTACCTCGTTTGGGTGTTCATGGGAGACCCCTTGTCATACTTGTCATACTCTCCACAGTCACCTGGCCCAGGAGACCTTTTTTAATTTTGATGTCTTCCTGCCAGGTTTAGTCCAGACCATGGGCAGGCCACTCACCCCATTAACTCTTGCACAGGGTGCCCTAATTTAATAAGTGGCCCTTTCAGAAGTGCTTAAGTTCCTCTATCTGCTGGCATCTGGTCTACCCATAGGAGTTTTCTATGTTTAGCTTTGGTGAACTGTGGTGATGCAGGCTGCTCCCCAACCAGCAGCCTTGTCTTTCTTACCTCTGCCATCCTGCTCTTGCCTTTGCCTTTAGTCCTGAGCAAAGAAACGGTCACCAGTTCCTGACTTACCAGGGATGAGGGAGGACGTTTGGATCCCATCAGTATCATACAAAGGGATGATAGAGAGGTATAAGAAGAGAGGATGCTTGCTTCTCTATGAACTGTAATAAGATGACATCTTTCCCTTTTGGTTCTACTCGTATCTACTGGGTTTGGTGGAGTGATGGTAGTGATTGTGGTCATGGGTGATGAACTGAAGTCCTGAATGAAGCCAGCTCCGTGGGGAAGGGGCTGATATGCTTACAGGCATTCTTTAAACTGCTCTATCCTTGCTTTCTAGTAGTCTGTGTTTCAGATAACAGCCAGGTCATATAATGTCACTTCTTTCCTCAAAGCACTGATGACTTTCCATCTCACTTAGGAGCAGACCCAGTGTCCTTGTTGTGGCCTCTAAAGACCCCACCTGACAGTCTTCACTTCTCTCCCTCCTGCTCCACTCTTCCTCTGCACATTCCAGTCTAGCCTGGTCTTCTTGTTCCTTATGTGTTGATGCCTTCACCTGAGAACCTTGTACTTGCTGTTTCACTAGTCTGGAATGCTCTTATTACATGCTGTCAGATTTGTTCCTTTCTTTTGTAAATCTTGTCTCAAATAGCACCTTATTAGTAAGGTTTTCCTTGACCATTCTATATCCTGATATCATTTTCCTTATATCACCTATCTCCAGTTGATGTATACATGCCTGTACTAGTTTATTGGCAGTTCTTTCCCAGGGACTTTCTCTGCTCGGTTCGTTGTTCCACCCCTGCAGCCAGGGCAGTGATACTTGGGAGCTCTCAGTAAATATTTGTTGACTTAGTAAGTGAATGCCTAATGAATTAATTAGGATGTATAAGATAAGATTGAGGCAAAATAAAGAAACGTACTTTGATGTTTCAGCTGACTGGTTTTAACTAAATGCAAATTTCAAATCCCTAGCTGAAAAGCCAACTCCTCTCTTAATTTTGACACGATAGTTTTGACTGTTTCCATTTTCGTGAAGGATAACTAGGTACCTGTACAAATGTGGAGAAGCCCTATGGGCATTTGGCACTTTATGTTCATTTCTTCTTTGTCAGTGGGGAAAATTTTTGCATTCCACATTTTCACTCCCACACTCTCATGTGATAGAAGTTATAAGACCAGACTAGGTAATGGGGAAGGCCTCTTTCTGCTCTAAAATATACACCTTTTGCCTTTCTTTTCCTTCTTTTCCATTCTGCATACACTTTAGAGTGGCTGCTATTCCTCCACTCATAGCTTCCAAGTGAGGCTGTTCTGGTCCATGATTTGGAAGATGAGTCCTGACTCTGTCTTTCAAATGTGAGCTCATCAGTGGCTGTGAAGGATGCTAATTTAGGAATATTATTCAGATAATGTGGATATGCAGTTATTGTTCGGAGTAGGGCTCTGCTTGAGGCTATCCATTTCCATCTGTAGCACTATGTAGAGTGTAGCATTTTAAAGGCCATTAAAAATGGCTTCTCTCTCATTAGTCAGGTAGATTGGCTAGTGTGATTTTATACTTAGTTTCTGAAGCTGTTGACGAGAAACATTTCTTTTTCTATAAAGATTTCTCACCAGAATTTTCAAACTCATTCTTGGCGTAGGATTTGAGTCCCACTTTTGCCTGAAATCAATACAGTTAAAATTTTCTGGTTCTAGTAGGATTATATGTTTGTGTGTGTGTGTGTGTGTGTGTGTGTGTGTGTGTGTGTTTTCTCCATTTAATTCATGCAGGTGGGAGAGAAAGGATTTTGTGGCGAGATTGACAGAATGTGTTGTGTACATTCCCAGCAAAGAAAAGAATGTAAAACAAAAGCCCAACTTGGAAGGAGAAAGTTTGTTTAGAACTGGAATTAACCTGTCTTGAACATGATGAATGCCATACTTTACAACAGTTTGTTATAGAATTGATTTCTTTCCATATGTTTCTGGTGGTTTAATTTGATTGGCATAGCAAAATATTGCTATTTGACATGAGAGAAGTTATTTTTAATGCATAAGACTGTAGGTGTAAATTTTATTTGTGTTAATAATGTTGAATAAACTGCATTTATGTGTTGGGTTTATTTCTGGCTACCGTGCTACTACATAATTTGATTGTCCAATGTTCAGACATGGATTTAAAGCTTTAAACAGCTGGGAATTAGTTGGTCACATTGTATTTGCTTCTGCTTGTGGGATCAGGAAAATGACCATACTAAAGAAAAGAAGCTATTTCAGGGTTTTCTTCTCTTTTTTAGAGTACAAAGTTATTTCCATAGAAACTTGATAATTAAGAGCAATTTAACTCTTTACCTAAGTCTGAATGACAAATTTGCAGGTAAATAGTTCTTACTTTTCCACTCAGGAGCTACTTATATTTATCAGAAGATGTGACATACTTTTTCTTATTTTTCCTTTAAACAAATCGGCATAGTATTTTTATGCTTTTAAAAGAGATTAAATTAAAAACATAAAAGACACTGAATACCAATAATTGGCTTTTATCACATTATGAAGTTATTATTTTTAATGCTTACCTTGACAACTGTAATTTTCAATAAGTAATAATCAAGTATTCAAGCCATAAAATGGTTACTGGGTTAATGTTCAATAGTACCAAGCATATTGTTTTCATGTATACTAAAATGGACTTCAGATTTTGCCGACAATAAAATTATTTGATCAGCTTTACACAGCTTCAGTGACAATTACAGTTAATTCATGCAGAACTTCAATTTACTTTTTAGTTTTCTAATTCTTAGGCTAACAGTTGTCCAGCTCCAGTGGCATTAAGATCATGAAGACTTTTTCATTCATCTACTTGAACTTTAATATGAAGTCTTCATAAAATAAACTACCTATGACTCAGAAATATGAGTTCTTGCCCTGGCTTATTTTATTACCATTTTATTCTTTGGGTCTTATTATATGCATGTCTAATTTGACACCAAAACATGGTGGTTTGGTTAAATAGAATAGAGGTCAAATTGATTGGAATCTTTCAATCTTAAAGAATTAAATATTCATGGTAATAAAGCAAACATACCAGTGTTCGATTTTTTATAAGGAATGACAGAAATTTACTCAAGAACATAAATCAGCAAGCAAATATCTATTGAATATTTGAATGATACCAGCAGATATGAAAGTATATGGAACCCGTCTTCAAGGAGCATAAAATCAAATTGATGAGATAATTAATACTTAGGTAGAAGAAAAGTCACTTAGCAACACAGTGATACAGACTAATAATCAAGTATGTTTTACTGCCAAATGAGGGCTGTAGCAAACACCACACTTTGCCTTGGTATTTTACTTACTGAAACCTGAGTAATCAAACTGAAATGAATTTATCCTTTCTCCTATCACTTTTTAGTATTGCATCCTTTGTAATAAAGTGGGCTTTTCCCACATAAATAAACGAGTACAATAAATAATATCAGCTGACATTGATTGAAATGGTTTTTATGTGTTGAGCACAAGTGCATCATCACATTTGAGAGCTCCAGATCCACTGAAATGGGTCCTAAGATCCTCATTTTACAAATGGGGAAACTGAGACCAGAATACCTTGCTGGACGGCACAGCTGGGCCAGACCTGGGATTTGACTCTGGGCAGCCCAGGCTGAGCTGCTTCCCCAAGAGCTCAGCAGTAAAGAACCTGCCTGCAATGCAGGCAACACAGGAGATGAGGGTTCCATCCCTGGGTTGGAAAGATTCCCCTGGAGTGGAGGCAGCCCACTCCAGTACTCTTGCCTGGAGAATCCTATGGACAGAGGAGCCTGGTCGGGCTACAGTCCATGGGGTTGCAAAGAGCTGGACATGACTGAGCGCACAACACAGCCCAGGCTGAGAGTGTGTGGCTGCAGCACTACACCATCTGCTCTCTAGGACCCCCGAATCTGGGGTGCACCGAGAGCGATCTCGCTACAGAGAGCTAGCTTCTCATTGCAGGTTCGCTTTCACGGCGCTCCGGTTAGTCCACAGAAAGCTCATTTACTAAACTGGCTCTGAGTAATTGGCTAATGGGTTTTTGGTGAGCAGGGTCCTCCAGAGGACTGTTTCCACAGCCTGACGCATGGGGCAGTCAAGCTGGGGTTGTTAATCCCGCTCCAGGACAGCATAGCCCAGTGCACTAAAGCTGCTGGAAAATTGTTCCCTGCTGAAGATGCCAACTGCATCAATAGAGCCTGGCCCTGGCTTCTGAAAGGCAATGCTGGCAGCCTGGCAAGGAAGACCTGGATATTTGTGCTGGTCGACTCAAGAAATTGGTGGCAGAGGGAGTGGGGCGATGGCTGTGAACTTTCATGTGTGGATTGAAACAATGAGGACCTGTGTCTGGATTTTCTCCTAGTTCACAGGCTTTGAGAAAACCATGGCTTCTGCTGAGGAACACGAAGATGGTCACTGACTTACTGCTGTCTAGTTCTGTTCGCTGTGGCGTGAGACCCGTCCATAGGGGAGATGGCAACAGGCAGATTTTGGTCCCAATTGATACCACTTATTGCTGACACTTCTTCGTGCCTCATTTGCTTCAGCTATAAAATGGAGCTAGCACATGGACTCTGCTCAGTGTTATGTGGCAGTCTGGATGGGTGGGAAGTTTAGGGAGAATGCATATATGTGACTAAGTCCCTTCACTGTTGATCTGAAACTATCATAACATTGTGAATTGGCTATATACCAATACAAACTAAAAATTGAAAAAAATAAAAATAAAATGGAGCTAACAGTAATACCTACTGGGTGGAATTGTCATGGGAATTAAATGAGTTATGAAGTTAAAAAATTTAAAAATTAAATATGAAATTCTCAGAAGAGGGCCTGGGCATTCAACATACATTCCCTATCGTCATTATTATTTTACTACTATTACTGCATGAATCAGACTTTGTAGTGGAGAGAAAATGAGATTTAGAAAGGGTTCAACTTCTAGTTCTTCCCTCTGCTATTTGTGGGAACTTGAGCAAGTCACTTGATCTCTCTGTTCAGAGCTCTCATCTGAGATGAGGATGGATAAGACCAACCTCATAGGGTTGTTTAAAGAAATGATAAAACACTATCGTCAGTTTTATTTTATACTGTAGAGCCTCAGGTGCATTATAATGTTTAATTCTCCAAACCTGATTCTTCTCTTAAATTCTTTCTTTTTAAAAAAATTGAGTTATAATTCATATACCATACAATTCACTTGCTTTACTTGCAAGGTTCAGTGCATATGGAATCTTAGTTCCCCAACCAGGGATTGAATCCATCCCCCCTGCATTGGAAGCAAGGAGTCTTAACAGCTGGACCACCAGGGAAGTCCCAAATTCTCTTTCTTTCTTAAATCCAATTGACACAGCTATAGAACTGGAAGTCATACTAAACCCTTCATCTTAATGAATTGACTGAAAGATTTGATTCTTTCTTAATATCTCTAGTATTGTGCCCCTCCCTCTGAGCCATTGCAATTTCCTCAAATAGAAGGCTTTAGCAGCCGCCTCCCAGACTCCAGTCTTTGGTCTACTACCAGAATGATTGTCCTAAAGTGCAATTCATTCTTCCCATTCTCCTACTTTAAAATCCCTGGTGGTTTCTCATTGCCTTCAGCATAAAATTCCAATTTGTTAGCATGGCGAGCAAGGGCTCTCAAAACACGGCTTTTTACATACTTTTTACATACTCCCCCGGGTCACTCTTGCCCTTTTGTCTTTATTGATGCCTTGTGCCACATCGAATTAGATATAGTTCTCCAGAATGTGTCCTTGTCTTTTTCTTGTGCTTTCTGGCCTTTTCCTCCCCATTACATTCTAACTGCCCTTCAAGGTTATTCATTCTAGCATCAGCTAGTCTAAAGAAACCTTATCTGACATCGTGTTGCTGATGCCTTGAGTTAATAGTTCCTCTTTTGTGCCCCCACCATGCCCAGTGTTTGCCCTGATTGCGTCTATCCCAATTACTCCTTTACGTATTTCTCTTCCTTCAAAGAAAGAGAAACACTTGAGAATTAGTATCTCATCGTATTTGTTTCTGTATTCCATTGGCTTGAGAAAAAAAACAACAACAATAAATTGAAAGAATTTGAATGAAAGAATAAATATTATGCCCAATGAAAATAAGATGATGTAGTTGTCCTTCAAGAATCATCTTCAAGTTGCTATCCTCTTCACTCTGCCAGAGATTTACAAAGGTCATCCTTGACGTGTATTATCAGATGCATGACCTTGGGGCAAATGACACAGCATCCTTACATCATTTTTCTCATTTTGTAAAGTGGGAATAACGAGTGTCCACCTTATATAATGGTATTGTTGGGAAGAGTAAATTAAATATGCATATAAAACTTTAAAAGTGTGCTCAGTATTCAGTAAACGGGAATTCAGTTCAGTTCAGTCACTCAGTCGTGTCCGACTCTTTGCGACCCCATGAATGGCAGCACGCCAGGCCTCCCTGTCCATCACCAACTCCCGGAGTTTACTCAAACTCATGCCCATCGAGTCGGTGATGCCATCCAGCCATCTCATCCTCTGTCGTCCCCTTCTCCTCCTGCCCCCAATCCCTCCCAGCATCAGGGTCTTTTCCAATGAGTCAACTCTTCGCATGAGGTGGCCAAAGTATTGGAGTTTCAGCTTCAGCAAGAATTACTACTGTCTTATTAGCTCCAAATGCAAGTGAATTCACCCCATCCTTCATTCAAGAAAATTTCTCTTAGAGGTAGTCAATGAAAGTTTAGGTGGAAGAGATGGTCTATAGGTTTTCTTGATCTCAGTGAAGTAGCTAATATAAGAGTGGACTTATTATCATCTAAACAAAAACATCATCAAGAGAAAAAATGGAGTTAAAATACTTGTAGAATTCTGGCATAAGCATGAGAAAAACAAAAATCTGTTGACCCCATCTCTCTTGGTTTGATGATTTTCTTTGCCATGCAGTTCACAGTAAAATTAAAGGTTTTCCATTCCCAATGCACATGCTCTACTCTCTCTGTTTCTGCTGATGTTTCTTAGGACTATTTTTTTTTAAATACTCAGAACCAGAGAAGTTTAACTGATACTCGAGAGACAGCAAGGTCAAATGAAGAGATACTGGTTAGACTGGTCCTTGCCAGTCACATGCTTGGTATCAGGCACCTGTCCAGAATTCCTTTGACACTTCATCTGTTATGGCCACCTACATGGCTTTGATCAGCAGTCTTTCAAAGCATAGGTAAAATGGAGAAAAAATGGATACCTTCCTAAGCAGGGATGTGAATGTTCATTAAGATGAATCAGGAAGAAGGCAGGACAGGATATTGGGAAGAACATGAATTTTGGAGGCAGATAGCTGGGTTTTAATCCTTTCTCTGTTACCCATTGTCTTAATCACCTTGAACATGTTTACTTTCTTTGAGATTCATTTTCTGTGTCCATATAATGGACAGAATAGCATCAGTCTTTAAGAATTGTTGTGAACAGGACAGTTTTTAGCAATAAATCATAGCTGTTCCTTTTCGTGTGTGTCTAGACAGTATCAGGTGTCATCTTTGGTAATCCTTTGCTCTTCTCCTTGATTCTGAAAAGGCTTGAAAGCTAATGTCCTGGCTACATATTTGTGAATCATTCTTGAGAGTCTGGAGATAAAAGCAGTTTAGAGATGCTATTGATTGTAGAAAGTAAATGTTTATTACTGCCCTCCTGACTCCTTCCCTCTTTCCCTCCCTTCCTCTTGTCTCTTCCTTTTCTCTTTGCCTCCTTTATCCTTTATTCTCATCCTCCCTCCCTTCCTTCTTTTGTGTATTTCTCTCACCAGGAGCTCCTGCATTGCAGGCAGATTCTTTACCAATTGAGCTATGAGGGAAGTTCATGAAGTAACAACCCCTGGTCCAAGAAGCTCATGTACTGATGGCATCATCACACCTCTAGGAAGACACAATTACTTTTTTTCATATGTCTCCAGGTCTACCGCATAATCTTATAGTGAAGTATTTGTATCATATACCACTATTGGTCCTACATTCTTCACACTGATGTTTGTATGATATAATACTTCTATGATGTAAATCCAGTGATATAATTCCCCATGGGTTCAAGGGGAATAAGATACGATCTTAGAAAGATGCAGCCATGCTAACACTCTGCAAAATGATTAGGCTAAGCCATCTTACATGAAATCCATTTCTAAAATCCTAAAATGTCTCAAGTGTACTATTTTAGGGTAGAGGAATAAAAAAGTTCTGAATTTCATGTGGATTTTTGGTTTATCCTACCAGTGTTTCTTCGTGTTCTCTAGCCAGTTCTTTTTGGATCTGTCTTCCCAATGATACCACATTTCTTTTTTTTTTTTAATTTATGTATTTATTTCTGGCTGTGCTGGGTCTTCACTGCTGAGCGTGGGCTTCCTCCAGTTGTGGTGAGCAGGGGCTACTGTCTTGTGGTGCCCGGGCTTCTCATTGCAGTGGCTTCTCTTGTTGCAGAGCTAAGGCTCTGGAGTACAGGCTCAGTAGTTAGGGCACATGGGCTTAGTCTCTCGATGGCATGTGGAATCTTCCCAGACCAGGGATCGAACCTGTGTCCCATGCATTGGCAGGCAGATTCTTAATCATTGGACCACCAGGGAAGCCCCATTATTTCTTGAGGGCAGAAACTATGTACTGTTGATCTTTGAATCTCTATACCTGACCTGGATTCTGACATAAGAGCTGCTCAGTCGATATTTGTTGAGTGAATAATGAACAAGCTGGACTTCTCAAATGTTTGGATCCAATGTGGACTCACAGGGCTCATTTTGTGAAGAGAAACTGATCATGTCTCCTCTGCCCTGGCCATTGCTGGTGAAGGAAGCCCCACCTCAATTCATGTCATATGCTCTCCTGTGCATGATTAAACTGCTGCTTTTCTTTTCAGGCAGACTAGAGGGTTCTATGGACAGTAATGTTGCAGTCCCCAAAATTTAAAGAGAGATATTTCAAGGCTCTCACTCCGAGGTCTATAAGAAGTTTTATTTTCTGAATAAGTATTGATCGCAGCTTATAAAATACTGCAAACCTATATAATTAAAAAGAATGAGACCAGTCACTGGTGGGCAGTACATGGCTAGGTGTAAGAGAAGACAAATTCTTCAGGTTCCTGGGTTTTATAATTGTACTTGCTAGGGAAGCTTATTAAAGCCTTGCAGGTGCAATGTTTCATCACAGAGTAGTGAACCTTTGAAAGATATGCATAATAAACAGAGTTTGAAATATGTTTTTATTCCAGGCCATATGGTCCTGTCTGGAGCTTTCCTGGATCTTTGGGTCAGTTCATTGTTGAAAGATGGGCTCGCAAGCACCCACCTCTCAGAGCAGCTGTCAGAGCCCTATCAGAACGAATCTGCTTTTGCATGATTATTTATTTTATGTGGCTCTCTGAAATGAACCCAGCCCTGCTCAGGAGCTGAAATGTGCTGACCAAAGTCTCTTCCCTGAACAGCTTGTGGCCACATCACCAAGCAGTGTCCTTCCTTGTCCTTAAAAAGCAGACTAGCGAGACTTGTGCAATAGGCCACGACAGGCAGTCTGGGTGAGGTGTACCCACCTGAGCTTGAACTTGATGCCAATATGAAAACGTACATGGTAGTATTTTAAAGGCATGTCACTGTTCTGTCTTCCCAACTCTCTGTTGCTCACTTTCCTGTATCTCTCAACTCTGTGCAATTACAGGGGTCATTAAATGCAAGCACTTGAAATGTTTTTGTAGTATTATTGTGGTGAGGAGATGGCTAATGCTTACTTTCTTTTCCTTTGTCATTAACAAAAGGAGATATTAACTCCTCTGAGAATGGCAATTTAAGGGGTTGTTGTTTAGTTTCTAAGTTGTATTTGACTCTTTAGCGACCCCATGGACTATAACATGCTAGACTCCTCTGTCCTTGGAGTTCTTCAGGCAAGAATACTGGAGTGACTTGCCATTTCCTCCTCCAGAGGATGTTCCTGACCCAGGGATCAAAATCGCATCTCCTGCATTGGCAGGTGGATTCTTTACAACTGAGCCCCAGGGAAGCCCTTTTAAGGGGTACTTAGTATAATTTGACTTCCCTGGTGGCTCAGACGGTAAAGCATCTGCCTACAATGTGGGAGACCCGGGTTTGACCCCTGGGTTGGGAAGATCCCCTGGAGAAGGAAATGACAGCCCACTCCAGTACTCTTGCCTGGAAAACCCATGGATGGAGGATCCTTGTAGGCTACTGTCCATGGGGTCACAAAGAGTCAGACACAACTGAGCGACTTCACTTAAGTATAATTTATTCAACGTGTATTGTATAGGTATAGGAATACCAGTAACTGACGAGAGACATGTTCCTGAAGTCAAGTGATCATAGAAAAATATTTCAGCATATAAAATGCCCAATGAGTTGATCAGATTGTAAGGAGATATGTCTTCCTCTTTATTTGGACAAGTTGAATTTGGAGTTGAAATTTGTCATCTTGGTCAAGAAGATACTCTTGCCCTCTTGAGAATGACCTTTTGTCTACTCTTACCTTGCAAACATTTTGTTCAGTGTTCTATATCTATTTGTAGTCATTCACTCATTTAAGTGATACTCACTAGAAGATGATCCTTCGCCAGCCACTGTGCTAGGTTTTGGGAATATAAAATCTATGTGCTGCCTGCCCTCATGGAGCTCTGAGTCTGGAGTAGAAGACAGCACTGAACAAATAGTTATATCCGTGTCTTATTCCTGTTATAACAGGGAAATGAATGGTGTTGAGTGAATGCACATAGCAGAGAGATTAATGGGGTCTTTGCTCTTCTACTTCACCTCCAGGGCGAAGGTCTGCATTAGATTCCTCCTCCCAACCCCCAGTGAGAATCACTCTGCCTAAAATAGTAACTGGTATAGAGTAGATGCTCTATGGTATATTTTGTGGATTTAAGAAAGGATTGACAAATTATAATTCTAAAGCCCTGAATCCGTTTTAGAGCAAAACGATACATTTTTTCTTTTGCTGTCACAGTCAGTTTTATCATTTTTTATTTACCTATTTTTCTACCTCTAGAGCCACAGGTTTGCCTTGGAAATGAATAGAGATCATTCTGTCATTTTTGAGATTGCATCCAAGTACTGCATTTCGGACTCTTTTGTTGACTATAATGGCTACTCCATTTCTTCTAAGGGATTCCTGCCCACAGTAGTAGATAAAATGGTCATCTGAGTTAAATTCACCCATTCCAGTCCATTTTAGTTCGCTGATTCCTATAATGTCCATGTTCACTCTTGCCATCTCCTGTTTGACCTCTTCCAATTTGCCTTGATTCATGGACCTGACATTCCAGGTTCCTACGCAATATTGCCCTTTACAGCATAGGACTTTGCTTCTATCACCAGTCACACCCACAACTGGGTGTTATTTTTGCTTTGGCTCCATCCTTTCATTCTTTCTGGAGTTATTTCTCCACTGATCTCCAGTAGTATATTGGGCACCTACTGACCTGGGGAGTTCATCTTTCAGTGTCCTATCTTTTCGCCTTTTCATACTGTTCATGGGGTTCTCAAGGCAAGAATACTGAAGTGGTTTGCCAGTCCCTTCTCCAGTGGACCACATTCTGTCAGACCTCTGCCCCATGACCCATCCGTCCTGGGTGGCCCCACATGGCATGGCTTAGTTTCATTGAGTTAGACAAGACTGTGGTCCTGTGATCAGATTGGCTAGTTTTCTGTCTGCCCTCTGATGCCCTCTCTCAGGGCCTACCATCTTCCTTGGGTTTCTCGTACCTTGGATGTGGGATATCTCTTCACAGCTGCTCCAGGAAAACGAAGCTGCTGCTTTTACCTTGGATGTGGGGTATGTCCTCTTGGCCGCCGCTCCTGAGCCGCTCAACTGCCACTTCACCTCTTTCTTGCTTTGTCAGTCAAGGTCAGCTTCTATTACTTACAAGTAAGAAAGAACCTGGCTGGGAGCATTTGATAAGTCTGGCTAGTCTTTGAGCTCTCAGCTCTAGTTCATTCCAAGAAACTGTTTCCATTTCCCTCTGTCCTGTTCTCCCACCCTTCCTGACTAAGATCTTTCCACTATAGCATATTGTCAAGACTTAGGATAGTAGTTCTATGTTTAGTTTTCTGAGAAACCTCCATACTGTTTTCCACAGTGGCTGCACCATGATACATTCCCACAAACAGTGAAAGAGTGTTCCCTTCTATCCACATTCTTGCTGCCATATGACCCAGCAATTCCACTCCTGGGTATATATCACAAAAACCCCAAATCACTCATTTGAAAAGATACACGCACCCCAATGGTCATAGCAACATTATTTACAATTGCCAAAGATTTACCAAAGGATGGAATCAATCTAGTGTCCATTAATTGATGAATGGATAGAGAGGAATGGATAGAGAAGATGTGGTAGATAATACACACACACACACATATACACAATGGAATACTACTTAGCCATAAGAAAGAATGAAATTTTGCCATTTACAGCAATGTGGATGGACTTGGAGGGCATTATACTAAGTGAAATAATTCAGACAGAGACAAATACTATATACTACTATTTATGTGTAGAATCTAATACTGCAACAAGCCAATGAATATAACAAAAAAGAAACAAGACTCACAGATATATAGGGAACAAATTAGTGGTGAGCCGTGGTGAGGGAGGGGCAGTGTAAGAGTGGGGGAGTGGGAGGTACAAACTATTGGGTGTGAGATAGGCTCCAGGAGGTATTGTACAACATGGGGAATAGAGCCAGTATTTTGTAACATCTGTAAATGGAAAGTAACCTTTAAACTGTATATACAAATTTAAAATTTTTAAAAAAAGAAACTTGGGATTTTAAACAAAACAAGCAAAGACTCAGTACAGTGTCATGGCTCCATCAGTAGACCTGCCTGAGCTCCAGTCTTAACTCCCCTAGTTACTTGATGTTTGAATTTTGCAAAGGTTACCAAACGTCTCTGTGCATGACTTCCCTTCTCTGTAAAATGAAGACAATGGTGATATCCATCTAACTCACAGGTTTACTGTAAAGATTAAGTGAATTAACGCAGACCCGAAACCCTTACAGTGGTACCCAAGTGCTCAATAAATGTTAGCTAATATGCTGTTCTTTCCCATAGTTCCCACGTCTTTCCTTTCATAATGCTTTTCACAGATTGTAATTAAAGGCTCACAGGGTGGTAATTTGATTAAGATATGTCTTCCATATAGGCTGTTAAGCTCTTTAAAAAGAGAGGCTGATTATTTTGTTCACACTTATGGTCCCAATTCCTAACACAATATATATTTATTGAATAAATGTGGGATGGATGTGTTGTTGCTGTTTAATCACTAAGTTGGGTTTGACTCTTAGAACCACACAGACTGCAGCCCGCTAGGCTCCTCTGTCCATGGGATTGTCCAGGCAAGAATACTGGAGTGGGTTGCCATTTCCTACTCCACGGGATCTTCCCAACCCAGAATCGAACCCGCATCTCCTGTGGCTCCTGCATTGGCAGGTGGGTTCTTTACCACTGAGCCACTGAGGAAGCCCCAAGGATGGATGTGGATCCCTGAAACCTGAAGTGATGCTGTTCCCACCTCCAAGTGTACTGATGCAGGGAGGCTTCAGCAACATCCGGTATTTCTGGAAGCTTCACCCTAAGGCCGCTGTCTTCAGTGATTTATTTTTCTTGACCCACAACTGACCCTTTCCACCAGGCACAAACCCTGCCCCAGATGCCGCACTTCCCTTGATGCCCTGCTTTCTCTGGTTCTCAGCATTGAACAGTTTTGTGCTGACTCTACATGCTCTGAAAGCTGTTTGGAGACAGATGGGAGGAAGAGAAAAAACAGATTTCATTCATTGCCTTTTCAGACTCTGAGAGAAATAACAAGAATAACAGTACCAACAAGTAGTGTATATTGAGTATTTACTATAAACTAGGCATTATACATAGAGCTTTATATTGATTTAATACCCACCACAATCCTTGGAAGAACATGCTATAAATAAACCTCATTTTACAGAAAGGGAAAGTAAGTCCCAGAAGGAAAGAAAAGAAGGAAGGAAGAGAGAAAGGGAGGGAGTCGGACATGGAAGGCAGCTTTTCTGATCGAAGACAATTTTATGTGTTGAGAACTTTGGTTCTTATAAGAATTTACGTAGTGTAGCGGAGGTAACTGTAAAAGTAATATTGATGGAGAAACTACAGAAGGTGACTCCAAATGTGTACCTATCCGCCCATCAACTTTATAATTAAATAAAAATACAGCTTTATATGATATCTTTCATCTGCTTGCTATTTATTTCCACCCCCCACCCTAATCTAATCTAAGTAATAGGAGCAATGTAGATAATTAAGAAATCTTTAAGCTCATTTCTGGTTAACTGTCATCTTCCTATAAAATATTTATAAATTAGCCTTTGCTTTTCAAAGACTGTTTTTTCAGAGAGTCATAGTTTTTGCTTTGAAGAGTTCCCATGTGTAGGTGGGGCCTCCAGCTTCAGGATTATTTGGGCATTTTCACAGATGCTGTCCGGCCACTGGTACTCACCTGGAGTTGTCAGGGGTGGGAGGGGAGGGCTTATTATGCATTTTCTATGTTTAGATCTTCCTGATGTTGTTTTATTTTATTTTTTTAAAGAAAGGGGAAACGGCTGGCGTGCCAGTTCTCTCAGGAACTGTTTAACAGCTAAAGCTGTCCGCCAGTTGTAGAGCTGTGGTGCATATCCACCAGACTCTGAGAGACACATTTTCAAAGTTCGTGTATGGGACAAATGCCAGAAAATCTGCTTTGAATTGTGTCCCGGGAAGGCTTACTCTCTCCAGTTTTGTGGGCCTTGAGAGGGATTCTCACAAGCACTCAGCAGAATCAGGTGGGTGGTTTGGGACTTGAAACCCAGTTGGCATCTACCCCAGAGAGTCTGGTGTGTCTGTTTGCTGTGGCTGCTGAAACAAATTACTACAAACTTGGTGGCTTAAACAGCGTAAATGTCTTCTCTCAGAGGTCTGGAGGCCAGAAGTCTGAAGCGAAGGCTTATCAGTAAGATCAGCAACTTCTGGAGGTTCTGAGGGAGAATCCGTACCATACTTCTGCATTGGCAGGCAGATTCGTTACTACCAGTGCCACCTGGGAAAGCCCTGGGTACAAGCCGCTCTACCAGCTTCTCTACTGGTGGCTGCCTTGGCGTTCCTTGGCTTGCAGGAGATCCCTCCAGTCTCTGCCTCTCTTCACCTTGCCTTTTTCCTTGTATAACTCCTCTCTTTCTCTTTTAAGGGCACTTGTCACTGTATTTAGGACTCACCATTATGCATGATAGAGGCTTCCCAGGTGGCTCAGTGGAAGGAATCCACCTGCAAATACAGGAGACTCAGGAGACATGGGTTCAAACCCTGAGTTGGCAAGATCTCCTGGAATAGGAAGTGGCAACCCACGTCAGTATTCTTGCCTGGAAAATTCCATGGACAGAGGCGCCTGGTGGGGCGCAATCCATGGGGTTGCAGAGTCAGACATGACTGAGCATGCACAGACACATTATGCATGATGATCTCATCTTGAGCTCCTTCATTTGCATTTGCAAAGACCCTTTTTTCCAAATAAAGACACACTCATGGGCTTTGGATGCACACATCTTTTGTATGAGCATCCAATCAGCCCATTCCACGTGGTGAATTGAGATGGTTTCCCATGATCTGCTGGGATAAGGCTCAGTATGGACTAAGCAGTGGGATGAAAAGGCATCTGATGCTCCTAAGCATGCTGCATCTTCCCCTCAGTCTCACAGTGGTCCTCCATGTCTGAAAGCTATGGCCCTCACATGGTTGTGTCTCTGTATAGAGCTCCTGCAGCTATGACTGTTGAGGAGAGGGGCTGATGGAGATTGTCCAACACTTTTATGCCTCTAGAGAATGGCTCTGGGGTTGGGAGCTGGGTTTCAAAATTTGTAGTTGCGCATCAGAGCTTATCCTAGGTTTATGAGCCTCAAACTTGATTAAATATAAAAATCACTCAGGGAATTTATTAAGAACAGAAATTCTCCATCCTCAACCTATATTAGTTTGCTAAGGGATGCTGTAACAAAATGCTACAGACTGGGTGCCTTAAACAACAGAAATTTTTTTCCCCACAGTTCTGGAAGCTGGAAGTCCAAAATTCAGATATCAGCAGGTTTGACTTCTCCTGAGTTCTTTGTTTGGCTTTTGGATAAGTGCTTTCTCACTGTGTCCTCTCTGGTTTTTCCTTTGTGGTCATGCACCCCGGTGACTCTCTCTTCTTATAAGGACGTCAGTCATATTGCTTGACATTTTCTGAACCACCAGGTGACTTGTGATTTTCCAGTGATCAGTTTCCTTCTGGCTCACCCTTACCCTGAAGTTTTAGTCTTTTGGGATCTTTGCTTTCTGTGTGTGAGTTCTCAAACTACAATTCTTTGACACCTATTCTCACTCCAGAAAAGAGAAAAAGTTTCTGATTTTCTAAGATTGGAAAATTTCATCATGGAAAAGTAGCTGCCATGCCCACCAATCTCAGTTCTCACTTCCTGCTTTGTCCTGCTAAGTCCCTATGAAACTGTCAGCTTTCCACTGTTTGGAAGATTTGTTTAAAAAAATTTATCCAGCATGTTTAGTTATTTTCACTACTTTATTGGGTAGCGTAGTCTTCTGTTACTTGACACATGAAAATTTAGAAGCCTATAATTTTTTCTTCTCATCCATTTTTGGGCTTTATCTCTCTTCTTTTTCCCTGTGAAGTTGCTGTCTTTTGCACTGTTGTGGACCTGTCCACTGATTCTTTTCCTGGCAGCTTGGGTCTGTGGATTAGTTTGTTTTGTAGCTTAATAGCTGTGTCACATTCATGGATGTCTTATAGAAGTCTTCGGCAATCTTGAAAACAAAGATTATCTCTTTATAAACTGTGGGGAACTAAATTGCATTGATTCTGAGTGCCTGCTTTCTAGCCCTTTGTAACATGAGATACACAAGCACGGGCTTCCCAGGTGGCCCAGCAGGTAGAAGAGCCTGCCTTGCCAACGCAGGAGACCCAGGTTCTATCCCTGCGTTGGGAAGATCCTCTGCAGAAGGAAATGGCAACCCAATCCAGTATTCTTGCTGGGAAATCCCCTGGACAGAGGAACCTGGCGAGCTCCAGTCCTTGGGGTCGCAAAGAGTTGGACACGATTTAGCGACTAAACGGCAACAGCAGCAGTTCAGTTCAGTTCAGTCGCTCAGTCGTGTCTGACTCTTTGTGACCCCATGAATCGCAACACGCCAGGCCTCCCTATCCATCACCAACTCCCAGAGTTTACTCAAACTCATGTCCATTGAGTTGGTGATGCCATCCAACCATCTCATCCTCTTTCGTCCCCTTCTCCTCTTGCCTTCAATCTTTCCCAGCATCAGGGTCTTTTCCAGTGAGTTAGTTCTTCCCATCAGGTGGCCAAAGTATTGGAGTTTCAGCTTCAGCAACAGTCCTTCCGATGAATATTCAGGACTGATTTCTTTTAGGAAGGACTGGTTGGATCTCCTTGCAGTCCAAGGTACTCTCAAGAGTCTTCTCCAACACCACAGTTCAAAAGCATCAATTCTTTGGTGCTCAGCTTTCTTTATAGCCCAACTCTCACATCCATACATAACTATTGGAAAAACCATAGCTTTGTCTAGATGGACCTTTGTTGGCAAAATAATGTCTCTGCTTTCTAATATGCTGTCTAGGTCAGTCATAACTTTTCTTCCAAGGAGCAAGTGTCTTTTAATTTCATGGCTGCAGTCATCATCTGCAGTGATTTTGGAGTCCCCCAAAATAAAGTCTGTCACTGTTTCCCCATCTATTTGCCATGAAGTGATGGGACCAGATGCCATGATCTTAGTTTTTTGAATGTTGAGTTTTAAGCCAACTTTTTCACTCTCCTCTTTCACTTTCATCAAGAGGCTCTTTAGTTCTTCTTCACTTTCTGCCATAAAAGTGATATCATCTGCACATCTGAGGTTATTGATATTTCTCCCGGCAATCTTGATTCCAGATTGTGCTTCATCCAGCCCAGCGTTTCTCATGATGTACTCTGCATATAAGTTAAATTAGCAGGATGACAGCATACATCCTTGATGTACTCCTTTCCTGATTTGGAACTGGTCTGTTGTTCCATGTCCAGTTCTAACTGTTGCTTCCTGACCTGCAAACAGGTTTATCAAGAGGCAGGTCAGGTGGTCTGGTATTTCCATCTCTTTCAGAATTTTCCACAGTTTGCTGTGATCCACACAGTCAAAGGCTTTGGCGTAGTCAATAAAGCAGAAATAGATGTTTTTCTGAAACTCTTTTGCTTTCTCAATGATCCAGCAGATGTTGGCAATTTGATCCCTGGTTTCTCTGCCTTTTCTAAATTCAACTTGCACATCTGGAAGGTCACAGTTCATGTACTGTTGAACCCTGGCTTGGAGAATTTTGAGCATTACTTTACTAGCATGTGAGATGAGTACAATTGTGTGGTAGTTTGAGCATTCTTTGGCATTGCCTTTCTTTGGGATTGGAAAGAAAACTGACCTTTTCCAGTCCTGTGGCCATTGCTGTGTTTTCCAAATTTGCTGGCATATTGAGTGCAGCACTTTACCAGCATCATCATTTAGGATTTGAAATAGCTCAACTGGACTTCCATCACCTCCACTAGCTTTATTGATAGGATGCTTCCTAAGGCCCATTTGACTTCACAGTCCAGGATATCTGGCTCTAGCTTGGTGACCACACCATTGTGATTATCTGGGTCATGAAGATCTTTTTTGTATAGTTCTTCTGTGTATTCTTGCCACCTCTTTTTAATATATTCTGCTTCTGTTAGGTCCCTACCATTTCTGTCCTTTATTGTGCCCATTTTTGCATGAAACGTTCCCTTGGTATCTCTAATTTTCTTGAAGAGATCTCCAGACTTTCCCATTCTATTGTTTTCCTCTATTTCTTTGCATTGATCGCTGAGGAAGGCTTTCTTATCTCTCCTTTCTATTCTCCCTGCTCTGTACAGCAGCAGCACATAGGCATAATCACGACACCACTTAGGTCAGTAAATTGAGAAGAATCTGCACAATACCATGAAATGGTCAGCTTCTAAAATAGGTGTGTGTGCGTAGTAAAGAATTTGATTTTGGCCAAAGAGTAGATTGCCCTTTGTCCTCAGCTTCTGGGTGAAAAATCTATTGCTATATGACAGAATGTCTTTGTTTAGGGTGAGGGCTAGTCACACTAGAAGACCGACTCTGGGCCTGAGTGGGGGGCTTTGGGTCACACAGTGTCACTTGACCTGGGAATTGAGTTCATTCGCATGAACAATCAGTCGATCATGCCAATATGTTGATAACACTGTTACAATGAAACCTCTGGACACTGAAGCGCAGATGAGCCTCTGGTTGGCAATGCTGTGTGTGTGGTCACATGTGAGCACCAAGAGGGCGAGTTGTCCTGACTCCTAGGGAAAAAGACAATGAAAACTTTCTGTTTGAAGCCCATCCGTTTCTGATCTGTGTGCCTCTTCCTTTGGCTTATTTTATATGGATCCTTTGCTGAACAAACCATAACCTTGACTATAAGAGGTTTCTGTGAGTTCTAGAGAGTTCTTGTAGCAAATTACTGAAACTGAGCAGGGTTTTGGGAACACTTTGAACTTGAAGTTGTGTCAGCAGAGAGAGCAGTCTGGTGAAGGACTGCCTCCTCAACCTTTTCATTTTGGCCAACACTGGGCAGTGAGTGTATGTGTGCATGTGTGTGCATGCGTGTGTGTGTATGCATATTATAACACTGGAGTTGTAATGAGAACAGCCAGAGGCTATAATATATTAATCAACCTTAGATATTTTTCTTCCTTGCACCTTTTTTTAATTGGGGTATAGTTATTTTACAATATTGTGTTGGTTTCTGCTGTACAATGAAGTGAATCAGCTACATGTATACGTATATCCCTTACGTCTTGAGCCTCCCCCACATCGCGCCCATCTAGCTCATCGCAGAGCATCGAGCGGAGCTCCCTGTGCTATGCAGCAGGTTCCCACTAGCTGTCTGTTTAATACATGGCAGTGCATATACGTCAACCCCAATCTCCCAACTCATCCCCCCACCACCGGTGTCCACCCATCATTCTCTGCATCTGTGTCTCTATTCCTGCTCTGCAAATAGGTCCACCTGTACCATTTTTCTAGCTTCTATATATGTGTGTTAATATACGATATTTGTTTTTCTTTTTCTGACTTCCTTCGCTCTGTATGACACATTCCCCGTCCATCCACATCTCTGTAAACGACTCAACAGCATTCCAATGCTATGAGATTAGAAATCCTTTCATCTTTATATTCAACCTGCTGACCGTGACACCTTTCCTACTGGTCTTTTAGTTCAAAACCAAACTCTGGTTATTCCCGGGTGGGTGTCCTGTTCACACCCCCATGTGCGTGGTACTCATTTGCAGTTCTTGTCAGTCTATGTTTACTTGGCCTGAAACTCTGCTTAAAGAAAGAGAGTGGATTCACAGCAGTGTTATTTTTCCTGCATAGATTTGGGACTTCATAAATCACAGTGACAAGAAATGTGAGGATGGTTTCTTTCTGTTGTTGAGAAGATTGGAACAGGAGAGGCATGCAGGTTCCCGTACGGTTTTGTAATTTTTCCCAGTGGTAGCACCACGAGAAGGATTCCAGCAGGGTGGCTTCTCAGCCCTAAGTAGGTAATTCTCTAGCTGGGCGTTCCTGCAATGAAAACGCAGCGATATCCCCCAGTGTCACTTGGGCCGTTTAGTGCCTGCTGCGGAAATCCTGGCAGATAATGATGAAATTGTCAAGATTTCCTTTTTGTTCCCGTCCAAGCAGGCAGGGCATCGTTTTTATCCCCCAGTTTACTACATGAATCAATCCTTTTGTACGTGATTGGTGGGACTGTGCATGCTTTCAGAAACTGTCTGGCTTTATACCTGGCAGACTGGCTTGTTGAGCAGTAGTTCTACAAGTGAGAAAGAAAAAGTGATGATTTTCACATGTCCCCACATTGAATTATAAAGCAGTCAAAAAAGATTGCTATATTCTTGCCTGGTGTTTGGTTTTGGTCATTTTCATTCTTAGATATATGCCATCCAGAAATTAAATATAAGAAGAATATTTAAAAATTTGTTATTTGCAGATTGTGGCTGATAGGGGAGGAGACACATGTGGCAAGGTGGACAGGTAGAAGGAAAAGGAATACCTAGTAAATGTTTTAATTCCTGTAAAGCTTGATGTGCTTGAATGGTATATATTTCATTTTCCTACAATACTTCATTGCAAAAGAATCTGTCCAGTTTGGTTTAATTCCTGCCTTGAGGCCATTCACAGGGCACTCTCTAGGTAAAGCCCCATGCATGCCTCCATGCATAAAGGACAAGGGGTTATGCATCAATTAACCTGTCAGAAAATTTTTGTCAAAGGAATATCTATAGTAAAAACAATTCCATTTGTCTATGGAATATCCACAGTGAAAAAAAATTCTAAGATTTGGAGATCAACACATGTTCATGGGTATAGTACTTTCGAGAGACCAGAAAAATACAGAAATACGACAGGAAAAATTAAAGGTAGATCTTACTTTGCTGAAGTTAGAGGAGTCATTTGCGTTGAAAGCAATCCCTGGTAAAATTAAAATTTGATTTACTGTATAAATGCTCATTTTCATCTAACATATTTAGGAAGAAATTGTGTTAGTAGTTCAAATCGTCTCCAACTTGTTGCAACCCCATGGACTGTCGCCTGCCAGGATCCTCTGTCTGTGGGATTCTCCAGGCAAGAACACTGGGAGTGGGTTGCCATTTCCTTCTCCAGACTTATTTAGGAATATGTCTATCTTATAAAGAAAACCTGCCCTTTAATTTCTGCACCATAAAACAAATATTAGTGAATCCCACAGATAAGGTTTATTTGTTATTGTGTTAAGAAAAGGAAATGCTCAATGCAAAGATTCATATAACCTAAGAGGATGCCAATTAAAAATGAGCTTAATTCTCTGACTAAAAGATAGAAATTAGTGTACTTAGAACATTCTCCACGCTTTGGTATCTTACTATGGAGTCCATGGATGGGCTCTGGTGCATCCACAGATGAAATTATATAGGATATTGTGCTTGGACATATGTGCATTTGGAGCGGAGGTGGTCTACTTCTTTGGCACCACTCTGAGTTTAGACATGGGGCAGAGAGAATGCCCTAACATTTCTGTACCTTCTTAGTCTGGGATAAAAGCACGGCCAGAACCCTGTGCTGGTCCTTTTCATTTTGGAGGTTCTACTTCCAGAATTTTAAAATATACGTTAATTTGGTCATAAGGACACAAAGTAAGACCTGGGGCCTCCTCAGCTATGTTATCACTTTTTTCCAGTTTATCAGTGAGCTTTCTAGATTATCTTGGAGTTGAATTTAGAAGCTAGTAGTGTTTTTACTGAGTGCAGTTCTAGGGTACTAAGGAGAAACTCTGTATATGTGTGTTTCATATCTGAAAAATAGTAGGTATTGAAAAGACATGTACTGAGTAAATGGATGAATGAACAAAATGCATTTCAAAATGAATGAATCACCAAATATTTATTTTTATTTTTTAAAGTTACTATATATTTTTTTACATTATTTAATTTTATTTATTTATTTATTTATTTATTGCTACACTGGGTCTTCGTTGCTTTATCCAGGCCCTGTCCAGCTGCAGCAAGCAGGCTCGAAGGCAGGCTCAGTAGTTGTGGCACACAGGCTTATTAATCGTTGCTTCCCAGCATGCGGAATCCTCCTGTGCCAGGGATGGAACCTGCGCCCGCGACATTGGCAGGTGGTCTCTTATCCACTGTGCTACCAGGGAAGTCCCCAAATGTTTAGAATTATGTAATTTAACTTTTTTTAGTGTCATAATTTCTTTACTCATTTATTTACACTTTTAATAAAAATTGGATCTTTTATATACTTGGACTTGGCTGAAATTCAGAGATTAAAGAGGTCCCCCATATGATGAAGGGGAGCTGACAAATAACAAGGCATTGTAATCTAACTTCTTAAATGAAGCCCATGCTTGTTTAAAACAGGGAATTGGAAAAGAGGATTGAAACAAGGCTTCTTCTGTTTCCACTGTGATCTTCAGCAGGAGAAGGCTACCCACCTATACTGGTCATCAATGATTTTGTCTATGTTTCCATAAAATCTTTGAGTAATTGGTACATTTTTGTTTGTGTAATTTTAGCTATCCAACTTGACAAAGTCAATCTTCAAGTATACTGTGCCTGGTCTCTCCTGGATAACTTTGAGTGGAACCAGGGATATAGCAGCCGGTTTGGTCTCTTCCACGTTGATTTTGAAGATCCAGCAAGACCCCGAGTCCCTTACACATCAGCCAAGGAGTATGCTAAGATCATCCGAAACAATGGCCTGGAGGGACCTCCGTAGAAAGCACAGCTGGGTAATTTCACCTGGAGAAGGACTCTCTGCCTCAGAAACGGAGTCTGCGTTGGTGATCCTGCAGACACTCTCAGGTTGCTTTGGTAACCAGCCTGTCCTACCAGCTAATCTGTGATCATGAAGTCTGAATATGTAGTGCCTGGAAATTATTTAATGATGGCTTTTATTCTATTTGTATTTGATCAATGAGGCTTTTGAAAAAGTAGAAAACCACTGCAATGGATTTTTGTATTAAGAAATCAGATGGACTTGGTAGCTTCAATTTAAATCCTTAGATTTTTTTTTCTGGAAAAAGTAATGCAAAATTTATAAACAGGGTGTGCTCATGATTTGCAGTTCTAAGAACAGATCGCTTAATTTAAGAAGGCTTATTTATGAATCTATTTTTTTTGTTTACATGAACTGTTATTTGCCTTAGCAGGTCCACTGTCCATAACTTTCTACTGTTTAATCTAGTATAGATATAAAAATTAAAAGTTAGTCACATTATCAGAGAACTTCAGGAGAGAGTTCTGCAGAGCTGAAAAGAAAAAGAACTGGCAGAGTATCTGAAATTGTATTTGAACATTTGGAAAACTTATGAATAGACTTGAGAGAACTGATGAAGCATTTAAAAAAATTAATAAAGGGCACATTAAAAAAGTCACATTATATCTTTATACATTCTATTCACCAAAGGAGTTAATTAATAACCTACTTAATAAAATTGATTGGTTCGTATGTTTGGCACATAGCTATGCATGAGCAAGTACATGTCTCTCTTGCCTGATAAACTTTTGGAAAATAATAAATTAATAACACAAACCAGAATGCAAATAGCAAAAGAAGTATTTGAGCATTGTCATTTAACAGCAGTTGGATTTCTACACTATTAGTTAGTTAGTTCAGTCATCCAGTTGTGTCCGACTCTGCGACGCCATGGACTGCAGCACGCTAGGCTTCCCTGTCCATCACCAACTCCCCGAGCTTGCTCAAACTCATGTCCAGCAAGTCGGTGATGCCATCCAACATCTCATCCTCTGTTGTCCTCTTCCCCTCCTGCCTTCAATCTTTCTCAGGAATATTCCAATGAATATTCAGGACTGATTTCCTTTAGGATGGACTGGTTTAATCTCTTTTCAGTCCAAAGTACTCACAAGAGTCTTCTCCAACACCATAGTTCAAAAGCATCAATTCTTCGGCACTCAGCTTTCTTTATAGTCCAACTCTCACATCCATACATGACTACTGGAAAAACCATAGCTTTGACTAGATGGACCTTTTTTGGTAAAGTAATGTCTCTGCTTTTTAATATGCTGTCTATATTGGTCATAGCTTTTCTTCCAAGGAGCAAGCGTCTTTTAATTTCATGGCTGCAGTCACTATCTGCAGTGATTTTGGAACCCCAAAAATAAAGTCTGTCACAGTTTCCATTGTTCCCCATATGTTTGCCATGAAGTGATGGGACTGGATGCCATGATCTTAGTTTTCTGAATGTTGAGCTTTAAGCCAACTTTTTCACTCTCCTCTTTTACTTTCATCAAGAGGCTCTTTAGTTTCTCTTAGCTTTCTACCATAAGGGTGGTGTCATCTATATATGAGGTTATTGATATTTCTCCCAGCAATCTTGATTCCAACTTGTGCTTCATCCAGCCTGGCATTTTGCATGATGTACTCTGAATATAGGTTAAATAAGAAGGGTGACAATGTACAGGCTTGACGTACTCCTTTCCCAATTTGGAACCAGTCTGTTGTTCCATGTCCGGTTTTAACTGTTGCTTTTTGACCTACATACAGATTTCTCAGGAGGCAGGTAAGGTGATCTGGTATTCCTGTCTCTTTCAGAATTTTCCACAGTTTGTTGTGACCTACACCGTCAAAGGCTTTGGCATAATAGTGACACCACATTAAAAACAAAAGAATGAGCAGGGTATAGTCTCTACTTTGGGGTATTTTTAAAAATTAAGGATCCATTAGAACATTGATGACAACCAGGAAATAAACGTGAGTTAACTGACTGACATGAGCAGAAGCAAAGGAGGGTATAGTTTGTACCTTGGTGTTTGAAATGTCTAAGATTTATGTGAGGGTGGTTGGACTTGGATATTTTACTGAGCTTCCTCAGTAAAGCCTGAAGGAGATGTAGGGCCCCCTCTGGACTTCATGGCTTCACTCCAGTGAGTCTTTTACATATGTACAGTTTGTGCCTTCACATACATATTCAAGTAATACTTACTAAACATTCATGTATCAGGCTTGAAGTGGTGAGATAAGTATTATCACCCCATTTTGCAGACTGAGAAACTGAGGCCACACCAATGGTCTTCTTCCTTAAGCCCCTTCAATATTTACTGGCCATGGCTCTTCCCTAGCATCAGCCCTGTTTCTGTCTAGCACAGTCTAGATCGGTTCAGTTCAGTTCGGTCACTCAGTCATGTCCAACTCTTTATGACCCCATGGACTAGAGCATGCCAGGCCTCCCTGTCCATCACCAACTTGCGGAGTTTACTCAAACTCATGTCCATTGAGCCGGTGATGCCATCCAACCATCTCATCCTCTGTGGTCCCCTTCTCCTCCCGCCTTCAATCTTTCCCAACATCAGGGTCTTTTCACATGAATCAGTTCTTCGCATAAGGTGGCCATCAGTCTAGATCAGGGTGTCATGGAAGTCGTCTCTGCATTTTTTTTTTTTAAAGTAAAAAAGAAACAAATGTATGGAGTTACTTTATGCAGGAGGAAATGGGGAAGTTGGTTTTCTGTACTCTCCTTCTGCTTTCTTGAGGAAATGGCAGATATTTTGTGATTCTCCTAAGGCTTCAGGCCTGAGCAGATGTCCTGTCATTTTTAAAAAACACTATGGTCACTGCTATATTTAAAATGTATAACCAACAAGGACCTACTACTGTATACCACATGGAACTCTGCTCTCCCTTATGTGGTAGCCTGGATGCAAGGGAGGGTTTGGGGGAGAATGGATGCATGTATATGTATGGTTGAGTCCCTTTGCTATTCATCTGAAACTACCACAACATTGTTAAGTGGCTATACTCCAATACAAAATAAAAAGTTAATAACAACAAAACACTGTGGTCAATTTCTGGACTGTTTTCATGTTCATAATCAGGAAATTATTTGTATCAAAGTACATTCTCTCAGCAACTTTTGTCAGAATGAGAAAGAAATGGTCGTAGTGGTTCAATAAATGTGGATGCACTAGGGAAAATTATATTAAGATTAAAATGGTGTACATAGGAAATTCTATTACATCTTTGCCACTGGTTTGTTATTTTTATTGTTCAATGAGACATAATCTCACAATTTGTGTTCATTTAGACAGCAGGTTTCCAAATCTTATTTTATTCCTCTCCTATCTAGCCTGTCTTTTTCATTTTTACCATGTATCTTATTTACAATGTATGTGCCTTTCCTTATATTATCTTGCAAGATAACTGAGCTTTCCTTTTAATTAGGACATTGCTTTGAATATTACTTATCCTACAGGACATATTTATAAGTTTTACAACAATACAAATGAGCATTGTATTTTTGTTACCAAAACCAGAAAATTGTTACTTGCACTGTGATAAAATGATCTGTCACTTTTGGTCTGCCAGGTGAAACAGACAATCTAGCTACAGTGGCCATGCAGCGTGGCAGTGTGGTGGCCTCCACAGACTTCTGCTGTGTTTGAAAGGCCAGCTCTTTGTCCCAGAGATGGATCAACCAAAGTGTTTCCCTCGTTAGCCCTGTAAATAAAAATTAAAATAGGTTAAAGAGAGAGGGGGGAAAAATCCACCAGCACAAACCCTAACAGCCTTGGTAGGATTTTAATTAATGTTATTTTTAAATTGCTTGTATTGGCATTTGGGAACAAAATTGATTGGCTTTTGCCTGTCAGAGAAACAGAACTTGGATTCTTTAGACGGAAAAACAGGAGTTGTTAATTATACTTAAAAATCCATAGATACTGGACTTCAGATGTCTTGAAGGTCATCTGAGGCTTGTAAAGCACATGTTTTATGTCTGTTTTATCTAAGGAGAAACTTGAATATCACAGTGATGGATTGGATCCACTTGTATTTCTCTTTACCCTCCTACTTTGATTTTTTTTTTTTTAAAAGAGATGTGAACACATTATTAGCATCCTGGGGATCACTTTTAGAGTTTGTTTTTTTTATAGTTTTAATTTTAGGGTAATTCATTTCTGAGTTCCTAAAAAGATGCCGAAAGTAATAGTATTCCCTTTTCATTTTGTTATGTGGGGCTGGTTTTAAAATTCCTGTGAACACCAGGAAATGTCCGCTTAACTCCTTTATTGAATGAATAGTACAAGTTCTCATTAAGAAACCCATAAACTAAGACATTTGCAACCTTGGTATTTGGCAGCAGAGTGCCAGTCAGGCTTTTGTGGTCTGGGAATTTGTGTCTGGCCTGTAGGTTTTAATTATTTTTGTGAATGAGAGAATAATGAATACATTTGTAATATATTGAAAAAATTCCCCAGCACTGGCTGACCAAAAAGTAGATTTATATGGTAATCCTTAAACACCAACTCTATTGCTCCGTGCTAGGCAGAAAGAAAACAGAAGATTGAGCTTCATTATTGAGAGAGCAGAATAAATCAAAGCTGATGGAATTAATAGTTTAATTACTAGCAGTGTTCCCTACCTGGAGAGCACATACTCATCACTGATCACGATATTTTAGGCCCTGGTTGTCCTGGGAGGGATACAGTACACAGCACAAAGCATGATGAGCCTCAAAGAATGAAATGAGAAGACGTTTTGATATAGAGGCACTCATGGTGGCCTTATAGTGATGGGTTGTGGCAGCAGGAAGAGAGAAGAACCCTCATAGATGGTGGCGGTAGGTGAGAGCATTACTTTACTAGCGTGTGAGATGAGTGCAATTGTAGTCATGTACGGATGCGAGAGTTGGGACTATAAAGAAAGCTGAGCGACGAAGAATTGATGCTTTTGAACAAACTACTGCACAATTGCACTCATCTCACATGCTAGTAAAGTAATGCTCAAAATTCTCCAAGCCAGGCTTTAACAGTACGTGAACTGTGAATTTCCAGATGTTCAAGCTGGATTTAAGGCAAAGGAACCAGAGATCAAATTGCCAACATCCGCTGGCTCATTGAAAAAGCAAGAGAGTTCTAGAAAAACATCTACTTTTGCTTTATTGACTATGCCAAAGCCTTTGACTGTGTGGATTACTACAAACTGTGGAAAATTCTGAAAGAGATGAGACTACCAGACCACCTGACCTGCCTCCTGAGAAACCTGTATGCAGGTCAGGAAGCAACAGTTAAAACTGTACATGAAACAACAGGCTGGTTCCAAATAGGGAAAGGAGTACGTTAAGGCTGTATATTGTCACCCTGCTTATTTAACTTATATGCAGAGTACATCATGAGAAATGCTGGGCTGGAAGAAGCACATGCTGGAATCAAGATTACCGGGAGAAATATCAATAACCTCAGATATGCACCACCCTTATGGTAGAAAGCCAAGAGGAACTAAAGAGCCTCTTGATGAAAGTGAAAGGAGTGAAAAAGTTGGCTTAAAAGTCAACATTAAAAAAACTAAGGTCATGGCATCCAGTCCCATCACTTCATGGCAAATAGATAGAGAAACAATGGAAACAGTGACAGACTTTATTTTTTGGGGCTCCATAATCACTGCAGATGGTGACTGCAGCCATGAAATTAAAAGACGCTTGCTCCTTAGAAGAAAAGCTATGACCAACCTAGACAGCATATTAAAAAGCAGAGACATTACTTTGCCAAAAAAGGTCCATCTGGTCAAAGTTATGATTTTTCCAGTATTCATGTATGGATGCGAGAGTTGGGACTATAAAGAAAGCTGAGCGACGAAGAATTGATGCTTTTGAACTGTGGTGTTGGTGAAGGACTGCAAGGAGATCCAACCAGTCAGTCCTAAAGGAAGTCAGTCCTGAATATTCATTGGAAGGACTGATGCTGAAGCTGAAACTCCAATACTTTGGCCACCTGATGCAAAGAACCGATTCATTGGAAAAGAACCTGATGCTGGGAAAGATTGAAGGCAGAAGGAGAAGGGGATGATAGAGGATGAGATGGTTGGATGGCATCATTGACATGATGTACATGAGTTTGTGTAGGCTCTGGTAGTTGGTGATAGACAGGGAAGCGTGGCATGCTGCAGACCATGGGATCTCAAAAAGTAGGACATGACTGAGTGATTGAACTGAACTGAACTGAGTAGGTGAGATGGGAGATGGCAGAAGCTCTGGGTTAGATTCCCAATTGTGAGAGTTAATGCCTCTTGTGGAGAGTAAATGGAGCCCAGTTTTCCAGGATTTCCCAAGGTCTCTAAGTATCACCTGACCCATAACTGGTTTATGTGACCTTGCTTGAGTGGTGGCATTGGTCCCTGATACCAGGCCCATAAGGGCTTATCTGGTGGCTCCGTGGTAAAGAACTCAGCTGCCAATGCAAGAGATGTGAGTTTGATCCCTAGATTGGGAAGATACCCTGCAGTAGGAAGTCGCAACCTGCTCCAGTATCCTTGCCTAGAAAATTCCATGGACAGAGGAGCCTGGCAGCCTACTGTCCATGCGGTCACAAAAAGTTAAACATGACTCAGAGACTGAACACACACAGAAACACCAGGTCAATAGAGTGTAATCATTAAGAATCTTTAAGAACCAATTCCCCTGCATTTAAATCATATCTCTGACATGGGAGACCTCAGTTTGATCCCTAGGTAGGGAAGATCCCCTGAAGAAGGGGATGACAACCTACTCTAGTATTCCTGTCTGAAAAATTCTACAGACAAAGGAGCCTGGTGGGCTACAGTCCATATTGTTGCAAAGAGTTGGACACGACTGAGTGACTAGCACTTTCACTTTCTGATATGTGACATGAAGTACCTTACTGAGTGTCCCTGAGCCTCAGTTTCCCTATCTGTAAAATGGGCTCCTCATAAGGCCATTGTGAAGGTTAAACAAGCTGATAGATGTCACATGTTCAGAGATGTTGGACATGATAAGTGTAAGCCATTATGTTTACTTCCTCTGGTTCCTGCAAAGGTTTTTGCTCTGGAAACTTGTGATTCACTGTCTCTCCAATTTTTGTGACAGCATTTTTCTCCTGTGACCTCAATTCTCTGAAAGATCTATGAAGAATTGTTCGTTTTCAGTTTGTTTGGCTTTCTTCTTGTCCTTAGGACAGGAGCAATGACTTACAAGCTCCTTACACATTGGACTGGCAACTGAAAGTTGCCATTACTTTTATAGTAATTTGAAGTGGTTTCCAGCAGCCTAATCAGTACATATTTATCAAACTAAACTGTGCAATGCATTGTAGAGATGCAAGACTCAGACAACTCATGGTCTGGTTTGGGAACTAGAAGAGAGACACGAAATGATGATAAATGATGCTGGGTGAATTTTCCAGATTCTAAGAGGGGGAGGAAATCAACCCTGAGTATTCGTTGGAAGGACTGATGCTTAAGCTGAAGCTCCAATACTTTAGCCACCTGATGCAAACAGCTGACTCATTGGAAAAGACCCTGATGCTAGGCATGATTGAGGGCAGGAGGAGAAGGGGGTGACAGAGGATGAGATGATTGGATGGCATCATCGACTCAATGGACATGAGTTTGAACAAACTCTGGGAGATAGTGAAGGGCAGGGAAGCCTGGCATGCTGCAGTCCATGGGGTCACAAAGAGTTGGACATGACTGAGCGACTGAACACTACCATCACAGAGGGGAGAGAGTTCTCTGCTAGGTAGGGTGGTCAGATATGACTCCATAGGCAAGGAAAAATAATGTAATATAAAAATAATATATTAAAAATATGAAAGTGGAAAGCATACATTTTGCTGGGGTAGGAGGCAGGGTCTAGGCCAGTTCTCCTTAGAAGAGCAGATGGGCAGATTGGGACCAATTTATTATCTCTGTCACAATAATGTTTTTTGTTTGCCCTTCTTGATGGCAATCAGCTTTGAGGTCTTAATATTTCTAGTCTGTAGTGTGATATCTGATGTAACTAAGCAACTTATAACCGTGTATTAAATATTTGACCTCTGATTTTTCTTTCCCTCATCCGTATTTAAGAATTAAAATAAAACTACCTATTGGGAATTCCCTGGCAGTCCAGTGGTTAGGACTCCAAGAGTCTACTGCAGGGGTCACTCTTTCTATGTCTGGTAGAGGAACCAAGATCCCGAGCACAAAAAAACCACCATAAAACAACACAAAAAAATCCTACTTTATAGGACTATAGTGAGAATTTATTTATTTATTTATTTTGCCACCCTGCATGGTATGGGGATTTTAATTCACTGACCAGGGATTGAACTTGTATCCCTCGTATTGCAAGTGCTCAGTCTTAACCACTGGGCTGCCAGGGAAATCCTCATAGTGAAAATTTAGATGAGATGGTACAGTTAACATAACTTAGAACACTCTCCCCTTAGTGATAATTACAGTGTCCTTTAAAGGGTAGCTAGTACTGTTTTTTTCTATTAATATTAGTGAAAAGACTCAAAAATTAGGGAATTCATTTCAGGCAGTCACCTCTTGCTACATGCTATGCTCACTTTGCTTCCTTATCCCTTTCATTGGTACTAAAGCAGTGATTTGGTGAAGGGCATTCATTAGCAGTTCTAAGAAAGCAGCAGCTCATCCTTTTGGCCATGGAGGGTTATTCTTCTCTGGACTGGAGTTCCAATTCAGTGCTTCATTCCTCCATTACTTTTCTAGATCCACCCTGCCCAGGGGATGGAGGGCTGCCTTCCAGAGAGTGACTTGCCTTTCTAAAGCTGCTGCCTGCTGAGTAAAGATTTGGGAACCATCCTGCTTCCCAGAATCACTGCAGATTGTGATTGCAACAATGAAATTAAAAGACACTTACTCCTTAGAAGGAAAGTTATGACCAATCTAGACAGCATTTTAAAAAGCAGAGGCATTACTTTGCCAACAAAGGTCCCTCTAATCAAGGCTATGGTTTTTCCAGTGGTCATGTATGGATGTGAGAGTTGGACTATAAAGAAAGCTGAGCGCAGAAGAATTGATGCTTTTGAACTGTGGTGTTGGAGAAGACTCTTGAGAGTCCCTTGGACTGCAAGGAGATCCAACCAGTCCATCCTAAAGGAGATCAGGGAGGAAATCAACCCTGAGTATTCGTTGGAAGGACTGATGTTGAAGCTGAAACTCCAGTACTTTGGCCACCTGATGCGAAGAGCTGACTCATTTGAAAAGACCCTGATGCTGGGAAAGATTGAGGGCAGGAGGAGAAGGGGAATGACAGAGGATGAGATGGTTGGATGGCATCATAGACTCGATGGAATGCATTTGGGTGGACTCCGGGAGTTGGTGATGGACAGGGAGGCCTGAAGTGCTGCGGTTCATGGGGTCGCAAAGAGTTGGACACGACTGAGTGACTGAACTGAACTGAACTGCTTCCCAGGTGGCTCAGCTGATAAAGAATCCACCTGCAATATGGGAGACCTGGGTTCGGTCCCTGGGTCCTGGAGAAGGGAACAGCTACCCACTCCAATAGCCTGACCTGGAGAATTCCATAGATGGAAGAGCCTGGTGGGCTACAATCCATGGGGTCACAAAGAGTCAGACACAACTGAGCAATTAACACTTTCACTGCTTCAAATATGATTCTTTGTTGGGCTCCATGACCCTTTTGTGGGTTCAGTTCACACGTCAGGCAGAACTGAAAACATTTTATTTGCATAGCCACAGAGAAGACTGGTGTAGAAATCACACTTGTTTTCTACTGTCTCTCTCTTTTTCCTCCCCATAAATGACAATACATGGCTCTTAGCACTTTAATAGACTGCGAATTGATTCGTGTGCAAGATGGAATTAGTGAAAGGGTTTGGCTGAGAATAATTTTTTTTTTCTCTTTTCTGTGTTCCATTTTACAGTAGAATGGGCTCTGAACACCTTCCAGATTCTCTTCCTTCTGATCACACTGTCTATTATAATTCCGCCCGATGGCAAACTTCTCCTTATTGACTCTAAATTACATTTAATCCTGTTAGGATCACTTTTTATTGAAAGGCATGCATTGTGATGGCCTTGACGGGAGTCCAGAAGCCAAGATGCCCAGCTAGAGGAAAATAAACTCTTGGAGTTTCCTAATGCTTGTCATTTTCATGCTGGGCCCAGCTGTGTAGCCTCTTGAAGGATGTAGAGGATTGGGGTGTTCAGTGCCGATAATGGTGGGCTCCTGGGTGGTGTGGAAAACTCTCCACCACAAGGAAGTAATCTTTTGAGCCCAGTGGACTAAGAACCAAAGGCCATTTTGTGCGAAGATAGTGTAATTCTATTAGTGAAAGGCCCTTGCAGGGGGAAATCGCCTGTGCTAAAATCTGTGCACAAATTAAAATAACTGGGCTAAGGGGGGAAATATCTCTATAAAAGGCTTTATAACTCTATTGGATAATAATATCCTTGTCACATTCAGAGTTGGGGACCTAAAGATACAGGAGCTGTTTTTAAACAACATATGGGCCTTCTCTACTAAACTTTAGATTGGACAATACATCCATTCTTGGGTACTTATTTGACAAATTTGAATGCTATGCCAAAGCATACTTTTGTTTTTATCAAGAAAAAGGGAGAACAGAAATCTCTGAATATTATTGCTGTGTGTTGACACCTTATAAGATTTATGTAATCTAAAAGCCCTATTTTGGCTAAATGTTTTGTGTCTGTAAGTTCCCTGTAATTTGCATGGGATTTTTTTTTTTTTTTTGGCAAGGAGTATTGTTAATATTTCTGTTTGATATGGCTTGTAAAATTTGTTTAAACGCACACCTCTGTTTGGAATCGCTTCATTAGGAAGGGGTGAATTGGGAAAAAGAAAAAGCTGTCAGCACAAATGCTGCTCCTCTTCCAGGGTGACAGAAGTCGAAAATCCAAAGGCCTGTAGCAGCTGAATAGCTGACTCCATGTATCACAGGGCTGACTGCATGGCAGCCCCTCTTCACTGATTGGATGACAGCTGCGGATTTAAAGTTGACGCTACATTTCTCTAATTCTATGACAAAGACAACCTGAGCAACAGACTGGCCCATATTTCAAAATTATGTCATGGAAGTAAATACACAGTTTATAATTCTATAAAAGAAGGAAGGCAACATTTATTCTGGAATTAACCTATAACAAAACAGATAATTCTTTGAGCTCTCACAATGGACTAGAGTATCTAGTCCTGGTACATCTTTCTTCTAAATTATAGCAAAATTAAAATAATAACCAACTGGTTTTACTTCCTCCTGCCCTTCTGTCTCCTTTCCTTCTCTTCCTCCTCCCGACCTCCCTGTTTTCCTTCCCTCCTTTTCTCCCTTTCATTTTTTTTTCCTATCTCATTCTCTTCCTAACTCTCCATCTACTCACTTATTTGTTCACCCACTTGTTCCCTTAGTCCTGCTCTTATCCTTTCATGAGACATGTATTAAGAACCTATTTTAGCTCAGGCATGGTATGACTACATTTCGATCAAGACACACACAGCTTTGGTCCTCATGAAGCTTACAATTTGTGTAGAAATGGTGCCGGATTCCCCAAAGAAAGACCTACCTGCTCAGGCACCCGCCAGAGATGTGCCCTCCCCTTCCTATTTAAAAATTAAGCTTGGTATATGATACTTGGAGTAAAGCGTTGGAGCAGTCATCATGGGAAATAAAATCTTGCTGGACATCTTAAACTTAGTTAAAAGTTTTGATTTTCTTCTTAATTTCAAAATCCATATGGTGTTAGAAGAGACACCATTATCCTGTCAGAGCTTAGGGCCTCTAAAAGTCTTAATTGAGAACATGTGGGGAACAAGTAATTAGATAGTGACATTGAACAAGTAATTAGAAGTGTGATGAGGACGGTAGAGGAGAAGCAGAGTGCTAAGGAGCATGTGACGGGGGGCCTAACCTCCCTTCTTTTTTCTTGATGAAATCCAAGGCATGCACATTTCAAACTACAACGGCATCAAGCCCTTGAAAGGGTTTATGTTTACAATTAGCCTGCAGTGCGTAAGGGGTGGAGAGAAGTGATCACTCTTACGGACTGCCTATGAATTGGATAAAAGCACAGTTCTGGGCAGACTAAGAAGGAATTGAGGACCCTTGAGAAAGGATTTGCAGGGCTAGAATAAAGATTTTTTTACCCTGATAAAATTGAATGGTTGAACGATCTTGACTTCAAAAAGTAAAAATCATTTTCTTCATCTCCAAATGGCAAGGGAAAAGGTGAAGTGAAGGTACATGTAACGGACACATCACTGGCGCTGCATAGATACACTTTAAACATTCTGCTCCTCGTGGCTTTGAGGTCTTCTGGAGGCATAATAGAAAATCTGTTGGCATAAAGACTAGTTCCTGGGGTGGCTTTGCCATAAACCGGAAGTAGGAATGTATTACACGGTCCTTACGATGTCTGATGGAAAATTGTATGGGAATCATAGGAAGAAGGCAGTGCATGCAGTCTGTTGATAGGCTACAAATCAGACATTACAGAATAATTGGGTGACAGCAATTCTGTGGTGTTTCTGGAAGTTCCTGTTTCCATGGCTTTTGGCAATCTGTCATTTTTGGGGGGGAATCAGAGCTGCCGGTTTTCTCAGTTCCAGTTCTGGCTGGCTGGATGAAATCTTTTGGTCAGGAGTGGCTGTACCTCCTTCAAGAGTCTCAGGGAAAAATGCTATAGTTTAAGTATTTAATGCTGTAAAAAACAAAAGAGAAACAGGAAACGAGATATCTTCCTATGAAGCAACCCATTCCTGTTAGGGAATCCCACTCATCATTTTTATTTTCTGGCATATTTCCCCACTGTACAGTTCTTATTATTCAAATTTATTAAGGCTTAACAAATTTAGACCTTAAACAAAAAAACCTTTCTGTCCCCGTAAGCTTAAAACCGAGGACGCGTATTACATTGATTGTTCACTTCCTAAGATGCTTCATCTTTTAGTCTCATCTGAGCGCCACCAGTGTGAGCTGTTCTAAGAGAAATAGACTATGCTGAGCCCTGGTGGAAATTTGAACGTCGATGTGTCCTCGAAACACACCTATGAGATATACTGAGAGCACAGCAAAATTGAGAATCCCCACTGTGGGTTATCCAGAAATCCTTCATTTGGCCGCTAAACTGTTCATAGAGCTTATCACTTTCAAGTGGTGACAGAAAATCATTGAGAAAGGTCCTTCCTGTCCAGCAATGACAAAGAAAACATCCCTGAGCATCAGTTGTCCTGGTGGTGGTTGTTCTGAGCTCTGCGCACATGCAAAGTAGCTTGCCAGGCAGCCCTGGAGGTTTTACTTGAAAATATGATTTTCCCTAAAGTTTTGGGGGTATGGGTTTACTTGTGTTTTAATAATTATTATTGGGAGATTTCCCTTATGAGGCTGAATTGTCCTTCTATAATGCTTCTAAGGGAGAATAATAGATAAGGGGAGGAAGCATACTAAAAAAGAGGCCACGACTGAAGGACTAGCAGATCACTGAGGGCATTCCTTAGCTCTCAGAAGAGGGAAGCAGCAGCAGCTGAAAGATGCAAATCTTAGTTAATAGCCTGACTTCCAGAGCCAGACAGACAGAGCTGAATTCCTTGCTCCACACTTTCTGGTTAGCTTGGCTGGGCAAATTAACTTTTCAGAACCTCAGTTTCCTCATTTACAAAATTAGCTGAAAAATATTTCCTTCCTTACAGATAATATGACCATTAGTTAGAATGTCTGTTAATCCCAATTAGATTGTATGTTTCTTTAGGTAAAAGAATAAGAGCTAGTTTACAGAGCTAGTTTAAAAATAGTATGAGCAACTACTACTATATGCTGGTCCTGTCTTTCTCCAGTGTGTTACCCCATCTCATTGTGGTCAGTTTCATGTTCACGATGCAGTTAACACTTAAATATACTTTCTGAATTTATTGAATAAAAGTGACCTATTTAGTGTGAGTCAACCTTTCTTCACCTCTCACACCCTCCTTAAAATACATGGGAATTTTAATTTGGACAACCTATTATTAAAAAGATGGAATGATAAAATGTCTTTGCAGTCCCCCATGTCATAGTTTTTCCTAGGGACATGCTTGATTAAAATTTGACACAAGAGAGGTTTTTTTTTTTTTTTATACAGGATGAAATATATGCAAAAGACCATGACTATGTTACTATCATAGTTTGTATTCTTGAAGTTTGGATCTAATTTTTGATTTAGGCGTTTTGCCCCCAATGAAATATTATATGTTATAATGTAGCAGCTAATAAGATCTGATACAGTGACTTTAAATTGAATTTCATTAAAAAAATAAGAGCATAAAATGTCTTCCTAATAGTCTTAATTAGGGAAAATGGAAGATCATAGTATTTCTATATTAATGCACCAACTTAGATAATTGGGATAATATGAAATGTGCAGTGAGAAAAATAGGAAGTTTGGAAGCCAAGGGAAAAATAACCCCCTACTTTCCAGTTTCTAGGGTTTTTTGTTTTGGACCAAGGAAGCTCACCAGATGTCAAACACAGTGTCTGAAAGTAATTATTCTTTTTCATGCGTACGAGTCAGTATCGTACTACCGCAGCCCTTGTTTCGTAGTGACTTCTTTCCTGGGAAAGGCATTGTTCCCAGCTCACTGCTTCACAACTGCCTCTCGTCTCTTGATTAGGACATTGTATGAAAACAGTGCATTCGTTGCAGGGTTCTCACTAATCTCTCTCCTTTCATCCAGAGCCTTCCCATTTTTCAGAGAGCTCTGCCTTTGCATTTTTAATTGAATGCTCCTAAAAGTTGATATTCATGAATTCTGCTTTCCTGAAATCTTTGTTCACACCTCACTATGAAGGTCTTATCTGTCTCTTTTATATTTCAGTCTGGTTGGAGAGTAAAATTAGTTGTGATTTCCTAATTGGAAGCTACATGGGGCATCCACATGATGATAACTGTACTGAGAACTCAATCTACCCAAGCACTCTGAAACAGAAGGTCGCCATTTTGTAAAACCATAGAAAATGCTACCAGGCATTTTACAGAATTGTCAATCAGGATAGAATGGACACTAATTGCTTCTTCCACAGCTGTTAACATTCCTCTTCAGTGGCCAAGCAACCCTTAAGACAGGAACAAACTCTTTTAGATGTCTGAAAATTTCCTACAAACTGAAGTACAGGTTTCCAAGGTGACTTCTGTGCCCAGCTGTCCATTGATTAACATGAATGAAGAGCTAACATTTCTGAACAAATAAAGTATTTTAGAGAGAATGGTCTGATTCTCCTGAAAGGATGTAGTGATCAGACAAATAAATTTCTAGTTTATAATTTTGGGGAGTGTTTGTGTTATTATGGTATTATATTTTACTTTTAACAGTGTTCTCCAAAGTAGATATAAAAAGTGAGCATATCAAAGGATGGATAAATCAATCCAATAGGGTCCATACTCATAACGAGTTATTAAGACTTTCTTCTATATTTTTACCTAAAAATTAAAAAAATGTAAGCTCTGCTAGTATTTAAAGTAAAAATTTGCAGTAGGACATGTTTATAGTTCATAAATAGATATACATATATTGTGATTGAATGCTCTGAAAATTTTTACTAATGAGAGTGTATGTTAGTTATCTGTATTGGTGTATAACAATTATTCCAGAATATAACATCTTAAAACAGCAAGCATTTACAATCTCACAGTTTTTATGGGTCAGGAATCTGGGTGTAATTTAGCTGGCTGCCTGTAGCTCAAGGTCTCTTATGAATTTGAAATAAAGCTGTTGACTAGGGCTGTGGTCATGTTTTAGGCTGAACTAGAGGAGATTCTGTTTTAGGTTAACTCACCTATTTTATTGGTAAAATTCAGTCCCTGTCAGACTGTTTGAAGGCTTAAGTCCTTCACTGGCTGTTAGCTGGAGGCCCTTCTCCTTCCCTTGCCTTTTTATAGGGTAGCTCACAATATGGCAGCTGACTTTCCTTAGAGAAGATGAATGAGAGTGGTAGGGAACGTATCCAAGTCAGAAGCCAAACTTCTACAACTTAATCTGAGAAGCATTCCATCCATTTTTACATGTTCTATTTAGTGAAATTCCAAGTTCTATTCAGTGTTCTGTGCTTAGTCTACTACTCAGTCATGTCTGACTCTTTGTGACTCTTTCGACTGTAACCCACCAGGCTCCTCTGTTCATGGGATTCTCCAGGCAAGAAAACTGGAGTGGGTTGCCATGCCCTCCTGCAGGGGATCTTCCCAACCCTGGGATTGCACCCACGTCTCCTGTATCTCCTGCACTGGCAAGTAGGTTCTTTACCACTGTTCAGTAGGATAGAATAGGATAGAATCAAGTCAAACAGAAATGAGTTGCTGAATCTAGCCACTCAACAGGAGCAGGTTATTTGCTTGCTTTACTTCAGTTGTATCTGACTCTTTGCAAGCCCATGGACTGTAGCCCGCCAGGCTCCTCTCTCCATGGGATTTCCCAGGCAAGAACACTGGAGTGGGTTGCTATATAAGGATTTAAATACCAGGCGGTAGAGATTTGGCAGAACTGCCTTAGAGACTACTTACCACAGAGCCCATGATCAAAAATGCTGGAGACTTTTATTTAGAATACAGGTCTGTAGACTCTTGTAAAAATTCAGATTGCAAATAGTTTAGGTGGCATCGGCCAAATATGATCAGCCCTGTATATTCATCTTCTTTTTACTATTTAAAAATATAAAATTTTTCTTAGCTTGAGGGTCATACAAAAGCAGACCATGGGGCAGATTATTCCTTCTGACTATTGTTTGCTAGGATGTACTCTAGTAGACTTTGAGGTAGATTTTGGCTCAAAACTCAAGATTTCTAATGATTAAAGCTATCCAATGATAGATGGACAGGAAAGCCTGGCATGCTGCAGTCCATGGGGTCGCAAAGAGTCGGACGTGACCAAGTGACTGAACTGAACCGAACTGAACTATGATAGAACGGGTTTGCTCAAAAAATTGGATGAATCACTTACTCACTGAATTCTTTAGACAGAGTTAAACAGTTGTGTCTCACTGGGTTAAGAGAGGTTGGGATTGGGAGGGAAAGCAAGGAAAATGGATCAGTTCAGCCCTTACCAAAGTCAGAACATTAGTTTAATAATAAAAGAGCCCCTGAATGAATAAAGTTGGAAATGGTATGTGTTCTTTGCAATTTTAAGAGAAATACAAAATTTTAGCACATCAAAGACTCTGGGAAGTAAAGTGACTTGTTTTTTTCTGTTTCCTTTGAAATTATTTGACCCAAGAATCTCCTATCCCCTTTAATTTTAATAATATTTGTTACTTTTATTCCATAGAACAAACCTAGGAAACATAAGATTAAATTACTTATACTATGTCTTCCAACTTTTCAGTTTTATTTTTTTATTTTCATTTATCTTTATTTTTATTGAAGTATAGTTGATGTACAATATTGTATATATTACAATATACCTGTATATATTATATACCTGTATATACCTGTATATATTACAGGTATACTATATAGTGATTCACAATTTTTACAGGTTTTATTACATTTATAGTTATTATAAAATATTGGATATTATAAATAAACATTGTATAATATAGTCTTATAGCTTATTTTATACCTAATAGTTATTATTTTATACCTAATGATTTTGTACCTCTTAATCCCCTACCCTCACATTGCTCCTCTTCTCTTCCTTCTCCCCACTGGTAAGCACTACTTTATTCCATATCTGTGAATCTGCTTCTTTACTGTTATATTCATTAGTTACATTCACCAGTTTTATTATATTCACTATATTTGCTTGTTTTGTATGTCTTAGACTTTGCATGTAAGTGATATTATACAGTGTTAGTCTTTATCTGTCTTATTTCTGTCTTACTTATTTGACTTATTTCACTCAGCGTAATGTTTTCCAAGTCCAATGGAAAACATTGTCCATGTTGCTGCAAATGACAAAGTTTCCTTCTTTTTATAGTTTAGTAGTATTCCATTGTGTGTGTGTGTGTATCTGTATTGATATCTACCTATCTATGTACCACATCTTCTTTATCCATTCACCTGTTGATGCTCACTTAGGTTGCTTTCATATCTTCCTCCAACTTTTTTAGTTCATGATTATATACATTGTTAAGATATTATTCACTTTTTTTAGCTTATAGTTTTATGTATATCTGACTTCCTAAAAGGTTTAGGTCATTTTAACATTTATCAACTACTTATAGCAGGCCTGGTCCTCTTGTTAGGCTTGGAAAGGTAAAAATAGCATACCGCTTACACTCAAAAAACATTAATTTCTTCTAAGCTCTGAACTTTAGCACAGTGCTTTTCACACAGAAGCTACTTCCGAAAGGTTTGCTGAATGGATGAAGATGGAACAAAACAGTGCCTTTTGAGCCATCTGGAATTATGGACATAGAAAAACTCAATAAATGTATACAAAATAAATCAATGAATTCTGGTCGAAAAGTAACAGTGCGTTCAGTTATCCTGATGTTGCCATACATCTGCCATATATGTTCCTGAGCAATCAAACTGTGTTTATCACCATTATAAATTAAGATGCTTAAAGGAAACTTGGACTCCAGAAATTTGGATTCATATTAGAAACTGCCACTTTAAAAATAACTCTTGTAGATTCAGTTGACGTCTTTTCTCCTAGATGGTTTGATAAGACTATGGCTTTCATCTTTGTATAATAGAGTATTATCTGGTTACAACACATAATTCAATTAACATTATCCTTTAAATTTCTCTGTCCTTTGTCGATATGCTTAAATTTATTCCTCTTTATCCTTGCCTCTCCCATTTCAACCTTAGAAACTACTGTCATTAATCTGTATCTTTTGAGGTTATCATTTCACTTTAGCTAGGAACCATTTCATTCTTATCATCCACAGTGCATCATCTGGGCTGTTCTTCTCTATCCTGCGTATTGCCATCAATATTCCACCCTTATATATTTTTAATCTCAGCCAAGAATATTGTATCATCTTCAATTCTGGTCAGATAAAATAAATGTTCCATTGGATATGTAAATGATCCTCTAAGCCAGATAAATTAGGAGGTTTTGCTTTCAGTGTTGAAAAAAGATCTTTATCCTTAAATCAGACATTAGGGAAACAAACGGAATGTTACATGCTGGCATATTTTAAATGCTAATTTTTTTACTTCCCCATGAAGAAAAAAAAATGGCATTTGCAACTCAGGATTTGCTCTGGAAAATAAAATTTTTTCATTTATTTACCAAGAAATGAAAAAAGGAAGATCAGGAGCATTTAGGGAAACTTATTCTTTGCCTATCTCTCCAGCTGTCAGTTATAACAGCATTGGCCTCTGTTGTTGGGCTGGAAGCAAATGGATGCCCCTCAAATCAGCCTGGGAAATCAAATTCCATAATGTTTTAACTGGAAGTAATCTAAAATTATACCTGATCCAACTCTGTTTTTATAGTTGAGGAAGCTGGGAGGACATATAGTTGAGGAAGCTAAAGGAAATTACTTGTGCTATTAAAGGTCACATAATTCTCAAGACTAGACGGGAGGCCAAGTTTTGTGGCTCCCAACTCAGTGCTCTTTCTCCACTCTGCACGCTGACTAAGACAAAGCAGAATGATGAGTTTGTTGCAAACCTTTCCATCAGCAAGTCAGAAAACTTAAGATGAAGGGAGCAATGTCTTCCAAGTTGCTCACAGACTGGGGGATTTTTATGGGGTAAATGCAGAAGTCATTTTTTTTTTTTTTTCAGTTTATTGGCTGCCTAGGGGTCTTATTCCCTGTTGGATCAAGGACTCTGAGTCAGGGGAACAGGGAAGTCCCCCGAGATGCCATGGACATACCTAGCGTGTGGGGAGTGGCTGATATCCTCTGCTGATTTTGAGAAGAGCTGTAAGTTCCTGCGCCTGTGTCCTCAGTTGAGACCGCATGAACTGTACCTCCCCAGGCTTCTCTGTGTCTGGCATTTTCCAGGCAAGAATACTGGAGTGAGTTGCCATTTCCTACTCTAGGGCATCTTCCCTACCCAGGGATTGAACCCAGGTCTCCTGTGTCTCCTGCATTTGGCTGGCGGATATTTTACCACTGAGCCACCTGGGAAGCCCATTTGACAGTAAAGAATCTTCCTGCAATGTGGGAGACCTGGGTTCTATCCCTGGGTTGGGAAGATCCCCTGGAGGAGGGCATGGCAGCCCACTCCTCTTCTTGCCCGGAGAATCCCCAAGGACAGAGGAGCCTGGTGGGCTACAGTTCATGGGGTCGCATAGAGTTGGACCCAACTGGGTGACTAAGAACAACTCACAGGGTTAGTTTAAACTTCCATTATACACCTGCACTGACCATCTCCATAATTGACTTCGTTAGCTTGGCTTTGTATACTTCATCACATCATACTTCATCAACTTTGATGAATATTTAAGTGAAGACTTCATGGGCAAACCCGAGCCCTGAACAATAGAAAATATTTTTATAGTCTGGTCCCTGCATTTCTCACTAGCCTTCCCTCTGGTCCTTCTCATAGAATGCACAAAAGATTTTCTTTGTTTAGGGATTTTTGCAGTCCTCCCCACAGCCCCGCTTTTATAACTCTGTGTCTCTGTGTGAAATGCCCTTCTGCTTTTTTTCCTGTCTGGCTAATTATTTCTACGTTCAGCTTGGGATATAGAGGAAAAAGTCATATATATCTCACTGGATTTTCCAGTTTTCAACAGTTCCTGAAGAAAATGGTATGCAGTACCATGTACCTACAGAATTACCTTCCAATACAGCAATTGGTTCCATTAAAATAGCCCCTCTTAGCCCTAAGAGGAGACTGTATAAATATTTCAAAGACAGGGTCTGTAGTTGGTAGGCAATACAGTGCAAGCCAGCTCTTCTTTTTAAACGTTATGCCCAGAAGAGATCTTTGAAATTTATAAACAGATGGATTCTTTTTGCTTGATTCACTAATGTTTTACAATTAACTAATTAACAGGTTTATTGCCAAAATTAGCAATAAAAAGTGTTCGGGAGCTTCGACCAAAGCAGTCTTTTGCAATTACATAGATACCAAAACAATCTGCATGATAGTTTGAGGCTAAACGTTGCTCAAATCAGAATTTCACCTGCTGTTTTCAAATAAAAGTTGACAAATACAAAAATGAACCCTGCAGATTTCCACACTCCTTTCATATACACCAGGCTCTGCCTTAATTAATAATAATTACAGGTAACACAAACTATAGTTGGAAGGTCTAAATGGACCCAGATTGCTTTCAAGTGTGCAAAATTGCTTAAGCAACACAGTGCTGCAGGACTATTAGGAAGCATTTTTATGCGAAGTCCATCTGCTCTCCTCTAGCTGGCAGGACCTTCTTTGACCGATTCATCTTCATCTCCTACTGGTCCTCACCACCAGCCAGGTCAGTGTCCTGTGCTGTGAGTCATCATTGCATGGCTCCCCAGATCCCGCCCCTCATCACTCTCCAGCACGTCCCAAGCTTTGACTATATTGAAATCCTTGTATTTCCTTGAACATGCCATGCTCTGTCTTTTGCTTGGGTGTGAGCTATTTTTCTGCCTTGGATACCTTCTGGGCTCTTTGTGATCTAGTTTGGGCATCACCTCTTTGGGGAGGTATACCCTATCAACCCCTTATTCCTGACTTTGAAAGATGGAATTAGAGTTAGGAGGGGAAGGAGGGCAGGCTATCTTCTCTTTTATTGATGTCCTTTCACTGAACTGTAAGCAATTTACAGCAAAGAAATACTGGAAATTTTTAAAATTTGATTTTTAAAATAATTCTAGATTAGATAAATATCTATTGGAAGAAGGAAAGAAAGAAAGGAGAAAAGAGTGAGGGGGGAATAAAGGGTGGGAGGAAAGGAAGTGGGGAAGGAAAGAAAGAAGAAAAGGAACGAAGGAAGAAAGGAAAACGAGAAAGCTATGTTTTTGTTTATTCCCAGGCATTGTGTTTAGAATACTCCCTGTCTGGAATTTCTCAGTTCATCTCTTAGAACCCCCATGAAAGCTTCAGCTTGTACCATACCACTTCTTCCTACATGTTTGTAAGCTTTGTTTTAGACTGTTATTTTTTCTGGCATGAAAAAAATCTGCTTCATCAATTAGGTTATAAACTTCATGGTGGCAGAAATGGAACCTCAGTATTCAAAGGGACTTTGTGAAATGTGACCTATTCTAAGGTCACATTCTAAATGTGATCAAGTCTTTCCCATTGCAAGAATCCCATTGGTCACAGTTCTGGTACTTCTGAAAATTCTCCTGAAGCTTTTTTAGTGCATAACTCTTGATAAACACTCTCTGTGCATGATTAATCAATGAAACATTCTTTGTGCTTAATAAGATTAAATAGTGCCCTTATTATTTTATTGATTTATTACATTAATTTCTTTTATATTTATACCCTGCCATGTTCCCCCAAATACACACGATGGGATAATAATCAGTTATAGTGTCTTAATCTTATGGTACGCTGAGCAGTGAGTTAAAGTACAGCTTATGTGCCTTTATATTCTGATTTTCTAGCCTCAGCTCAGCTGACACTTCCTCCTGGAAGCCTTCCCTGACTTCACCATGAGATAGGTAGTCCTGGATAATCCAAAGCTCCACTGTGGATAAATTCATCATAGCGCTTAGCCTTTGAATAGCAATTATCTTGTCCCCTGATTTTACCTCCCTTGTCCACTAGGCATCCACCACCTGGTAGGCAATGACAGCATCTTCTTTTTTTTTTTTTCCATTTATTTTTATTAGTTGGAGGCTAATTACTTTATAATATTGTAGTGGTTTTTGCCATACATCGACATGAATCAGCCATGGATTTACATGTGTTCCCCATCCCGATCCCCCCCTCCCACCTCCCTCCCCATCCCATCCCTCTGGGTCTTCCCAGTGCACCAGCCCTGAGCACCTGTCTCATGCATCCAACCTGGGCTGGTGATCTGTTTCACCCTTGACAGTATACATGTTTTGATGCTGTTCTCTCAGATCATCCCACCCTTACCTTCTCCCACAGAGTCCAAAAGTCTGTTCTATACATCTGTGTCTCGTTTTCTGTCTTGCATATAGGGTTATCGTTACCATCTTTCTAAATTCCACATATATGCGTTAGTATACTGTATTGGTCTTTATCTTTCTGGCTTACTTCACTCTGTATAATGGGCTCCAGTTTCATCCATCTCATTAGAACTGATTCAAATGAATTCTTTTTAATGGCTGAGTAATATTCCATAGTGTGTATGTACCACAGCTTCCTTATCCATTCGTCTGCTGATGGGCATCTAGGTTGCTTCCATGTCCTGGCTGTTGTAAACAGTGCTGTGATGAACTTTGGGGTACACGTGACAGCATCTTCTTTATCTTCGTGTGGTCACTAGCACAGGGCCTAGGACATGGCATTCCTCTCCTAACCCATCCTCTGTCATGCATTAGGAGATCTCTTTACTGGGACAAGCCTGCATGTACACTCCCCTGCAGAAAAGCCTCTGAAGTCTCCTTTTTTGTAGGAGAAAGTACAAGTTTTTTAAATGTCAATTTTTTATATGGCTCAGTCTACCTCCCTATCTCATCTATACCTTCATACTTCTGTTCCAGGATTCCTCTGAATCTTTCAGGGCTTACATGTCCATTTATGCCTGCATTACTTACATTTTGAATGGAAAAAGCAATCTTTCTTTCCATTGAGCTCTTCCATCTGGATATTTCTCTTCTTAGAAATGCCCTGTCCTTTCTTAAAGATTCAGCTCCAACATCACCTACTCTTTGGTATTCTGAAAGCAGTTTGACCCAATGTACTACATAGCCATGATTCAAATAATATTTCAATAGGCACCTACTAGGAGATGGAGAACGGGGAGCCAGAGACTTACCACGCCAGCATGGAATCTCTCGACTTGTTCGCTTCATTCAGCCCCTTAGGCAGGAATCCTGATTGTTTTGGTTTTGTATTTCTAACAAAGCACAGTCTCTGGCCAGTGATGACAGTTTGGATGAATTCATTTTCAGGCATTTCTTGGTCGTTGATTCTTTATCAATCTAAAGTCAATATTACATTTTACATATCATTTATGAAAATGTAAATGACTGTAGGTAGAACTTCCAGGAGTAATTTTTTTCAGAGTGCTACATTAGAAAACTTTATGTCTTCATTCTAGAAGCTGAGACATCTTAATGCTACCATCTCGTTAATCTGTTCATTTAGAATTCTGTTCTTTCGCTTTTGTGCTTTCCTGTAGTTAATTTTTGCATTAATGTCTTTGACATTGTGTTAGATATAATGCTTTAATTTTTTGGTATAATGTATGGAGAATTAGGTATACAACTTCTCTACTGATAATGGTAATACTGATAACGACAGTTTTAATGTTCAAACTCCTTGCATATTTTATTAAAATGCATTTTATTGTTTCATCCCAGTTTCTTCAGGAAGCTGAGCAGGCATTATTTAAGCAACTTTATAAGAAATACAAACCTTATTAACTGTCATCTTTTTGTTGTTGTTGAACAGTAACCTATTGCTGTGCTTTTCATGGAGGAAAAATACGCCGTGTAGAAAGATAAAGCCCATTAAGAAGTGAAATTCAGTCTGTACATGATAAAATGCAGTTAACACATATAGAGTCTTACCAAAGCAAGCATCGCAGTCAGTTAAATCCACATCCAAGATCCAGAACAATTTCCAAGAAATCAAACCAGGAACAATGAATTCTGCTAGATTTTCTCTCCTCTTCTCTTGTCCCCTGGGAGCGCACATCCAAACAGCTGTATTTACCCAGAGTGGAATCACTCTCATCTGATCTCTACTTAATCACATTGCTGGATGAGTGCTTTTCCGGATTGATTTATTGCTTTAATTGGCACTCCCCATTCCTTCTCTAAAACGTATGTGCTGGCAGCTCGTCCTGACTAAAAGCTCATGGCACTTTGAATACTCAGAGTCAGTACTCCACATTTTCTAACGTATTTAATTTTTGATGAGCTATACATGTAGAAGACTATTTGAAACACTTACAACTCTTTTGGAAAAGGATAATAAGATAAATACCTGGGTACCCATCCTCTAGTTTAAAAAACCAAAATGCATGTGCCCCTCGCTCACAGCCTCCCTCTACTCCTCTTCTTCCCTTGCACTCTCTAAACTGTAGTCAACCTTTGAATTTTCTCTAAGTGACTAAATTTCCTCTGTGATTTTATATGTACCCCTGAAAATATATTGTTTTATTTTTATCTATATGTAAGTAAAATAATATGATTCTATATTGATATATCTTCTTCTGTGACATACTTATTTGGCTAAATATTTTTTCTTTTCTCTTGTTTTATTTTCTTTTCCTTTTGCATGTTTGGATGCTATGTGCTCAATGTATTTTTTGTTTTGTTACCCAAACACTTTTTAACACATTTATTTAACCACCCCCACCACTTTATTGTCCTACAAGATATTCAAGGGCCTTAAATATTTTAAATTTAATCACCTCTCTTTCCAATTTAAATCTTAATATTATTCTGTATTTTAATTCTCTCCTATTTCCCCCCAACATTTAACATGTCTTATACTGTTCTGGACGGTCAGTGTTGATTTAAATTTACCCACATTTACCATCTTTTTTTAATCTTTGTGTCTCAGATACTCTATCTGTGATTGTTTTTCTTCTCTTTAAACTATATACCATAGATTTTACTCCAAGGAGAAGCTAGGTTGAGCTTCTCATATATTATTTGTCTGAGAATGTCATTACCTTCTTTCTTGAACAATAGTTCAGTTTTTTTTTTCCATAACATTGAAGATATTCCAATAATATCTGGCTTTCATTGTTGTTGTTGATAAATCATAAATTGGTCTAATATCCATTTCTTTGTAGGTAATTTATATTTTAAGATGTTCTCTTTTCATTTTTTTTCTTTTCATTTTTTGTGTTCTTCAGGATTATTATTATGATTGAGGTACCTATTTCCTCTTACTTATTCCCCTTGGGATTTATTGTAGTTCCTAGTCCGGAATGTTGATATCTTTAAATAGTTCTGGAAAATTCTCACCAATTTTTGAACATTATCTTTTCTTTATTTTCTATTGTCTCCATGGCAAGAGACAAAGCTTTGAACATTCCAGACATAGAATACTCTTAGCTTGTCTAGCTGTCTTTAAATATGGTAAAGACTATATGGTGGAGATGTGGACAGTGGAATGTGGGTGGAAGGGATGCTGGTTCCTCTCAAGTTTGGCAGGTATATAAGTGGTACACCTGGTTATCAACGTGTGTGGCCAGAGGAGTGACCTCCTCGGGATAAAATATGTATATGGATTCATGGGAAGATGTGAATATTCTAAACAGGTGATCAGACTTCTGGAAGGAAAAAGATTAGAAGACTAGTGATGAGGTGATCCGGCATAGAGACACATAGGTTAATACATGGGAATAGATGCTAAGTGTAAAGATCTTTATAAGACATTAATGTAATGTCTTACATTACTATTGATACGTACAATAGGTAATAGACTATCCTCCATGAAAGAGGTACTGACTTAGATGGTTGTCCTTGGGCACCTAGCTTATATCTAATGACTGATTAAAACAGATATATGAACATCCAATCATTTTAGCCCAGCATGTGAAAAGTTTCCTGGGCCATCTTAATTCCAGAGTTCCATGTGGGATAGACTGAGGCTTTCATGGGACTCCATCATAGCTCATTTTTTCCTCTGTTTAACTCTCCTGTCTTTCCTTTTCTTTCACAATTGCCGACTCAAAGAACATTCCTCAATAATCATCTTGTATATTAAACTCCCATTGAAATCCCTTTCTAGAGAACCCAGCCTGTGACAATGTTATAAAAATGGGATGTGTTCAAGAGAGGTTGGGTGAGTTTATAAGCACAATAGAAGAGAATACCAAGAATCTAGAAATTCAAAAACTTGCAGAATTGGGAAAGCCAAAATATCTAAAAGTGGCAACTAGCAAAACCTATCAACAGATAAAATGACCCAGGATAAATACACATTATAGCTTTTTCCCCTTTAACTCCTTATTACAAAAGCCTTAAAATACCTGCCATTAAACTGAAAGAGAAAAAGAAGTATATGGGACATATGGGACAAGAAAACAAAGAGATAAATCATATCTGAAAAAATGTCTCTAAGGGTACTTCTGATACCATTACTGGCATGTGTAACTGACTGAAAGGTATATCAGAAATGTAATAATTTTTTAGGAAACCTACATAGACAGAGAAACTATTAGCTTGATTTTTTAGAAAGCATATGACCTTTCCAATTTAAAGCAACCTTTGGGTTCCAACTTTCCATGAACAGAAAATGGGTTGTGAAATCTGTATAGACCACAAGAGTTATTGACCCCCAAAGCCCACTTTAGATGTGGCAAAGGATAGTAAGTAAAAAGGAATAACTTTATAGAGTAATACCAGCGGGGCATAAAACCCATGGAAAAGGAGTCTTCCAAAAGAAAAAATCAGGGCTTAACTGAGGAAAATCTCTCTTGAGTAAGGAGCATGCATGTGGTCTGCCCACTAGACTTCAGTGAATATTATATTATGTTATATTACATTATATGTCTTCCCTTCATTTCCTTTCAGAATGGGAATGTTTATTGCAATTATTTTTTCCTCTTTCACCATTATTGATTTTTTTTGGGTGAGACATAATGCTGACTTTTTAGTTCACAGATCTCATGAAAAGAGAGGCCAGGTTTAGAGACATTAATATGATTATCAAAATCCAAGGATTTTGAGGTAAAGATAGTAACTAGGTGGGACTTCGGGTTGAGGCTGAGTGTATTCTCTGTGTGGGCAGAAGAATGGAATGGTTTGATGACTAAAGGGCAAACAGAGGCGGAGATAATGCTGTGCATTTACCTTATAGTTGTTGATTATTTTGTGCCCTTCTAGTTTTCTCTTTTCCTTTGGCAGAAACTGTGGAGACCACTCATGGAGATGGAAGATCCACAGGACCCCTGGGTCTCTGCAGGGGAGAATGTTTCCCTGAACAGTTGCCTGAATCACACTGGACTTTATGTGAATGAGACATACACTTGTTTGTTAAGCCACTAAAAGGTGGCTATGTCATAGACTAGCCTATTTTGACAAATGCATCCTCTTTCTGGACCACTAATTAGGTTTATACTGGACATTTTCCCTCTATTCTCTATGACTCTTAGCCCTTTTTAAGTTTCCAATCATTTTTTCCTCTGGACGTACTCTAGATAGCTTATTTGGATGTGTCTTTCAGCTCATTAACACTCATGTCAGTTGTCTCCAATTTGCTGTTGAATTTACCCATTGTATTTTTTATTTTAATTAATTTATTTTCATGTCTAGGAGTGTAATTTAGGTCTTTCCAAATTGATTTAGTTGCTCTTTATAACCTCTTTTCTGTTTTACTTTCAAGCTTTTCTTTTGTTTCTTTAAACATACTGAATTTGTGTATTTTATATTCGGCATCTGATATTAGAATTACTGAAGACTTCCATTTCTAATTTGCCATCTCTTTGTTCCTGCTGGCTGTCACTTTTGCATTTTGTGATTTTTGTCTATGGTCTGCTCGTTTCCCTTGGCACTTTATCTGTGAGAATTTCTTGAGGCCTAAGTTATAGTTGGATTCCTCCAAACTACATTTTTGTTTGTTTAGGCTATTCAGTAGCATTACTGACACGGGATGACTTTACTGTTTTGGGAATTTATTATTATTTAGTGGGAGCATGGATTTGGATTGTAAACTTCTATGATGATGGCCTATTGGCAACAAATTCTTGAATGAGATTTATTTTTTTCTTTCTTGACTCAGCATAGAATCAATAAATGCAATGAATCAATAAATGAAATTTTCCTTGTGTCCCTTTTTATCTTGAGTAGGCAGTCCTTGGAAGCTAAACCTAGTGAAGTTTGTCTTCACAGTTTCCATCCTTGGGTAAATCCTAGGTTTTAACTCCAGTCCCCTGTACCTTTTATAGCATAAAAGTGGAGCTCAGGAACTCCAGAGTTTACCAGAAACCTCTACATGTAATCTGATTTTGTTATCTTTTATCTTTCAAGGTTCCTGTTTCCACTTTTACTTTGACCTCTGTGAGTTACTTCCTTTATGCCAACTCGGCAGTTCATTGTAAAAGACTGAATATATATATACCTTATCCAACACTTTAGCTATTTTAGTCAGGAAGGTTGTTCAGAAAGATCTAGTCTACTATACTGCTAAAATAGAAACCATTATAGGCTATCCTCTAGAACTACACTCATGCACAGGCACTTGTCAGGTGGTATGCTTATGCTTAGTAATATTAGAGATGTCTGTTAACAAACTGGTTTACTACAGACATTTTTTAGTATAACTAATTAATTTATAGAAATATTATCCTAACTGATTAAAAAATTAAGTAAAAGCTTTTGTCCATTATGAAATAATAATGACAAGTCTCAATAAAGATGAGCTATTTAAAAACAGTTAAATTAAACCTGGGAAAAATAACAGTAAAAGATTTGGAAAAAAATTGGAAGACTCCAGAAAGATTCTGTACTCAGATTATTTCACAAGTGTCTTTAAGTTCTTGTTCCACTTTCACAAAATAAAAATGGAAATTAATGCTGTATTATAGGTATGATTTATGCAAGAAAGATGGCTGGGAAGCCAGCTGAGAGAATTTTACTTGAACAGAAGGTATTAGATTCACACGCAAAAATTAGTGGATAAAAATATTTTAGGTATATATGTAACATCTTTTGTAATTCCCGTATCTAATATACTTTTTCCATAAACAGGTCCTGAGTGTGGGAGAAAGGAGAGCTGCTAGCAATCTTAAATCCTCATATGCATATTAATTAACACACTTTGGTACTAGACTATGTGTGTAGCAAAATTTTTTGGAGGTATATTTTTTTATTCCCCAACTTTGCCTGTTTAGTTTTCAGTCGTGTCCGACTCTTTGCAACTGCATGAACTGTATGTAACTTGCCAGGCTCCTCTGTCCATGGGATTCTCCAGGCAAGAATACTGGAGTGGAATACCTAAAGCAATTGTTAGATAAAATAATTTAACAGATCTTATTGCCAAAATTCAAAGATTGATGACATCCAATTTTAGTGAGTAGAAAAGTCACTTTTCCCCCCACTTCATTGAAGTATAATTGATTATAAACATTATATATATTTAAGATGAATAATATAATGATCTGATGCACATATACATTGTGCAATGATTGCCACAGTCAATTTAATTAACACATCCATCATCTCAATAGTTCCTTTTTTTGTGTATGAGTGTTGAGAACACAGAAGACTCTCAGCAAATTTCATTACACTCTTAGCAAATTTCAAGTATTATGAACTGTAGCCACCAGACAACAAACGATTTTTAATTGGTTGTTTCCTATCCTTCATTGTTAAAAAAGTTGTTGAGACAGTTTCTGTTTATTTCTCAGCACTTGTTTTTTGGTTACTACTTTTTACTTTCCTCATAGTTTCTATCTTCTAGAGCCTTTCCGTCATTTTTATTCTCTTGTTTTAGGTCTATCTTTTCACAGTTAAATGTGACATTGATGTATTTTACATGACAAAATATACTTCTTATCCTCAGAGGAATTTTGTCTTTGACTTTAAAGAAACATTAACTTTTTTTGCTTTATGATTTTTATTAGTTTTCTGCTTTGTACCATTGAGTTTGTTAGAGTATTCCATACCCTGTTTAATTTAAAGTCAGATAACAACTGTTTTCTTATAATATCATATTATTATTTATTTTAGTTGGTATCACTTGAGCTTAATCCAGTTATGTCTAGTTCTAAACCACTGACTTTATTTATTTTCTTTCATAGTCAAACAAAATGCAGTCTAAACAACGTACTTTTCTTAATCTAAAATGTGACAATTTGGAACTAGTTTTTCTCTTTCCAGTCAAGCCATTGTCTAGGATGACTTTAGTTCAGTGATTCAGTTTCCCCTTTAGCATGGTCACTAGAGTATTAGCTCCAAGATGACATTTTCTATCTTTTTCATCTTTGTATCTTCAATATTTTCTAATGTGCCAGCATGTAGTAGGCACCATATTTGTTTAATTGAAATGTTCCTTTTTCTTCTTCTTCCAACTCAAAACTTCTCATAGATCTCCTCTCCAACCTCATTAACCTAATGGTCATCTCCTAGGGTGATCTGGCTTGTGGTGTAGGGTATATCTAACAGAATTTCATAAAATTCCAAACAGTCTTGTTCTTCCATAAGACACAATTTCCAAAAGATGAAATACTACAAATAAAAGAAATGCAAATTAAAATAAAATATGTTCTACTTCCCAAATTACCAGAAATACAAGTGAAGATAATATTCAGTGCTGGCAAGGTTGCCATGAAAGAACAAGTTCATAAGACTGTAATTTTCAGACAGAAACTGGCCAATATGGTCTAAAACTTAAAAAAAAAAAAAAGATTCTTATCTTTGAATCACCAATTCCATTTCTTAAATGAAGATAAAGCTTTACATGTGAAAACTGACATAGTTTTATTTGTAAGATTAAAAGGGACAAACTACCTCAAAGTCCAATAATATTAAAATTATTATATATCTGTAGTAATTCATGTTAGTAGAATATTATACAGCCATTAAAATAGTTTTAAATAATTTATAATAATGTATAAAAGTTATGTTTTTCTTAGGCTGACTTCCCATGATGCAGAATCTGAGATGAAGGCTTTTTGAATCTTTAGGATGGGTTTCCCTGGGGGTGGCTTGCAGAACAAAAGAGAAGGAAGAAGGGAGAACCAGAACAAGAATGTGTTTTCATATTGTCCTTGGCTGATGAACTCAAACCCATCTGGACCTTCAGAGGAGTTTGTGAAAGACATCTCAGAATCATCTTCTTCAGGGATAAGAAGCGGATTTATCCACTGGCTCCTGACTGTCATTGATCAAGGGTGGCCTCATGGGCACACCTCCAGCTGTGCATAGGGTACCCATGAGTGTCTCTAGGGAATGAGAAACACCTTCAGGCTGGAAGCAAAAGTCTGTGGGAGGCATTCACCAGCTGCATTAGGGCATACAGGTATCTGCCTCTTTGGTAGTACTTGGATAAATAGATTGGAGGGATTGTGTCATAATGTACAAGATGTGCTTATTACTCTCTTGTAGTGTTGGGAGAGAAATATAAGACCTAAAGTTACATGTTCAGTAGGATCTCAATGAATTGGTACATTCACTAATCAGTTGGGTGTATTCACTAATCAGTTGGGTGCATTCACTAATCTGTTGGGTGCATTCACTAATCTATTGGGCCTGAGAGATCCTGGGTTCTGTGAAAGCAAAGAACAGGACAAAATTCTTTTCCTTTCAGAAGCATACTTTTCAGGGCAGAAGGAACATTTCAGGGTTGGGGGGTGACAGACAATAAACAAACTTTGGAATTAGGTCAAGGTTAGAAATGAAGAGGTATAAAACAAATAGACAATGCAATATAAAAAAAATGCTTATAAAGATTCAGTTAAAAATGTACCAAAATCATATTAGTGGCAGTCCCCGAGAGGTAGAACTTATTCCATAGCATTTCTGTATTTTCCAAATTTCCTATAGTGGGCATAGATTTCTCTCGATTACTGCAAAAAAACACAGTAAAGTACTATTCATCATGCAAAATGCTGGATGAATCACAAGCTGGAATCAAGATTGCCAGGAGAAATATCAATGACCTCAGATATGCAGATGACACCACCCTTATGGCAGAAAGTAAAGAAGAACTAAAGAGTCTCTTGATAAAGGTAAAAGAAGAGAGTAAAAGCTGGCTTAAAACTCAACATTCAAAAAACAAAGATCAAGGCATCCAGTTCCAACACTTCATGCAAATAGATGGGGAAATAATGGAAACAGTGACAGACTTAATTTTCTTGAGCTCCAAAATCACTGCAGATAGTGATTGCAGTCACGAAGTTAAAAGACGCTTGCTCCTTGGAAGAAAAACTATGACCAACCTAGACAGCATATTAAAAAGCAGAGACATTACTTTACCAAAAAAGGTCCATCTAGTCAAAGCTATGTTTTTTCCAGTAGTCATGTATGGATGTGAGAGTTGGACTATAAAGAAAGCTGAACGCCGAAGAATTGATGCTTTTGAACTGTGGTATTGGAGAAGACTCTTGAGAGTCCCTTGGACTGCAAGGAGATCAAACCAGTCAATCCTAAAGGAAATCAGTCCTGAATATTCATTGGAAGGATTGATGCTGAAGCTGAAACTCCAATACTTTAGCCACCTGATGCGAAAAACCGACATATTGGAAAAGACCCTTATGCTGGGAAAGGTTGAAGGCAGGAGGAGAAGGGGACGACAGAGGATGAGATGGCTGGATGGCGTCACTGACTCAATGGATATGAGTTTGAGCAATCTCTGGGAGATGGAGAAGGACAGGGAAGCCTGGCGTGCTGCAGTTCATGCAAAGAGTCAGACATGACTGAGAGACTGAACAACAATAACAAAAATACTATTAAAAATTATTAACAAAATAAAATCATCCCCCATCACCTAGGTGGTTCCTGGAAGTCCCCCCATAGCCCATTGTGTAGTTGGTCTTCCTTCTGATAGCTTTGGGCTTTGGATGCCCTTTCCGCTTATTTTTCACAGCCTTTCTGAAATTCCACATGGGGAAACAGATGTATGGGTCTGTGTGGGTGGGTATGTGTGTAAATGAAAAGAAAATTGCTGAAAACAAGGACATTTCCAAAATTGCCATGCCCTTAACGAGAATTCGGTGAGCCAGTACCCCTGAAATATAACTTAGCCACTCGCTACTTGTTAACAAGGCCAGCCATCCATGAAGTTGATTTCTTTTTTGGGGTTTGGGTGTCTGAGCATTTTAATGGATGGATTGGGAGTAAAGTCTAATACTGTAGGCAACATAGCCAGCAATTGTTTAAGTTCGGAATAAACTATGGCAGACATAGGTTTTCAATTTTCAAGGTGCCTACTTAACATTGTGATGGGCAACTCAATGTTGCTTTCCTGTTCCCCATTACACGATATCGCCAGAAACACAAATCTATAAGGGGCTGTGCCGCTGACCATCTGCTTGGTACTCAGGTCTCCAAATGGCCCCAAAAGGTGGTGACTGTTTGCAAAGCTCAGGCGTTTGAATTGCATTAAGTATCCATCTGAATTTTGTTTGGCTGACCTCTAAAGAATGGCAGAGGAGACCAATGCAGACGTCAAGTGCCCGGCAAAGGTACCTTCTGGGACAGTCTTGCTCCCGTCCCGGATGCCAGTGTGACCAATTCAGCAGTTGTGCCTTTCCCCAGGATAAAATGAATATTATGTCAGTGAAGCCAGAATCAGAGAGTGATGATCTGAGAATCAGTGAGAAGGAAGACACTGACCTTGGAGAGGTTTAAGAATGCCTTACGAATAGCTATCCGGAACATAATTAAAGGCATTTTAACATCATAAGCCTTGAAGAATGCGAACCATCACCACTGCACACTGGGGAGTAAAAGATATTGCTTTTATAGCTGCAGAGCTTATGGTCAGAAGTGATATGAAATATTAGAAATGTGACAGTTTTATAATAATTTTATTCTTGCTCATTGTGATAATTTTCATTTGCAGCTTTTTACCTTTGAATATCTTGAATTGCATTAAGCCTTTCTCACTCCATCCTTGTCCTGTAATATTAGAAGCCGAGGTTTTCATCTGAGGAATTACAGTAAATGCTACAGGCACAAGCAAACAGATAATGGTGTTTATGATGCCTGTTATTTGAAGAATTAAAAGTTCTGAGTGAATCTGTCTCACAGTTAATAAAAGCAATAGAGCCCTGAGTGAAATATTGCCTCTTCGTTCTTTTTATAGTGTCACTATCTCTTCTTGTATCCTCTTCCTTCTCTCAGCTGCTTTTATTTTGGGTGTGAGAAGGGGAGGCAGGATGCTTTCTGTCAAATAATTTACTCTGCTTGCTTGCTTTTTTCTTTGTCTATATTTTTCTTTCCATTACCTTGTGCATTTTCTTTTCTGAAAAGAAGAATATGAATAATGTGAATATGAATCACTCAGGTTAGAATTAGCACTAGAGAGCATTTGGTTTAAATACTTAAATATTTCCGTTTCTCAGACAAGGAAATAGAATCAAAGGGTGCAATCGAAGCAGAGCTAGGAGTACCCTCTCTTGACACCGCAAAAACAATAGCTAGTATTCACTGAGCATTGGCTAGAGGGCAGGAAAGCTCTAAGCATTCATGTGCATTAACTCTTGTGTGTGTTCCAATAAAACTTTATTTATAAAAAAAAGGCAGTAAGCCAGTTCCAGCTATGGGTGGGTTTCTGTGTGCTGAGCTAAATTGCTTCAGTCGTGTCTGACTCTTGTGACCCTATGGACTATAGTCCGCCAGGACCCTCTGTCCATGGGGTTCTCCAGACAGGAATACTGGAGTGGGTTGCTATGCCCTCCTCCCGGGGATCTCCCCGACCCAGGGATCAAACCCCATCTCTTACATCTCCTTCACTGGCAGGCATGTTCTTTACCACTAGGGCCACCTGGAAAGCTCCATGGGTGTTAGTTTGCCAACCTCTAATTCTTCTGAGCTTCAGACTGATTGTGTAAGATCGGGCCTGCTATTCTTGTCACCCCCATTTTACAGATGAGTAAACTGAGGGACAGAATGACTAGGCAATGTACCCAAAGGTGAATACTCAATGAGTGCTTCCATGTGAAGAAAGTTGTTTGACCTGGACCTACATCCTCTGCTGCACACAAGTATCTGAAAATCTCCACATTCTTTCCTTTCCTTTCCTTCCCTGGGATATTTTCTTGGAGGAAAAATATCCATGTTAGTGTGTAGAATCTTACACACAAGGATGTACTGTGGACTTATTTTGGATGGTGAGTTTTAAAGTTTGTTTTCTTTCTATGGTTGGCAGTGCTGTTTAGCGCTGTTTGGTCTTTTGTGGTGAATGCAAAAGAAGCAGCTGATATGGTGCTTGCCTTTGAAAAGGTTAAAAATTTAGTTGTGAAGCTGAAGAAATTAAAATCAGATAAAAATTTACTGAATAATTACTACATGCCAGTCCAAAATCTTCTTTAACTTATGATCAAGTCAAGATTCAAAAGGCTGTTCATTAGCTTATTTGTTCAGAAGTCCCAGGATACCCGACAAGCAATCTCTGTCAGCATATTTATGTCAAGTTTTGTAAAAGAACTGTGATTATTTGACAGTTACAATTTTTAAAAACTTCTTAAACATTTTTCCCCAATATGCTTGCATTTTTATTTTTTTAAATAAAAAATAAGTTGATAGCACAATACTGCTTCAGACATGCCATTAATTAATGAAAGACTCGATCCCCACATCTCAAGGGACCATGCCCAACCATCTGTTGATGGCCAGCAGATTGCTTCCTTTTCACCCGAGTGGAAATCTTTGTTACAATGCAAGTTCGTAAATTGACTGTTCTTAAGTGAGGAGACTTCTAGATTATACATTACAGGTGATACAAAAGATTACAAAAATATTTGAAACAAAAATTCTATGTTTCAGGAATAGAGAATCTAGTTACAGAGAGGAGACATGATCACATTTCTGAGACTCCTCCCAATTATTCTATGAATTCATACAAGGGTTAGCTTACTTTCTTATAAGTGAAGTCATTCACAATCTGTCCATAAGTGAGATGATATGGATGTGCGCCATTTGATTGCAGAGAAAGAGTTACCTGCTTGGGTGTCAGGCAGAAGAATGTATTTGAGCTGAACCCTAAAAGCTGAGTAAGATTTAGAAAGGTAGGTAGGACTGAGGAAACAAATTGGCTCATCCATTTCAAGGTCAAAACCAATTATGGAGTCAATCATAGCTGGAGCGAACTCGGACTTTCCTTCCACTGCCCCTGCCCCATCCCTCTGTATTTGCTGTGAGGTGGTGGCTGTTCAGTTGCTCAGTCATGTCTGATTCTTTGCAGCCCCATGGACTGCAGCACGCCAGGCTTCCCTGTCTTTCACCATCTCCCGGAGTGTGCTTAAACTCATACTCACTGAGTCGATGATGCCATCCAACAATCTCATCCTCTGTTGCCCCCTTCTCCTCCTGCGCTCAATCTGTCCCAGCATCAGGGTCTTTTTTTGATGAGTTGGCTCTTCACATCAAAGGGCCCAAGTATTGGAGCTTCAGCTGCAGCATCAGTCCTTCCAGTGAATATTCAGGGTTGATTTCCTTTAGGATGGACTGGTTTGATCTCCTTGCTGTCCAAGGGACTCTCAAGAGTCTTCTCCAGGACCCGTGGGAAAGGAGCAGTGACCCCACAAGAGTCTGAGCCAGAGTTGCTGATATGATTGGTCGGATAAAAGCAGACTTTGGAGCCACACCACTGTCACAGGCAGGCTTACAGTCCTTACACGTGGGAGTGGCTTCTTTCCTTTGTCCTTTGGCTGTCTCTTCCTTTGATAAGCCGATTTCGGCAGGGCCTGCCATTCTAGTGACTCCTGGTTTCCTGGTTAATTATTTTTCAGTCTCTCAGTGTGTTATAAGGTAGGCGACTCAGGCCCAGGCCCACCCTCTGGATTTCCTCCTCATTCCTGGTCTTATTCTCTCTTCTCCGTATCCTGCCACCTCTCTTCCATCCCTCTCCACATAAATTTGACAGCATATAATTGACCCAGAATTTAGACTTACAGGAAGAGAGCAGGAGTCTTAGACCCTGCCTATGTCTTGAGACAAAAGCAAACTTGCTCCAGTTCTGCCATGTAACAGAGTAAAATAGTAGGAGGATCTGTGCTTTATTAATTTAGTGGTTCTTTTATTCTAAACATCCTACTTCTGTATTTTGCATAAATGTCTCTTGGGAACCTAATGGGGAAATAAGGATATTTGTTAGACTGAGATTTAATGTGTCTTAATTCCTTGACTATCAAATCTTTACTGTTACTCCCTAAAATTAGTAACTGTTTATCCTGGAAGAGGACACCTCAAGTTGAACCTTGTGCCAATAGATTTAAAACTATTAGATAACTTAATTATAGCAGTTTGTGGTAGTCTTAAAATAATTATGTTCTTTACATTCTATTTCTGATAAATTTGATAGTTTATTTCCTAAGTGATGGAGATTAGATGTTTTAATAGCTCTAATTCTGTTAGTCACTGGACTATCCATGTGTGTACGTACATACAAATCTCACCCAGTGAACGTGGTAATGCCATGTTGATTTTTATGATGTCTGGTCATCACACAACTTGACCTATGTGATTTCAGTTTTAAAGGGATCCTACTTTAGGTCAAATTCATAAAGACTAAATTGTATAACTCAAAGTTGGCATAGTAGATGCTAACCAAACAGCAGCTAGACCATGTTTCTCAAATTATGATCTGTGATCTGGTCTGCCAGTGTATCAGAGCCACCTAGAACTCATGTCAAATAAGCAGATTCACCTACTTTAGCCCAGAGCCACTCACACAGTTTGGGATAAGATATAAGAATCTATGGGCTTCCCCAGTGTTTCAGCAGTAAAGAAGTCTGCCTGCTATGCGGGAGATGGGGGTTCGGTCCCTGGGTCAGGAAGATCCCCTGGAGGTCCTCCTCCAGGGGAGGTCAACAATAGAGATCAATAATGGCAACCAGTGCCAGTATTCTTGCCTGGAGAAGCCCATGGACAGAGGAGCCTGGCGGGCTATAGTCCATAGGGTTGCAAAAAGTTGGACACGACTCAGGTGACTTAGCACATAGAATCTATATTTTAATACACTCCTTAATGTGATTATTATGACCACACAAATTTGAGAACCAATTTTTCTAGGCTCTGTATGTGTCGATGCTGCACATATAGAAGTCTAGATGTTGTCCAGATGTGAGATTCTGCACAGCTCACTAAGCCGCAGTCCTGACTCCACCCTCGAGCTGTGCTCTCTGATGAGGAATCTGTCTAGTCTAGTCTCACTGGACAATTCTTTCTACAAGTTTCTTCACTGCATCTACCGTATCTGCAATCTGACCATTTGTGTGAAGGTGATGGGATGTGAGAGTGGCAGTTTTAATAAAGTCTCCAAGCATTAATTTCTTAAATTCAGCAGATTTAAAGGCAAGTCCATAGTCTACATGAGATTGTGTAGCAATTTATGCATTGCAAATAACTAGCAGAGTGCACAACTGCGGCAAGTATTTAAGCAAATTAGAAGAACTTTGAGACTTTTTGATAAGTCCTGGAATAACCCTGGTGAGTCAATCTAAATTCTTGACCAATGTCTCATTTCCCAGGGAGTGGTTGGTTTATTTGACAGGAAAATGCCAGATATGTTTTAGTTTTTCACTGTGTTTTCTGTCACCATTATCAGAATCGATTTGAAACCATAGCTAAAAGCTAAGCCAACACTTTATGTAGTTTGGCCAAGATAATAAGATGTCTGCTTTCTGCAATGTTGATTCTTGAGCATATTGAAAATTGATTCACAGTACCTTCTATCATCCAGCTTTATTTTATTCATACAAAAATGCAGTGCTTTGGAAGGTAACAAGCAGATGACCAGCAATTTTCAGAAACCATACTTTATTAAATGATATAATGTGTTTCAAGTATTCAACACAAAGCCTGATGCATGGCATAATTGAATTATATAATAGTACAGAAAAAAATTTAGATTAGTTAACCCTACTTTATTTTCTCCATAATATAAGGTGGCAACTCAATAAGACAATAAGGTATAAATAAACACTTTTGGCGAAGAATTTCAGCACTAAGCTATCCACATGAAAGTTACAAAAAGCAAAGAATGGTTCCTAAAAAGACTGATGCCTAACAATACTATTAGCCTGCTTCTTCCTTTCCTGAGGAGTCCACTTTCCAAAGCCTCTAAAAAGATTGATGCCTAATAATACTCTGAGCCTACTTCTTCCTTTCCTGAGAAGCCCGCCTTCCAAAGCCTGTAAAAGCTAAGAATGTCAGTTCCTTGCTGGCCTGGCCTCCCTAGCTGTTATGGCATTGGACTGTGTTCCAATACTAACCAGTGGAACCTGAGACCAAAACTGATAAGGACATTTGTTAAAGACTTTCCATTCTGATGGAAGAGAAGGACAAACAGGGACCATTTTTTTTTTGTTTTACATATTTTTGTGTGTGAGGATGTGATGTTTGGTGCTATGGCAGCTATCTTTACACCATGAGGATAGGTCCAAGAGCAATACAGAGAAGCTGACCCAGAATCCTGTTATTGGTGAGCTACTGAGAGCACCCCAGAGCCACTCGAATTCCTTTTTCTGTGAGACAAACAAACCTTTATTTCAAAACCTCCTAGGTTCTGACTATTCCATTACTTGAAATCAAACATATACTCTCGGTTATATGTTTATAACAGCTACACTTTCCTTTTAGAATGAAAGCTCCATGAAGACAGGGATCAAGTCTCCTTCACTCCAGATTACAGTGACTTTAACACAATGGAAGCTTATTTCTCTGTTACACAAAGTCTGAGCTACTATGATGGTTGTATGATGTTATCATGTGAACATGCTCCTTTTATGTTGTTGCTCTGCCTTCCCTAAGGTGCTGCCTTCATCCCAAAAGTCAAGAGGGCTCCTTGGGATGTCTACATTCCAGCCAGCAGTAAGGCAGGAAGGAAAGAGGAGAGTGCCCTATTCTTTTAAAGACAGAACTCAGAAGTTCCACCATGACTTGGCTCATCATCCTATTGGTCAGAACTTAACCTATGAGGCACAGATACAGAGATAGCTGAGAAAGAGGTTGTTACTCTGTGTAGCCAGGTGCCCAGATAAAAATTCCACTATTATGCTGAAATAAAAAGTGAGTATTGGGACACAAAGAGCAGTTTCTTTCATAACATCACAAAAGAGAATAGCAAGTATGAATAGATTTGAAATATGTTAAAAAAAAGCTACACAAAACAATGAGATTTTGGTTTATGCCATTCACTCTATAAAGCCCTTTTACAAAATTATCTCAACCACCGTTCATAGTAACATTACAACATAGCTAGTGTTATTATCCTTACTTTGCAGATGTAGACAAAGAAACTCAGAGTTTGAGCAAGTTGCCCAGGGTCCTACATTGAATAACTGATGTAACTTGTATTTAAATCAGAGTTCATGCTCTGATGTTAAGATCTGTCTGGCTCACTGCCTCCAGTCCTTGCCTAACAGCCTTGCCCTAACCTTACATTCTGTGTTATGTTTACTCCCTCTTTATATTTTTCTTGTGAACTACAAAGCCTTACATTTTCTACTGATTACTTTTGTTCCAGTTTTTTGCTTCTCTCGTCTTACTCTCTACCCTTTGTCTTTATAGCACCAACCCCTAAATGGTACATATCTCTTTCTCTCCTTATTTATTCCCTAAGGCCAGTTATTAAGGAATTGTCTTCCCACTCCAAACTGACCCTTCTCTTGTCCCTTGTGTGACGCAGGCAGTGGCACCCTACAACCACCTATCCGCTTTGCCCACTGCTCTCTGTTAAGTCTTGCCGAAAGGAAACACTAGAGGGACACTGTGAGCAAGATGGGAGGGGAGAAGGTACCTGTTCCTGTTTTTTCCTTCTTACTTTATTCAATCTCCAGTTCCTGTCCTTATTACTTAGGGGGTGCTTCTTCACCCCAGCAGCTGAAAGCACGTTGAAGTTTTTCAAAGTCTTGTAGGACCAGTCCCATCACATCCCCTGAGAAACACAAGCTTCAGCCATGCAGCACTCCCTCCTCGGAAGTCCGAGTTGAGTTTCAGCCTTTTGGGGGTCTTTGTTCTGTTTTAATGGTGCTCATCTGTCGCCTTAGTTTTCTCAGCCCTATGGGTGGTAGCTACGTGGTGCAATGGCTATCTTCCTAACACGTCACAGTTGTCAAGTTATGCTAAGTCAGTTTTGGTTTAACTTTTTTCCTTCTCGGTCATTTATTGGCTTAGTTTAATTTTTCTGATTAGACCTATGTTTCCATTTTTAGGAAAAAGAAGCAGCTTCACAGACAGTCCTTGATTGAGGGCAGGATCCCATCCGTATGTCTCCATGCAGAGGTGGGGCCACTCTCGGGAACAGAGTGGGAAGTGGAACATGGGGGGGTGAATCATGTCCTTTTTGAACATTCCTCAGAGACCGGAGTGGGGCTTCCCAGGTGGTACAGTGGTAAAGAACCCGCCTGCCAATGCAGGAGGCATGGGTTCAATCCCTGCATTGGGAAGATCCCCTGGAGGAGGAAATGGTGACCCACTCCAGTATTCTTGCCTGGAAAATTCCATGGCCAGCGGACCCTGGAAGGCTACAGTCCATGGGGTTGCAAAGAGTCGGACATGGCTGAGCACACAGGCACATAGAAGCAAGCCCGGTTTTTTCTGACTGAGTTGCTCTCACACTTACGCTCCGGTGAACTCAGAAGCACTTCAAACCTGAAAGCACCTTTGTTTTCAAGTATTTCTCTGAGGAAGAAAAATCTGACTGACTCGACTCACTCAATGGAAAGGAAAACCGAGGTGGAGCAAGGAAGCTGGGCAAGCTTTCCAATTAGACTGAAGCCAGGACAAGAATCCTCTGATATTTGGACAGTTTTCTTCTAACTCCTCCTAGGTAGGAGGGGGTGGTGGTGGCAGGAAAATTGACCACTGAGAGCAAGGTTGTTCCTCTTCTTTGACCTTTCTCACTGGCAAGTACAGCCCTTCATTTTCCTGGCCTGCTCGTCTGGTACTTTCCACAGGCAAAAAAAAAAAAATTCAGAGAAAGAAAATAAAGGGAGATCAAAGGCTTGTATAATTTCACTTCTCAGGGAGGAGAGAGAACCTCGCCTAGCAGCCTGCTTCTCAGGAGTTATCCAAACCGCCCCCGTCTCTGTGGTCCTCAGTGGTTTGGAAGCAGCAGCGTGGTGTCGGCTCTTCTTTCCACAGTCGCGAATGACACCAGCGGAGGCTTAGGCAGACAAGATAAACACCCACTTGGAGGATCCAGGCGGCGAGAGTAAGCCCTGGGACTCCCACCAAGACCACGGGGACTGCACATCTAGGTTCTTTGATGTTGTGGAGGATCGGAGCCCCGTGTTCATTTGGTGCAAAGGACTGATTTGGATATTGGTGGCCCAATGGCTGTATTTGAGCGTGTCAGCAGGTGATGTTTCTTTGACGATGTCCAGCACTGTGGCCTCCATGGCTCAATAACTGACTGATTGCGTCTCTAAGCAACTACGTTTTCTTTTTCTTTTCTCTTTTGATAAGAGCTGATCTTGCACGAAAGAGGCTGGATGATATGATAAGTTGCTTTGAAGATGGAGTGATATTTAATATTTTGAGTGACTGCTTCTTGTTGAAGCAATTGGGTTCTTCAAGGACATGCTATACATGTTTAAAATGAGATGACTGGGGCTGCCACTGGATAATCGACTGTGAAATAAGCCTGTAGGAAAGGACAATTACTCCTGGGGCCTCAAATGCAAGAAAGCCCTCCTGAGGCAGGAAAGGGAGGGTCCTGTCGGGTTCTAGTCAGGAGTGAAAATGACAGTTGCTTCACTGCTCAGCATGGGCTGGAGTCTGCACTGTAAACCCAGTCCCTGGGGTTACAGAGAGGTAGGTACAGCCCAGTCAACCACCAGTTGTTCACGGTATGAGTGACCTTTGTGAACAACCCACTTGTCCATCCTAACATTAACTAATTATCCAGAAACCAGTTGTCAAGAACCTACTATGTACCAGGTATATACATAGGTACTAGAAACAAGGGAACACACAGTATTACGCTCTTTAAGCACAGTTAGGCATCAAAGGAGAGAAAGAGAATGCACTGATATTTATTAAAGCTATAACTATACTTATATAGTATATAAACTATGTCTGCATGCATGCTAATTTCCTTCAGTTGTGTGACCCTATGGTTACATAGGTCTCTTTGTGACCCTACGGACCATAGCTTGCCAGGCTCCTCTGTCCATGGGGATTCTCCAGGCGAGAATACTGAAATGAATGGCCATGCCCTTCTCCAGGAGATCTTCCCAATCCAGGGATCGAACCCACGTCTCTCATGTCTCCCGCATTGGCAGGTGGGTTCTTTACCCACTAGCACCACCTGGGAAGCCCAAACTATGTATTATAGGCCAGAAATTACTATCTTTTTAATCTCCTCAACCATTTTATAAAATAAGTGTCATGTCCATTTTACAGAAGATAAACCTGAGACTTGGAGCGGTGAAATAACTAGCTGGCAGAGCGCAATGTTGAGATTCAGCCCAGGCTGCCTACACGTGTCCCCACTGCCCCGTGATGCAGTGGAGAGCAGCTTGGAAGGTAGCTGTGACCGGGACTTTGTTCTCTCACAGCCACAAATCTCGAAAGCCTCATGACTAATGTGGCCGTTTTTATTTCTTTCTTTTAATGGAGAAACTTTTTTTTTTTTTCTTCTCCTAAACTAATCAAGGATTCTAAAAGCTGCTCAGGAGGTTTTAGTGAGAGGTACATACTGAAGTCACATCAAATTAAATGCACAATTACAATGACAGTTCGCCAATACCCAAACCCGAGGCACCATATTGAACAAACCCCATAGAAATTTAAGCCAACGCTTGACCTAAAACTGCAGCTGATATTTGAAATGCCAAATGAATTCAAGAAATCCCGTGGATGGCTCCAGGATTCAGCAGGCTACAGTGTAAGATGACAACAGTAGGCAGTCCTTCTGAGCTGAGGGACGCTTTTTCCTTATCAGTATTTCATTGTTCCCTACTGATAAATGCCCTTATCAGTCATAAAACAGTTTCCTTAAAACACACACACACTCACGCATGCATGCACGTCAACACACACACACACATACTCTAAAGCAGGAAAGATATTTTCTTTAAAAAGATTTTTGCCATCAATAAAATCTCTGAGTAATATTTAGGACATGTTATAAAATAAATTTTTCATTTGTTTCTGTTAGTTTCTCTGTGTTCAGACTCTGTTTAATTCATCCTGGAAAAATTTCTCAAACCATCACTTGTTATCATTAGCACTTTAATCCTATAACAGGTTTTCTGAATGCTGTGGTTTGGATCACTCAAACCACCAACTTCCTTCTAGTTGAAGAAGTTAAAAAGGTGAAAACTACATTAAAACTACATTTCCTAGAATTCTTTATGGATGTTGTTGTTGTTCATTTGCTATGTTGTGTCTGAATCTTTGCAACCCCATGGATTGCAGCATGCCAGGCTTCCCTGTCCTTCACTATCTCTCAGAGTTTGCTCAAACTCATGTCTACTGAGTCAGTAATGCCATCCAATCATTTCATCCTCTCTCACCCCTTCTCCTCCTACCCTCAATCTTTCCCAGCATTGGGGTCTTTTCCAATGAGTGGTGGCTCAGATGGTAAAGAATTTGCCTGCAATGCAGGAGACCTGGGTTCCATCCCTGGGTTGGGAAGATTCCCTGGAGAAGGGAATGACTACCCACTCCAGCATTCTTGCTTGGAGAATTCCATGGACAGAGGAAACTGGGAGGCTAACAGTCTATGAGGTCACAAAGAGTCGGACACGACTGAGCAACTAACACATCCTTATGGATAGGGCTTTGGGTTTGAATTAGGGGCTACCAATGAGTGATTTCAGAGAAGGCAATGGCACCCCACTCCAGTACTCTTGCCTGGAAAATCCCATGGACGGAGGAGCCTGGTAGGCTGCAGTACATGGGGTCGTAAAGAGTCAGACATGACTGACTTTACTTTCACTTTTCACTTTCATACATGGGAGAAGGAAATGGCAACCCACTCCAGTGTTCTTGCCTGGAGAATCCCAGGGACGGCGGATCCTGGTGGGCTGCCGTCTATGGGGTTGCACAGAGTCGGACGTGACTGAAGTGACTTAGCAGCAGCAGCAGCAATGAGTGATTTTGTGTGGTATTTGGAAGGTGCTGTCTTCCTGACCTTCTTGGACAAGATCCTGGATTGGTGGGTATTTCTGCAGAAGCTTTCCATTGGCCACCACCAGCTTCTGGGGGCATTTGGAGGCAATCATGGTGGAGCATGAGAGGCAGTTCCAGCTTCCTGATTCTGGCATAGCTCCAGGGGTCTCAGATACACTAGTTCTCCTGATGGCTCATTCTGTGTAGATTGGGAGATGTTCCCGGAGGTACAGTCTAGCAGCTCCAAGAATCCTATAGACTCCCAATTCTCTATGTTAAACCACTTCCTGACTAGGACACCTAGGGTGGTTTGTGTTTCTGTGTTGAACCCCAGCTGATACTGAAGTCTGGAAAGATAGTCTGGGATCACTTGCATGTGGCCACTGTATGTCTCCAGCTAATTTTTTGGTCTTAACTTCAAATTTACCATCTACCAATTGTCACATCGTGATTTCCTCCTTCCGTGCCTTTGTTCATCTCATTTTCTCTGCTTGGAATGTCCTTTTATTCTTTCTTCAAACCTCAGTTCAAAGGTCATGTTCCCCAGGAGCTTTCTCTCCTAGAATTAGGGCTAAGTGAGATATTTGTATGTTAGGTAAATTCGTTCTTTGAGTTTTGATTAAACACTGGTCTAGGCATTTGGAAATGAAAGACATCCCTGGCTTTTAGGGGACTTTCAGTCTAGAGTGGGAGATAAATGGGTAAATATATAACATAGAGACATACAACTACACTAGCATATTGAATCTCTCTCAGAGGTTGGTACAGTGTTGGTGCTTCTAAATGTCTGCTAATGTGGTTTGATATGACATATGTGGGTGAATTATATATAGTGAAATTCACATGACAGTACTTGATGCTGTGGAAGAAACACCGTCGGTTCCACTTTATGGATTCAAAGTGCACATTTCATCTCACGAGCACTAGTATAATGATTTGCCTGCAGCTTTGATCCCCGAAAGCCACTATGATTTCTTGTGAAAAGAGAATATTCCAGTTCTTTCCTTTCTACACAAAATTTGACATTCCTTGAATTAATTTCTTTCAGAAGACATCCCATGGAGCTCCATTTGAATATTTCTTAATGTACCCAGTTAATTCCAGAATTAAAGCCTCTCCCCCAGCTGAGAAAGGAAAAATATTAATGAGTTGAGATTATTGCTTACTTTCTCTGTTTACTGGAATTAAGCATATATTCATGAACAGTTTAAAATTAAATATTAAGACAAAAATCAAAAAGGAAACTGGTAAGGAACAATTTTTAAAAATTCTGTCTTGTCTGCCTAGGAACATGGCTACCTGCCAGACTGAGCCACCGTCTAAGACATATACAGTTCAGAGTGACTTACAGTCACATTTCTTTAGGGCTTCCACCTGTGCTCAATTAATGACCTGCAGAACTTGAAACCTACTTTCTTCGAATCATTCTCTTTGTTTCTTATTGGGTAACACTCTTTGCCTGAAGAAATGGAATGCTTTGGCCAGGTCCCTTGTGTCTGGCAACTGTCTCCTCCACCCCGGTTGTACCAGTTTAACTCTTTCTTTTCCCATAACAATGCTGGCTTATTCTCTAGTCCGTCTTTTCCTTAGTTCTTCCACCTTGACAACCCTCCTTAGGGCCACCAGATGGCTCCAGCTTAATTTTTAAACATAACATCAAGCATCCCATTTTATCCCGTCTGCTCATGGTCCTATATCCTGGATTCCTAATTTTGCCTTTTTGCAAAGCTATGTCCTGCAACTCTAAACTGGACATTACTCTCTTGTTTAGCAAGATACCATGATGGTTCAAATCTGCACATTTTCTTTTTTGTGTTCCTTGGAGTGATACATTAAAGTCCCAATCTCTGCAACCTGGTCCCTTTGTTTAAAAATAGGGTATTTGCAGACATAACCAAGTTAAAGATGCAGTGATATTTGATTAAAGTGGGCCCTAATCTAATATGACTATGTCCTTAGAAGAAGAGAAAACAGCAACATGGGGAGGACGCCTTGTGAAGACAGAGATACGCAGACATGTAGGAGAGAGGCCATGTGAAGATGGAGGCAGAGATTGGAGTAAAGGTGCTACAAGCCATAGAACACCTGGGGCTACCCGAAGTTTAAAGAGGCAAGGAAGGGCACTTCCCTAGAGTCTTTCGAGAGAGCATGGCCGTGCCAGCACCTTGCTTTTGGATTTCTAGTTTCTGGAACTGTGAGAGAATACATTTGTCTTATCTTAAGCCACCCAGTTTGTGTTAATTTGTTACTGCAGGCGTAGGAAACTAATATAGAAACTCAAACAAGATGCGGCCCAGTTGGCCCTGTGGTTGGGCAGTGAACATCAAGAAAAGCAGAAACCATCTGTTCCAGCTCTCTGTTTGGAAATACTTTCTTACATTTTAATACCACATTAAAGTTCACGGAACAGTTTCTACATATATTATCCTCACCAGTCCACGAGTTTGGAATTCCCCCTCATTTTGCAGATGAGGCAACAGCTGAGGCTGGATGTTGACTATCTTGATCAAAGTAACACATCTGGTAGGTGGTAGAGTCCAGCTCATTCTTGGCTTTTTTGACAAAACCCCACGGCACTTTCTACTACCCCATCCTGCCTACTTGGTGTAGTGAAAAAGTCCCTTGAATACACCTTCTTCCAACCCTCTTCACTGTCTATGTGACTGCTGCTGGACAGGTGATCTCAGGACTGAAATTCAGAAACTCAGATTCATCAGATCAGTGAAAGTAAGCAAGTGTCAGGCTGATGGAAGTGGCTGTACTGGAATATAGCTCAAATACCATCCACCTCTCTCCATCTTGCTCCTTCCACCAATGAGGTCACAGCACCAGTCTGCTATCGGCCTGCTCCTGCTTAAGCTCATGACAGTGTTCCCCAGGCAGCCAGAGTGAGCATTTAAACGTGAAAAATTACATGACTCTAGTTACTTACAGAACCTTTCACAGTGTACAAAAGAATACTTACCTTGAACTACAGGGTCCTGCCAGGTCCTCTGATTTCATCTCACATCTCTCTCATCCCTTGTTCACTGTGTTTCAGCCTCACTGGTCTTTTTCCTCTTGAACATGTCAGGGTCATTCCCACTACTGACCTTCGCCCTAGCTCTTTTCTATGCCTATGCTTTCAAGTTGTGATTCAGATATTTCCTCTTTAGGGAAGTGAAAGGGAAAGGGAAAGTGTTAGTCACTCAGTCGTGTCCAACTCTTTGTGACCCCATGGACTGAATGAAGCCCGTCAGGCTCTTCTGTCCATGGGATTTCCCAGGCGAGAATACTGGAGTGGGTTGCCATTTCCTCCTCCAGGGGCATCTTTCTGACCCAGGGATTGAACCCAGGTCTCCTGCATTGCAGGCAGATTCTTTACTGTCTGAGCCATCAAGGAAGCTCCCCTGTTTAGGGAGGCTTTTCCTAAATTCTATCCGAGCTTATAGTCCCCTCTCTTAGTCTTTCTCTACTTCTCTTGTTTTCTTTTCTTTTTTTTGAAGTACAGTTGATTTACAGCCTCATGTTAGTTTCAGTTATACAGCATAGTGATTCAGTTATATATGCTCTTTTTTGAATTTTTTTCCTTTATAGGTTATTACAAAATATTCAGTATAGTTTCCTGTGGCTTCCCTTCTGGCTCAGCTGGTAAAGAATCTGCCTGCAATGCGGGAGACCTGGGTTTGATCCCTGGGTTGGGAAGATCCCCTGGAGAAGGGAAAGGCTACTCACTTCCAGTCTTCTTGCCTGGATAATTCCACGGACAGAGGATCCTGGTGAGCTACAGTCCATGGGGTCGCAAAAAGTTGGACACAACTGAGTGACTAAGCACAGCACAGCACCATGTCTTCTTTATTCATTCATCTGTCAATGGACATTTAGGTTGCTTTATTGTCATCATAGAAATTGTTACTATTTCAAACAGTCTCATTTACTAATTTATTTCCTTGCTTTATAGCCTGCTTCCCTTACAAGTCTCTAAGATTCATGACGGCCAAACATTGTTTTTTTCTATGTTGTATATCCAGAACATAAAAGAGTGCCTGATTGATAGTGAATACTCTGTACAGGTTTGTTGAATGAACACCAAATGTAATAAGTAGTCATAACCAAGTGTTTCAGAGCTTACTATGCTTCAGACACTGATGTAGTGCTTACATGAACCATCTCATTCACAGCAACCCAATGAGTTAGAAATGATTCTTCATCCCCATATTAGAGATGAGACCCCGAGGCTGAGATGAAAGGACGTACACAAGGTCATTCAGCTTGTGAATATTAAGACTCAAATCCAGGTGTGCGAATGACTAGTTTATTCTCTCATACTCCCTGCTTGGATTATGTACAGACTTGCGAGGCTTATTTCATGGTGTCAAGGACTATTTCAGAAAGCAAATGTTAGGTATTAAGGCAATGGTTTTTTCTTTTTTTATGGAAGTCGTCCGGCTCAGTACTCATATCCAGAACCACAGTTCCGTACGTGGAGTCAGGTAAATAGCCCTATTCCTGGCAGTACCATTGTTTTTAGGGCTCCATCCTGATGTCATTTACTTTGTGCTTTATGGATTGGGGGGGCACAATTTCCAGACAAATCAATGGCTCCCTTGACAGCAAAGAATTCCTAGAAACAAAGAGGTCATGGTAGAATATTGTTCAATGCTTCCCCTCCTCTTCATATGGCTCCCATTAATTTCTCCTCCTGCGTTAGCAAAGCTGGCTGGGACACAGGCTCCATTTAGCAAAACGATGAAACACAAACGTTTATTGAGCCTGTGCTTCGAATCAACAGGGTTTTCCTCAGATTGAGTTGCCGCCAATTATCCTCCATGCAATTATGGCGATCCCAGAAGCAAGCAGATGGGGAAGAGTTTTGTTTTCAAATGGAGGAGAAACCAATATGTAGGAAGAAAAGGCAGCTTGTTCATTTGAACAGACTCCAGGTGGCTGGTCGCCAAAAGGCAGAGAGCTGGGGAGCCAGGTCTGGCCCTGGATCAGTCCGGCTGCCCACAGACCAGAGGAACCAGCGAGGTGACAGGCTCTGCCCCCCACATCACACTTGTCTGCCGGCGGCCAGCTTGGCTGGGAGAGTGGAGGCCGAGGGAGAGGCAGCCCACAGAGGTCCTCACAGGTCAGACATCCGACCTTGATGCCACTGGAACATCAAGTCCTGCTATTTTGTTGTCGTTCAACAGTAACATGTTGATGTGTTTTATTAGAGAAGAAAATTCAAGAAAAGACATGCAAAAGCTCAAGCCATATGGCAAACCTCCTGGGACAGCTTTGATCATTTGGAGTTTCACAAAACCTAGAAGATATTTCCCCTTTCTGAAAGATCACATTGTCCTAAACTTCTTGCTGGACTCTGCCTCTTGAGGGTACCATTCACAAGAGAACCAAGGACACTGTTGAGTGATTGCTGTAATTATTTCCATCTGGGTTTTTATTTACAATTACATAGGGTGCCTAGGGCTACATTAAAAAGAGTCAACATTGTCAGTTCCATGATCATCAATGCTTAGAGGGGATTTGTTCCCCCTTTGAGGCGAAGGGACTACATTCACACTGAAACAAATCCAAGTCACATGACATGAAGTGTAGGAATGATTTACTCAGTACATTAATTAAGGTGAAAAAAAGTATAATTAAATGAGGGGAAAATCCCTACAAACATCAGCCCAACCTATCAGCCATATAAAGGTAGTTTGAATTTTAGTTATCATCCACATAGCAAATAAGGACTTGTGATCCTGTTTCAAAAGAATCTGCTTCCCAGGTGGCACAGTAGTAAAGAATCTGCCTGCCAATGCAGGAGACTCAGGTTCGATCCCTGGATCGGGAAGATACCCTGGAGGAGGAAATGGCAACAAACTCCAATATTCTTGCCTGGAGAATTCCAGGGACAGAAGAGTTTGGCAGGTACAGTCCATGAGGCTGCAGAGAGTTAGAGATGAGTGAGCACACAAGAAAAATAATAAGATCCTGTTTCAAAGAATAGCTTATTTTTCTAGATTAAATAGGTAAGAAAACATTTTATATGACCTCAGTTTTAATCCCTGTTCAGCCACATATAGCTGCGTAGCTTTGGTCAAGTCATTTATATTGTCTGGGACTCAGTTTCTCCCTCTAGATGAAGTTAGCACTGTCAAATTCTGGGGTGAGTTTCACTCATGGATCCTGACATGTGCATTTTTGACTAGAGGAAAAAAAATAGCCTGATAAACTTTGAGCTTTTTAAAAGGGGGATTCAGTCTGTAAGCACCTAAATAATAATATCGGAGAGCATGCTGATGGTTTCACAAATGATCACAACAATTGCACGTCTTTCACCTGACTGAATATCATGGCGAAATGCAGGGGTATGCGAAACCGATTCTGCCCATACAACATGTACGAGATGGATGGTGTCTATTTTGAGGGTAAGGGGAAAAAAGCCCAGGAAACCTCTTAGAGGCAGGAAGCAATTTTGGAAATGCTGCAAAAGACAGTGATATTGTTCTTGGTTTAATAGGTGATCTGCCCCATGAAATAAAGCTGCAGGGCCACGTTTGTCTTGGTTAATAATGTCAGCGGAATGAGGAGGTTTAGCTGTAATAACAGTAATAACTGTGTCGATGTAACTGCTGGGGCTGAATTTCCATCTGCAGCCTCATAATATATGACCTTTGTTATGCCTCTACCTGTTGATTTTTTAAAGCAAAATTGGCTTGTCTGTTCTGCTCAGGGAATGGAGGCTGAAATAGTCCATTTTCCCTAGATAAATCAAGGTCTTGTGGGTGGTGATTTAATCTCACAAGTGTCTTTTCGGGCTTGATTAAAATTGCAGAGAAAAGAAGTAGGACATTAACAAATACATTGTTACTCTGATAGTGAATCAGGTGGGTTTAAAGCTAGACTGGACATTTTTATTTACTTCTTGTCTTTCCGTTCATTACCTTCCATTTTTTGTTCCCATAAAACAAATATTGATACCTGTATTTTCTTCTATGATGTCTTCCCTGCCCTCCCCTGATAGAGTTAACCGTTCCCCACTCTTGGGACATGTTTTATTACACTTGTCGTGTGTGTGCTCAGTCGTTTAGTTGTGTCCTACTCTTTGCGGTCCCATGAACTGTAGCCCGCCAGGCTCCTTGGCCCATGGAGTTTTCAAGGCAAGGATACTGGAGTGGGTTGCCATTTCCTTCTCCAGGGGATCCTCTCCACCCAGGGATCGAACCCATGTCTCTGGTGTCTTCTGCATTGGCAGGTGAGTTCTTTGCCACTAGTGCCATCTGGGAAGCCCTATGCTTATCATGAAAGTGCAAGTCACTCAGTCATGCCCGACTCTTTTTGACCCCATGGACTGTAGCCTGACAGGCTTCTCTGTGCATGGAATTCTCCAGGCCAGAATACTGGAGTGGGTAGCCATTCCCTTCTCCAGTGGATCTTCCCAACCCAGCGGTCGAACCCAGGTCCTGCATTGCAGGTGGATTCTTACTATCTGAGCCACCAGAGAAGCCCAAAAGAAAGGCAGCTACCAGGTGTAACTCTAACGCCATCCTCAAATTGTAAGTGCAGTCTTAACCACCGCACCACCAGGGAAGTCCCAACACTTACCATACTATTTTGTAATTCATTTGTTAATCCATCTCATCTCCATCCCTGCCCTGGGGGTTCTTTGAAGGTGAGGTGAGGTCTTGCTCATCTCTGGATCTCTAACATTCATCATGAAGCCTTCTACAACATTTTCTGGAAGTGCAATGTAATATTCTGCCACATACCTTTTCCCCCCCAAGTGTTTTCACACAATGTGAAGTTACTTAGTTCTTCCAGTCATCTCATGCAGTGGTCAGGGGAGGTAATGGAGTAGAAGCAGCTGAGATTAAGTGAAGTGTGTTGATTGGAAACTGGCTGAATGGTTCAAGATTTTCCAACTAATTAGTAGTGAACACAGGGTCAGAGCTCTTGTTTTCTAATGACTAGCCTTGAGCTTGGGCTAGCCCGTGCAAGATGGGTAACCCATGGGATATACATGGTAACAGACACCTTTCTCATTGTTTTCTAACATACCCAGGCTAATACACCACTTGTATTTATTTTTCTTTCTAACCCATCTTCCTTTCCCACTACTAACTTTATTATTGTTATTTTTCAAAATCTTTTTCCATTTTTTTCCTCTTACTACCATTTTCTTTTATACTCTTATATCTCTTTTCCCTCACTGGAGGCCTTCAAGCTGTGACACAGGCTGAAGACTATTGATTGTTGTTCAGTTGCTAAGTCATGTCCCGCTCTTTGTGATCCCATGGACTGCAGCATGCCAGGCTTCCCTGTCCTTCACTATCTCCTGGAGTTTGTTCAAACTCATACTGTCCATTGAGTCAGTGATGTTATCTAACCATCTCATCCTCTGCCACCCCCTTCTCCTCCTGCCCTCAATCTTTCCTAGCCTCAGGGTGCTTTCCAATGAGTCAGCTCTTCAAATCAGGTGGCCAAAGTACTGGAGCTTTAGCTTCAGCAACAGTCCTTCCAATGAATATTCAGAGTTGACTTCCTTTAAGATTGGCTGGTTTGATTTCTGTGCCATCCAAGGGACTCTGAAGAGTCTTCTCCAGCAGCACAAGTCAAAAGCATCAGTTCTTTGGTGCTCAACCTTCTTTATGGTCCAACTCTCACATCCATACATGACTACTGGAAAACTGTTGCTTAGCTTAGACAATGTTAAGACTTCCTCTGACAGGTCTAATCATGTAGATCTGTCCTTCCCAAACTTAAGTTCTTGAGATTGGGAGTTCTAGAAGCCCCAGTGTGAGCACATTGTAATAAATATGAATGACAATATACCTGATACCCTAAGGAGGATATGATTACTGAAGGGGTTGGATGGTAAATGCCATGACTTCAGAGGACACTTAGCTCATAACAGGGCGCATGGAGAGATGGGTACAGAAGAAGGCTCTTTGGATGGTTCTTGAAGGATCCAACTGAGCCCTGGAGTCAACCAGCTTGGGTTTCAATCTTGCCTCCAGCACTGATTGGTTGAATGCACTTGGGCAAAGTATTCTTTCCAAGGCTTAGTTTTTCCATCTGTAAAAGGGGGATTATGGCAATATAATCATACTGTTGAATATTAAAAAAAAGATAATGAAAGTAAAGGGCATAGATCACTGCCTGACTCATGATCAGTGTTCATATAGATTAATGACTATTCTTAAAATGTTTATTTATGTTAATTTTTGTTGCACATATAGGTGCAGGTCCATTATAGAGTGGAACACAAAATTTGCCCAAGTCTGAATTTCTGTGATAAAACACAGACCCTCAGAGAAGCTTTGAACCTTGATGATAGGCAGCTTCAGGCAATCTCCAGACCTGGACGTTCCTCTGATTTGATGGGCACTGGCTCCAAGGGATGGTTTAGAAGCAGAGACCAGGATGGGCAAATGACAGCTAAAGATGCTGAAAAGGAGACTGTGGAGTTCCTGAGCCCTAACTGGAGAGTTAACTAAGTTTTCAGGAAGAAGGCAGTCACGCTGAATAATTCCTATTGGCTGTAACAGACGCTTTCCACAAAGCTACGTACAGAGGTTCTTCTTTTCAAGACAAAATAGTGAGCAGCAGAAGCTTGAGCTCAATGGTCCCCTCCTTGGTTTCTTTTAGAGTCTCTCATATTGGGACTCTCAAACACCCAATTCTCTCTAGCTACTCTAACTGATGCCATCTTCCTCACTATTGTGCTAATCCACCTGTGCTTGTCCTAGTTCTAAATCCTCTCTGTCCTTCCTATCCTACACCTCTGTCCCTGCCTCCAACTTTACTTCTCATTCCCAAGAGGGGTGAGCAAATCCAATAAATGAATTTGTGATATGTAACCAATGAGCGATACTGCAAGCCACAGGCTGTGTTTTCAAGGAAATAGACTTGATTCCTGTTATTTGTGGTAGTTACGTTCCATAAAGTTGCTGTGAACATTGAGTTAGAGGATATTGAACCATTACTCCCAGGGGAAAAACAGAGTTAGGTCCTTGTGAGTCTCAGGTCACAATTTTGTCAACCGTTCAGTACATAAACTTGTTTTATGTGTGTTTCTGTCTAAAGACCCCCTTATTTAGTATCTATTGTTGATTCATTAACATTGAACTCAAGGCCAACAGCACCATAACTCATGCATGAGTGAAGCTGGTCTAACATGTTCTTTCCCACATCATAGCTTTCTTGTGCTTCAGAACACTGGACAGAACTTTAGTACTACACTCTGGGGCCATTTCAGTGGCAAAATCACCAACTAAAAGCACAAAAAATGTGAAAAGGATGGCACTAAATAGATTCTGAGAAGGACTCATTTATAGGATGAGAGCTAAAGCAGAAAGCAAAGCATTGCCTTGTTGGACCTCAGCTGGGAGCATGTATGTCCAGTAGCTCAAAAATTTTTTGTCACTCTGTCCATGTCTGCAAATGACCACAAAAGCTCTGCAAGTATTGATTTTGTTCAACAAACTTTAGCAAGTAGGTAAATTCACAAATATGGAGTCTGCAAGTACTCAAGGTTGGTTCTATTTGCATTTTCACAGAGCTCAGACTACAAAAGAGCATCCTTTCTAGAATTTCAAGGCTAAACATCCCCCAAGGGTTCAAGGACATCTTACTGTCAAGTGAATAATGGTCTTCAGTTTCCAAACTGTGTGCACATCTACTTTACAGTGTGGTTAAGAGTACAGGGTTTGGTGTCAGTCATACTGGCCTCCCCATGATTAACTATGCAGTTTCAGGCAACTCAAAATTTTGGAATCCTGGTTCATCTGTGAGATAGATGGAAACTTACTAGAAACTTATACTAATATTTACTTTAATCCCTCAGAAAGTTTTTGGAAAGTCTTTATTTTTTTGGGCTCCAAAATCACTGCAGATGGTGATTGCAGCCATGAAATTAAAAGACGCTTACTGCTTGGAAGGAAAGTTATGACCAACCTAGATAGCATATTAAAAAGCAGAGACATTACTTTGCCAACAAAGGTCCATCTAGTCAAAGCTATGGTTTTTCCAGTGGTCATGTATGGATGTGAGAGTTGGACTGTGACGAAAGCTGAGTGCCAAAAAATTGATGCTTTTGAACTGTGGTGTTGGAGAAGACTCTTGAGAGTCCCTTGGACTGCAAGGAGATCCAACCAGTCCATCCTAAAGGGGATCAGTCCTGGGTGTTCATTGGAAGGACTGATGCTGAAGTTGAAACTCCAATACTTTGGCCACCTGATGTGAAGAGTTGACTCATTGGAAAAGACCCTGATGCTGGGAGGGATTGGGGGCAGGAGGAGAAGGGGACGACAGGGGATGAGATGGCTGGATGGCATCACCAACTCGATGGACATGAGTTTGAGTAAACTCCAGGAGTTGGTGATGGACAGGGAGGCCTGGCGTGCTGCAACTCATGGGGTCACAAAGAGTCGGACACGACTGAGCGACTGAACTGAACTAAACTGAAGAGTACAACTAAAGGGCTACCAGACCATCATATCTGGATGTGTTATAAGAATTGGATTAATTTGCCAATTATATTTTTCTCCTACCTTTGGATATCTTTCCTTCAATAGTTATCTAAATCTGATCTATACTTCAAAACTCAACTAAAGTTTCTTCTCAATAATTTTACTCCAGAATCCTTCTGGCAAGTCCCATATCCTCTGAAATTATAGCATTGACTATTCATACCCCTGGCTCTCATATGCCTAATACCTTGTGGAATTATATTATCATTTATGTTATTGTGTATTTTTACCTTATTTTCTCTGTGAGGTATACATAAAACACATTTGAATATCCACAATGTGCAATGCTCCATGCAGTGGTTTCTGGGGTCTTCAAAGACCTCCCAACCTAGAAATCTTTCTGATTGGTTTCATATTTGCTTAGGGCTTTCTCATGGCTTTCTTACGCATCTTTGTCTCATTTCTTTTTCTATATTTATTTCTCTTTACAAGGTGGGCAGGGCCATGTTCAATGTTTCCATTTTATAGATGGACAGGCTGATCTCAGAGAAGTGAAATAAGTCCTCAGTCACACGGCAACCCAAGTGAAGTGTTGTTGTTGATGATGGTGATTACACATTACTTCCAGGGTGATTTTTGTTGATACCCTGATGTTCTTGTGAATTCCTTTGATCAGTGAACTTCAATTTCCCTGAGAAAGAGTTTGAAACATTCTTCTCTGTTCCAGGTTAGCCACCAGCTGATATGTTGGTTCTAGTTTATCACCACCCCCTGATATGACAGTGATCACTCCAGAAGGAGGATCTGCCAAAGATGCCAGCCAAAACCTGATGGTAACTGTTTGAAATTCCAATTCTGATGCTGATTTTAGCCGTAAAACAACTTCAACAGCATTGACCATTGCACATAAAGAAAGAAGGAGGCTAGAGAAAGAGAGCAGAGAGCAGGAGACACAGCAGGAAACAGTTATGATGTAAAATACTTGTATCTGATGCTTCTGGTCATCCCTTTTGGAGTTCACATTGACAGGGCTTTCTCTGTCTCAGTGTTCAGAGTTTTGTACTCTTCTAATATCAGACATTTAAACCTTTGTTCCAATTTAGGTCAGAATCACTCAAGCAGAGCCCTGAGTTAATGTGTAAATTTCTCCCTAGGGTAGCCTTCATTTTGGAATAAAAGGCTTAGTCCCATCTTTAAAGAATTTCAGGTTTTAGTGAGCAGGTTTGGGGGTATGAGTTAGCAAGGAGAATTTTCCAAATATTATTCCAAGAAAATATCATGAATATCCATAGACTATGCTCTGGTTTGTCCTTTTTGCTTCTCAATGTTTGTGATATTCTGTATTATTATTCAACCAGCTGTCTCTTAGTCTGCTGTTTGTAAAGGATGTGAGTGGGGAAAAGACCGTTCTCCTGGGTCTCTTTTAGTCCTGACATTCTAGGATTCCGGGCTCCTCTTTCCTGCTCATTATTCTTTTCAAACTCTTAACACCTTTGTGTTTATATTATTATTAATTTTAAGTCATTATACAGACGGGTTGAATAAAAAAAGACAATTCTCTCTCCTTGCCCCTTCAATCCTTCCCCCACGTCTACTCCTTGTATCCATTGTTGATCAATGTCTTGAACTATCAATCTGGAGCAATATCTCTTGATGTCCCCTTCCCAGCACCTTTGGAAAGGTGAGACATTAGTTCATTATCCACTCCCTCTGCATTTCTCTTCCCAGTTTTAAATTTGTAAGATATTAAATCTCCAGTTTGCCTATCGGTTACCTTTGTAAATTTACGTGTGTGCGTGCTAAGTCACTTCAGTCCTGTCTGGCTCTTTGAGACCCTAGAACTGTAGCCTGCCAGGCTCCTCTGTCCATGGGATTCTCCAGGCAAGAATACCAGAGTGGGTTGACATGCCCTTCTCCAGGGGATCTTCCTGACCCAGGGATTGAACCTGTGTCTCCTGAGGGTCCTGACCTGCAGGATTCTTTACTGCTGAGCCACCAGGGAAGCCCAGATTTACATAATGTGCTTAATTTTTTACTTCTTGGTCCATCCACTCTAGTGAGATAGAGATCTTATTTTTTTTAAGATGCCACTGGAAGAGACTTGTCCCTACTGGGGTCTTCTTGGTAAAAGATTAAGCCTCGTTTTTGCACCTTAAGAGCAGCACGTCCAGAAAAACTACCTGCCACCAGGTTGCAGATAAAAACTTTGGGACCAAGACACATTGGAATCCAATATCATAGAAGGTTTAGTAAAGTTAAAACTGATAAACTCAGTGTAAAAAAAATCAACATGATAAACAGTAATTGGGAAAATCGCTCACTTAAAAAAGAAACACTATCCAACAATTAGCCGAATTAGCACCTCTATTGATTCTTGGAAGTATTTTCTCCCATTTAACCTACTCAGATCAATTAGCTTGGCATCTGCCTCCAACTTCATATATCAATATAACTGTTTTCTCCCCAGCCTAACTGCTACTTAGGAGATAATGGGAGGGATGGACCATTTTACAAGACAATAACACAGTTCCTGGAGAAATAAATCGAGAGGCTGAAGAAATGAGATTTATTTCCAAAGAAAGTGGTACATCCCTCCCATGGTGCCTAATACACCGGTGGTTAAACAATTAAGTTTATTTTTGGATACAAAGTTAATTACTTTGAAAAGTCAGTGAGACTACCATTGACAAATACTACCTGTAAAACCCTCAGAAATAACAAGGCAGTCACTCAGAACCGCTAAAATGGCAGCATTTGACATTTGTTATTGCAGGAATTATGGTCTTCCTGTGAAGTTACCTGATCGTTCTCATCTTAATTGAACCTCAGCAGGGCAGGCTTTCGAAGTTACCTGGAGGTGGAGACTGAGAACCCCTCTATTTTCCTTGTTAGACCCAGTGAGTATTCCCCAAATGCCTCCATTAGCTGTCAAGCACCATTCTCTCAATTCTTAAATCCTTTGATTTTAAATTCTATTTAGGATTGAGGCTGGCCCTAAATGTCAAAGAACACCATCATGATGGCCAAAGAGTGAATTGAAACTTGGTTTGCTTTCTGCAAAATATAGCTCAGAATGTAGTTAGAAGCCAAGGATCACAAACAATAGGGAAGTAGTTGAACACATGTTCTATACAGTGTAAGGCTTATATGGGCTTTAAAAAAAAAACTCTGTGAATAATATTTAATACTAATGGAACTGCTGCAAAATATAATTAAGTGTAAAAAGGCAGAAAATGAAACTGTCCTATTTCTTTAAAACATTTGCATAAAGTTATTTTTTAAAAATAGCTCCCCTTAGTTCCTCTGGTGAGGTGGAGGCAGAGAAGACTTAGGTCACATTTATCTCAGGAAAGTGGATTTATGAATGGCTTTAATTTTTTCCTTATATTTTTATTTGATATCCATATCTTTTAGACTATTTTATCTACTAGACTATTTTAAAATAATTAAATAAACACTGAGGTTTAGAAATTCAAGGGCACCAGACTCTTGCCCCCACTTGTTTCTACCTACTATCTCATGACCTACCACAGGCAAGGAGCTGGCTACCTCCATATTCCTCTTCTCTTTGCAGTTACAAAGGCTGACATGTACTTTTCTTTGCCATAGAGGGACACAATGAAGATGATAAAATGATGTCTCTTGAAATGTTCACCACTTTAGAGAACAGAAGTTTACATACTATTTTTTCACTTAAAAATTGAAGTGTAAGTTGACTTAAAATATATTCAGTTTTATATATATATATATATATATATATATTGTTTTTCAGATTCCTTTCCCTTTGGGGTTATTATAAAATATTGAGTATAGTTCCCTGTGCTGTGCAGTAAGTCCTGTTGTTCATCTATCTTATACATTGTAATGTGTGTCTGTTAATCCCAAACTTCTAAGTTATTCCCCCCTCCCACCTTTCCACTTTGGTAACCATACATTTGTTTTCTACATCAGTGAGTCTGCTTTTCTTTTGTAAATAAGTTCATTTGTATCATTCTTTTTTAGATTCCACACATAAGTGATATAATATGACATTCGTTTTTCTCTGACTTTCTTCACTTAGGATGGTAATCTCTAGGTCCATCCATGTTGCTGCAACTTCATTATTTCATTCTTTTTTTACGGCCAAGTAATATTCCATTGCGTATATGTACCACATCCTCTTTATCCACTCATCTGTCAAAGGACATCTAAGTTGCTTTCATGTCTTGCCTATTGTAAACAGTGCTGGAATGAACATTGTATATACTCTTTTCCCATTGTGTTTTCTAAGTGATGTTGGGGCAGTTAGAGGCCCAGCAGGAGACAGAGGGTAGACATGATCGTCCACAGGGGATCATGATGACAGTGCCATGAGCAAGCTCTTTACAAAAATGGTGAAAGACTTAAGGGAAACCAACAGGGATGGTGGAACTAGGGAAAATGCCAGTTGTAGGAGGGCCTGTGGAGAAGGCAGTGGCACCCCACTCCAGTACTCTTGCCTGGAAAATCCCATGGATGGAGGAGCCTGGTGGGCTACAGTCCATGGGGTCGCTAGGAGTCGGACACGACTGAGTGACTTCACTTTTCACTTTCATTCATTGGAGAAGGAAATGGCAACCGACTCCAGTGTTCTTGCCTGGAGAATCCCAGGGACGGGGGAGCCTGGTGGGCTGCCGTCTATGGGGTCGCACAGAGTCGGACACGACTGAAGCGACTTAGCAGCAGCAGCAGGAGAGCCTTTAAAAAAGTAGCCACTGTCTGTCTTTGTCCATGGGATTTTCTAGGAAAGAATACTGGAGTGGGTTGTGGTGCCCTCTTCCAGGGGATCTTCCCAACCCAGGGATCAAACCCAGGTCTCCCACATTGCAGAAGGATTCTTCACTGTCTGAGCCACGAGGGCAGCCTATGTTCTAGGTGCAGGGAAGGACTATGTTCCAGGGACTGCTGTGGAAGTACTACGTTCCTGTGATAGGCCTGCCGTAGAATATTACAGTGCAGTAGTCTGTGGTGAGCTATGGATAAACTCAACAGCAGAGATGAACCTCAAAATAGTTAAATCGAACAAAAGAATTCATACCCTGTGATTCCATTTGTATTAAATTCTAGTCAAGGTAAAACTACTGTATACTGACGAAGTCAGATCTGTGGTGGCCTGGGGCTGGGAAGGCAAGGGTGGACTGCAAGTGTGTGCATGAGTGCTAAGTCACCTCAGTCATGTCTGACTCTGTGCGACCCTATGGACTGGAGCCCACCGGGCGCCTCTGTCACATAACCTTCTGCGGTGATGGAATGCTTTCTGAACTCTTGATTGTGAAACTGGTTACACAAATGTATACATTTTAAAAAATGCATTGAACAGTAATAGTAAAAGTGGTTTTAGGACAGGCAAATAAAGTTGATAAAAAGAAGGAGAGAGACAGGGAAAGATCAAAGAAAAAGGAAAAAGAGAGGAAGAGAGAGTGAAGAAGGAAGGAAGGAAGCCACATCTAACAATTGGTCCAGCAGAAAGGAAACTAGGGGAGTAAAATGCAATTTTCTCCCTTCCTACTGTCTCTCATAGATACGGTAGCTACCCGGAAGCCAGAGAACCAGGGGCTCTGTCAGGCAGGCCTTAGAGGTCAGCCTTTTGGGGCCCAGAGCAGAATGGGGAGAGACAGATCGTAGGAGCAACTGGAGAATATAGAGCACAGAACATTGTCACTCCATGTGAGGTCCTCAAAGAACCACAGGGGAGAAAAATGTTAGGTAGGAAAATAGCTCTTGGTTAAATGACTTGCAAATGGGACAATTGACAACACAGGGCAAATTGATGGAGGGACCCTGTCGATACTGAAAGTACAGTGTGATGTTGTAAAAGAGTCATCACTGCCCAGAGAATGAAAAGTCCAGGCACTGCAGTTGGAACCTTCTTTCTCAAACGGTTATATGCTCACCGGCTGAACCCTCTGTCTGATAGTCCCAGGTGACATGGGCACATGGATGTGCCCCTCTTTCTGGATGTCAGAATCAAAGATTAAGGGCTACTTTACATAGCCCAGTGTTCCTCGGTGATTCATTAAGTGTCTGAGATCCTTCTCTGCGCATTTGTTTAGTATTTTATTTACCTGCTGTCACAAAGTTAGGGGGATTTATACTTGAATTCAATGGATGACTGAAATGTGACATCGTATATAATTTTTAATGCCACATAGCAATAAAAATTTATGAAGTTATGGCACACTTTCATGGTTAGAGAGAGAGAATGTAAAGTATAATTTTTTGCATCTTTGGAAAGATTTGGTTTAATCAGAATACTTACATATGTCTATAAAATAAGAATGGACTGATGCTACTGCATTATATAAGACTTCCTTCCTCTTCATTAAATGGCCTCAGGGTGTTCTTATTATTGTTTTTCAGGTTTTGTCTAATGTTTTGTTATGTATCTTCTTTCTGTCAAGCTAGTGCTTGTTCAGTGATATAACTGAGCCTAATCTAGAGGAAGTAGGAAAATTAAATTTCCATACTTGTTAGAATTGTGTGTAAACAAAAGGTAAATAGACATTAAGAGACTAAAAGACACACATTTTGATGAATAAACATTGTAACAGTGATTTTGCCTTTCCCTGGACTTTTCTTCTCTTTTTAAAAAAGATTTTCAGATAAGGTCTGGGTTTTTAAATCCCCTTTCAGTTCTATATTTCTGTGTTTCCATTTCATCTCGTACTATATCTCAGGTTTACTAGTTTCTTATGCTTGTTACCTACTTTACGCAGTCATTTTTAAAGTTTATTTTCCTCAATAAGTGATTCCTGCTTCCATGTGGGCTTTGAGGATGTAGAGAAGAAGCCTGAGATCTAAGCGTGCCCCCGCTGGTCTTACAGGTTTAGTTATAATTATGTTCCAACAGGATTTCTGCTGCTTGACTTTCACTCTTCCAACGTGAGCACTTGCTTTTCTGTGGAATCTTCAGAGTTGATTCTTTCTACATTTCTCCTGTTTGATAATCCTGTTTTTATTTATGGCAAATGAAATCATACATTTTTTTAAAAAGTTTTTTTGGATTAAAAGTTCTGAACCTGGTGTTTGGACAATATACATCCTTAACAAGGTAGATATCATGATATCTGTTTTAGTATGAAAGAAACTGAGGTCTTGGAGAGATTTGTTCACTTCCTCCAGATATATTTGCTAGTCAGTGGAGACTATATAGAAGACTTATATACAGTGGTTTTTCCTTTTATTTGTTCACATAGTTTTATCCAAATAAAAATGTTTCTGGATCTGTTTTAAGGCCTTGGAGATACAGAGATGACCAAGGTAGAAGAGGGCCCTGATATCTAACAGTTTACATTCTAGTGGGAAGAGCAGTGGGATAGCGGCAGACAATTAACCAGAATAAACCAGAGAAACATCAGGTGGGGATAAGTCACTTACCTGTCTTTCCCCATTGGAAGGAAAACTTGAGAACAAAGACTGTCATTCCACCACTGTATTCCGTAATACCTGGAAGAGTTCTCAACACAGCGTAGGGGTTCAATCAATATTTTCAATTAAAGAAATATGTTACCAAGTAATAGAATGCGCCTAGTAGAAAACAAACTGAAGATGTGATCAAGAGGAGCTAAGGGATTCTTTCAGATTGGCTAGTCAGGGAGTGCTTCATGGAAGAGTTCAACATTAGAGCTGAGGTCTGACTGAGAAGAGGAAGCCAGTCATGTAAATATCTGGATGAAGAACGTTCTATACAGAAATGAACAGCTGGTGCAAAGGCCCTGAGGTGGGACTAGGCTTGGTGAATTTTAGTAACAGAAAAAGGTGAGTGTGTTGAAGCATAAGAAAAAGGTGGGTAAGAGAAGAGGCCAGAGCAATGAGCAAGGCAAGGTCACGTGAGGGCCAGGAGGCCCTTGGGTGGAGTTTGGGTTTTACTTGAAATGTAATGGAAGTCATTGGAAGGCTTTAGCTTCCCTGGTGGCTCAGATGGTAAAAAAAAAAAAAAAAAAAAAAATCTGCCTGCAATGCTGGAGACCTGGGTTCAATCTCTGGGTCGTGTTGGGAAGATTGCTTGGAGAAGTGAATGGCTACCTACTACAGTTTTCTTGCCTGGAGAATTCCACAGACAGAGGAGCCTGGTGGGCTACTGTCTATTGGGTTGCAAAGAGACAGACACGACTGAGTGACTAACACTAACAAAGAAGGAACCAGGAGAATAACACAATCTTTGGCAACTGTCCAGGCAATGAAGTGGTGCAAGTGTAGATCAGAGGATAGTGGTGAAAACAGAGGGAGGAGCCAGTGTTACACATTGACAGACTGCTTGATGATGGTTGGAATATGGGAGGGTGGTGGATATTGAAGAAAATGGACAAATCAAGTATGACTCAACTTTGTGACCCTGGTTTTTTGGAAAATAGGGGTGATGTTTCTTCAGATATGGAAGACTGAGACCAAAAGCTGTATGAGTTTGCTAGGGCTGCCTTAACAAAGCACTGCACACCAAGAGCCTTAGAGAGCAGAAGCTTGTTGTCTGGAGACTAGAAGTGCTAGGTCAAGGTCAGAAATGATGGGTCCTTCTGAGGGCTGCAAGGGAGAATTGGCTCTGTGCCTCTCTCTTGACTTCTGGTGGTTTGCTGGCAATCCTTGGCTTGTAGGTGCATCATCCCCATCTCTATGTGTGTGTCCACATGGTGAGCAGGCTAGGGGCAGGGGAGAGATCTCACAGTTTCTCTTTGGACTATGTTAACTAAGGTTTGACTATTCAGTTCCAATAGTGATGTCAGTTACTATAGGAGAGCAGAGAAAGGACGGGCAGATAACAACCGGTAGGGTTTCATGGAGAAGTGTCTGGAGGACAGGTAGAGTTTTGGCAACATTAAATCCCAGATTCTCTGGGACTCCCTTGCCATTGGGTAAGTAAGCAGATAAGCAAATATACTATAACCACAGAGAAGCATCTATACTTTTTCCTTTCACAGAGGGCAAGATTGCTGAGGAATCATGACACTTGTTATTCCAATAGTGCTTCAGCCATTTCCAGATGGAGCTGACATCCCCCCAGGAGGAAGTGCTGACTTACAAATATCCCTTACTTACCAGTGAGAGCATCCGTCCTACAGCCTCGTTAAGAGAGAAAGTCTCTTCTGCTATTGGTTTAGTCAAGCCCATGTCCAGGAATATGAAATGAGGATAATGGGGAAAACAAAGTCCTTCCCCCTGTATTGGGAAGGACTCCCAGCTCCAGCATGGGGTAGATATGATTTAAGGGACTGGCTAAAAATTCTAGTCTGATCATGCCATTTCCTTGACTCAAGACATTTAAGTGCTGCCTGTTGCTATTAGACAACAGCACCGCCACCCCCACCGTGCCCCCCCGCCCCGGCCCAGTCCTAAACTTTGCCTAGAAAAGCTTGCATGTGCTGGCCTTGCTCATTCTTTCTCTTCTGTGAATTCTAGCCTCACTGGTTTTTCTTTTATTTCCCCCACCTTCCCCACACAGCTTACTCCCTTTTGCATCAGGGACTTCCAATGCACCTCTTCCCAGGTTGCTCAGTGATAAAGGATCTGCTTGCCAATGCAGAAGACACGGAAGACTCAGGTTCAATCCCTGGGCTGGAAGGATCCCCTGAAGAAGGAAATGGCAATCCATTTCAGTGTTCTTGCCTGGAAAATCCCATGGACAGAGAAGCCTGGTGGGCTACAGTTGATGGGGTCACAAAGAGTTGGACATGACTGAGCACGCCCGCACACACTTTGAATGCACTACCCTGGTCTTCCCTGTAAAGCTGAGTTTTCTTACTCTCCCTTTAGGCTTCCCAGTTGGCTCTTGTGGTAAAGAATTCACCTGCCAGTGTGGGAGACGCAAGAAACGCGGGTTGATTCCTGGAGTAGGAACTGGCACCCCGCTCCAGTATTCTTGCCTGGAAAATTCTTGCCAGGGCCGAGAAGCCTGGCGGGCCACAGTCCATGGGATTGCAAAGAGTCAGACGCGACTGGATACACACACAGTAGCCTCCCTCTACTCCAACTTATTAATGCCACTTAGCCTCCAGATGACTGAAGTGCCTGAATTTTCAGGGCACCCGAGAAACCTGTTTCATCCTCTTTTGACAGGCTACACTCGTCTACGGCTTCTTTTTGTAATATCTTTCAAAGAAGTAGGTAGGTTTTTAACAAAACGTTCTTCATTTGTAAGGCAAGCAAATTGAGGATATTCCCTGCATCACCACTAGGGGGAGGGCTGCACTGCCCAAGTTTACTTCCCAACTTCGGTTACAGGTGATTTGATGGAATCAAGTACAAAAGAGAAAGTTCAGGGCATATGCCCAGCTGCACTGCGGAAGTGGGGAAAGAAGGCAGTGCTTGTGCTAGAGGAGAACAAAACAGGACAACACCAGACAAAACTCCAAGAGAAATGGTTGACGATTACTGGTGTTGGAGAGATGCGACATTGGGTGCTACGGACTTAATACTGACTGCACTTGAGAGGAGAAAATGGCTTTGTAGAGGGCACTGCTAGGGAATTTGGTGCTTGGGGGCTCTTTGCTTACCATCCCTCGTTGCCCCCACTATGCAAGACCTGGAGATAATCAAGTAGAAGCCTCAAATGGGAATTTTACAAGACTCTTGCTAGATAATCAGCAGATCTGAATTTTATTGCATACAAGTCAAAAGTGGGAGTTAAAAGCTTGAGTTGTGGTATCTCTGACTCCCAATCCCGGGTCTGTCACCTACTTGTTGGGTTATCCTGGACAAGTGACATTACTTCTCTGGGCCTTGGTTTCCTCATCTGCAGGTTGACAATTATTATTATTATTGTTATTCCTAGGAGGGTTACTGTGAGAATTATTATCAATTCAAACAATAGTGTGCTTGTTATGTGTCTGCTGTTAGTCTAAGTCCTTTATGTATGAATCCTCTGGTACTCAGGGAAACTTATGACATAGGTACTATTGTTATTATGATTAGTGTGATCCTTATTTCAGAGCTAAAGAATCTGAGACATAGAGGAGTTAGAAATATGCCTAAGGTCACACAGCCAGAGTCAGGATTAAACCCACCAGCTGCTTAAAACAATTCCTGGTTACATTAAATGCTCAGAAAGGGTGAGTTGTTATTCTACGTCTTGGGAAGCCCCTGCCTGGCTGTAGTTGTGTGGGAACTAGACATCTATTTTTCATAATCTGATTTTGCGTGAGGGGAGCTGGGGAGGGAGAGAAGGGTGGCAGGGGAAACGCTCAGTGCCCGGTAGGTTCGACTTTGTGGACTATTTGTTATGGATTTGTGAGAGTACTCTGGATGTCAGGGCTCGCAGCAGCACTTGGGTGGACCTGGTTGGCTGATGGCTTCTCTTCATTTCTGTGTCAAACATGGCATGGTGTCTCTCCCCATGTGAGGCCTGAGAGGGGGGCAGTGCCGTTCCGGGACCCCTCAGCCCCTCGGCTCACTACGTGGGGAGGATGGACATTCTGATTCAGACCCCTACGTGGACATCTTTGATCTTACTGAGGACCCTGGAGGAAGCCAAAATGGGAGAAGCTTCTAGAATAGGCTTTCAACTCCTGGGCTGGAGCAAAGCAAGAAAACACTTCAGAGGGCATGTCACACTGCCAGGAGACCTCAAGAAATAATCGAGAGAGACTTTAGAGGAGGGGATGTGAGATACCTTTAACATGCAGGTCAGGTCATCAGGCTTCCAAGAATGATTACTCTCAAAGGGAGCACAGTCACACTTGGTCTGTTATGTCCAGGGTTAAGGGAGAAATAGGGACCTATTTCCTTTCAGTTAAACGATTCTCTCTACATTATAAAAAGGATATGTCTGATGTGTTGTATAGTATTTATTCCCTGGGACATCCACCCCACATCTCTCAGAAATCTGCATCTTTGTACCACAGTTTGATTGATGTGAGAGGAAGAGGCTGTAGACAGGCATTGAGTTATAATTCAAGTTCAATTTATGGCTCCGTCTTGAAGCAAAATGGTAGTCAACACAAGTTTTAAAAATACACTGTCTTAGGAAACTTAGTTCCATTCTACAGGATTTGCTTCAGAAGTAGAGACCACAGTAATACGTGCTGTTGAAACCCAGTATTTGTATGTTACATAACTGAGCGCTGTGTCCACCACATAGAAGCAGAAATGCATGCTTGATGCCTCTGTGTAGCCACAGAATGGATATATATTGAAGCTCCTGGAGGGCAGGGCAGCCTCTACTTCTCTGGTTTTATATGCTACCTAGACCTCTGCTGGGGGTAGAAGGATACTCCATTGATGCTATTTGAAGATACTGGTGCTGGTGATTTCTCTCTGCTCACTTACCAGAATGCACAATTGGAAAATATATCTAACTCTCCTAAGAACTAATGACCGCATGAGATGGGAAGGATTTAGATTCCTCTGCTAGAGATATGGATCAGAAGGACTGGTAACCAGCCTCAGAGATTAGAGAGATGTCAACGTGTACAGTGGTTGCTACAAATTAACATTATTTCCATCAAATTTATTACTGTCTGGTCAAGGTTAATAAATTTGTAGTTCATCTCTCATCAGCGAATTAAAGATGTAGAACAATAAACGATCATTTCTGCCACCTTCTTTAGAAGATATAATCACAATAATTGATTTTGGAAGGTGACAAGAAATAGAGATGGTGAGGAAATTGTATGAAACGTGGTGGGAGTAAGCTGCCACAAAGATGAGTTTGTAAATATTCTTTCAGATTGAGGTGACTCTACTGGGGAAGGTATTTTAAGATGCATGGAGGAGTGGGAGGGAGGGGAATATATATATATATATACATATAGCTGATTCACTTTGCTGTACAGCAGAAATTAATGCATCATGGTAACACAGTTATAGTCCGATTTTAAAAAAGGAAAAAAAAATCACTTCTCTCCCATTGTTGAACAGTGGCTCACTGTTACTGAGAGTGGATAAATAGGAAGCGATGCTCCCAAGTTTGAAAAGCTTTATTAGAGAAATACAAATGGTTGGTAAAGTTTGATCCAAAATGCTTAGAGGGTTTCACTCAGCTTCACATGTTTTCCCAGAGTGGTTTTTAAAACAGTAAAGCTTCAGTCCTAAGTACGATGATAATACCTAACGTGGACCAAGGGCTTAGATTTGTGAAAGGAGACAGGCGTGATTGAGAAATTAGCCAGACTTGATAACTTTGCTGTTTTGATTTGAATAACACTAGGCAGGTGGATTTGCAGCTCTGAAATGAAGTGACCAATTTTCCATCGGATGCTGAAAGGTCAAGCCTTGGGGAAAGGCAGTTTGCTCTTTTCTGCTCTAAAGTTTGGAGCAAAGGAAGGCTTGGCTGTGGGACAAGGGTACAGTTTAAAATAGCGTCAGGAGATATACATAAAAAGTAACATAGATAATTAGATAGTAATATAGATATAGTAATATAGCAATGTAGGTAAAAAAGTAATAATGGGTTTCAGCCACAAAAATTTTAATATTACTTTGCTTTCCCTGAATTTTCTTTTCTTGAATGGAACTTTCTATTTAAAAATAGGATTTTAGCTATTTATTAAAGATAAGTAAGTTTGGAGTATAGACTAGTATAATATAAAGAACATAGGATTAACTGTAGACCTTAATGGCCAAATAGCTCTATGAAAGTGAAAATCAAGTCAGAGTCTTTCTGGGGCAGAATTATTTTATTTATAAAATGTAGAAATGATGATGGTGGTGGTGGTGTAAAACATAGAAACTAGATGATGTCCAATATGCTCTTTAGTACTGGATTCTATGTCTTATACTGTAAGATCGCATATATTATTGCCAGTTTGGAACCCCGCTTCAGTGCTCTGTGACTGTTTGGCCTGGACATCGGACAGTCAGTGACTGCAACTCCAGAGGCACCTTCATGGAGGCACGAATCCCCTGTAATATGTTAGAGAAACAGTCACACACCAGATCTTAATTTACGATTAAAAGCACAAACACAACATCACAGCAAAGATGGTTTTAATAGAGATGCTTAAGAAAAGTTAAACAGTTATTTGATCCACTAAACTAGACATTGCTGGGAGAAAAAAAAAAAGTATTCACGTCTGAAGAGGCACCTTGAAAGTGATTGGAGAGAAGAGAGAATAAAAGAAAAGGAGACATAGAGAAAGGAAGAATAGGATGGGAAGGAGGAAGAAAAAGACAGGAAAGGAAAAAGGGCAGGAAGGAGCAAAGCCATGAAGGGAGAGAGGACGCTCGAGTGATCGAGAGAACAATTCAAAACTAACACATTTGACTCTCAGCTCTGTCTCCTGCTTTGGGACTTTGGGACGTTGGGAGATGACTTAGCCTCTCTGAGTCTCAATGTTCTCATCCGTAAAGGGTGTCTAACAATGCTTTTTGTCTCCATTTTCCTTACCAGCGAGGCTGTAAGGTGACCCAGTGAGGGGCTTTGCTCAGTGGCTGGCCAGGTCTCTACAAGCTGCAGCTGTTACCATCGTTGCGGTCACGGTGGCGAGGATTAAACTGTACCTACCATGTATCAGAAACTCTTTAAAACCATCCCTGGCACCTGCTAAGCAGCAGACTGTAGAAAGCAAAAGGAGTATAACCGTGTTTATGGAGACCGTCAATAACGACCTCTATTCGTTGCGCCCTGTGCGTCACCATGATGACCCGGCAAGGCTGCGTCATCACTTTCTTTTGTGGGTGAAAAACATGGGTGCTGGGAGGTTACCACAACCATGAGACCGGGAAAAGGCACGTATTCCAAGGTGTTATTCTGTCCAGTGAGATAAATTCAAACTCTTTCTTCTACAGCATTGCCAGGCATTACCTTTGACCCTTTGAGAGCTTATTTATTTATTGTTTACACTTACTCTGAGAAGTGAGTATTCTGATTTTCACTGATAGAAAATCCCAGGAAGAGGGTCTAAATCCTTGATTCTCAGATTCCAAGGTCTACTGTCTTCCTGTACTAAGAACATACAGAGGTGGAGTTTGTAAAATATTGAGTGTATAGATCTCTGCATACCACTATTGTCCAATAGAAATAGGATGGGAACCCTCAAAATAAGAGACAGGTGTGATTTAATATTATCTAGTAGTCACTTTAAAACAAGTTTAAAAAAAAAAATAGAAGTGAGGATTTCCCTGCTGATCTAGTGGTAAAGAATCCGCCTGCCAATGCAAAGAAAATCTCATACACCTCGGGGCAACCATGCCCTTGCACCACAACTCCCGAGCTCTGCAGAATGAGAGGGCGCCGCGGTGAGAATCTCCCACACAACCAGAGAGAGCTCCCGCTTGCCACAACTAGAGAAGCCGGCACAGCAGTGAAGACCCAGCACGGCCAAAAATAAATAAGCAAAGAATAAAATTGTTTTTCTTTAAATGTTGGTGTTTTTTCAAAAAGGAGGTGAAATTAACTTTAATTTATTTTGTCAAACTTGATAGATCTAAAATATTTTTACTCAACCATGTATGGGAGATGACTAATGAGGAGTTTATATTCTTTTTTTTCCTCTTCTGTTTGGCCTTTGAAATCCATTATGCATTTTATACTTACAGCACATCTTAGTGGGGGCCGGTGGTGGCCGTTGAGTCGCTAAGTCATGTCTGAATCTTTGCGACCCCGTAGACTGTAGCCCGCCAGGCTCCTCTGTCCACAGGATTTCTCAGGCAAGAATACTGGAGTGGGTTGCCATTTCCTACTCCAGGGGATCTTCTCTGGCTCAGGGATTGAACCTGGGTCTCCTGCATTGCAAGTGGTCTTTTACAGACTGAGCTACCAGGGAAGCCCGGAAAGGGAGCTAGCTACATTTCAAATAGTGGTTGAAATCCACAAGAGGCTAGCAGCTACCACATTGGATCAGGGAGCTTTAGACAACAGCTCTGTCAATTTGGATAATTCTCCAAGCTAAGGAAAGCATTGAAGTTGCTAGCCACAGCAATATTGCCTCAGTATAACGAACAAAAAGGAAAATGTGATCAAAGATTTTATGAATCAATCCTGTCAGTGAAATTCTGGACTACATTGGCTAAATCTACAAAGAAAAGAAGGGTCTATATTATTTTGCTTTTAAGAAAAAAAACTAATTTGTTCACTCAAAATAGGAACTCGGTTGCTTTTACCTTTTTCAAAGCAAACTTTTAATAGGTAGTGAGGATTTTATGGGGAACAGGAGGAAATATTTAGATTTCATTTACTACATATTTAGGGAATATGAAACTGAGAGATGGGAGAGTGAAAAGTGTGAGGATGCCATCAAAGTGTTTTATCAGCAAAGCTGTCACTTTATAGAGACGTAATCCGACAGGCACTACCCTGAGTTTGCTTGGGTTGAAAGCTTCCACTTGTAGGGTAATTTTATGAACTCGACTCAGAGATTCACAGGAAAAGGCAAGAGGCAGTATCACATGCTTCTGCCTCTTTTATTTACTTAAGTCACGCAAGCCAGATGTCAGAGCTCTTAAATTTGGAGATTTTAAAGTCCCATGATGAACTAGATAATAGTCAAAGGTGACAGTCAGGGCCAAGGAGTTTCAAGGAAATGCTAAATCTCTGACTTTCAGAAGCCACAGTTACATAATACTTCACTGGGGTGCCAGAGAGTTACTAGTTCCAGAGAGTTACAATGGTGTTCTCAGAGCTTTCTCTCCAAACCTAGACCGTAATTGGCATCATCTTTTCGTTTGTAGTTCACCCAACCAAAATACCTGTTTGTGTCTGCTGTGAATATAATAATTTTAAGTGTGTCCACATTTAAATGTTTTTTCATTTCCTATCCCTTGCTTGATTTTCCTCATTGACACCATTGCTTTATCTGCAGAAGGAAATGGCAACCCACTCCAGTATTCTTGCCTGGAGAATTCCATGGACAGAGGAGCCTGGTGGCTACAGTCTATGGGGTCGCAAAGAGATGGGCACGACTGAACAACTAGCACTATTGTTTTATCAAACTCTCTTATTTTTATTATAATTCTAAAACAATTAGAAATACTAGTAATTAAATTGCTGAAATCTGCATTGGTAGAGTAAGAACATTTCAATTCTATCAGTATGAGTGTTAATTATTTTAGGCAAGCTGTCATTTAGGCCTTCTAAAGTGGATTTTGTTCTTGCAGTCAAGAACATTGCTTAGTGCAGAATTAATTAATCATTATAAATATAAAACCTGCAGTATCAGCTCCTGTGTTCAGAAAGGTTTCAAGAGGCAAGGTTGAAAGAGTCAATAGGCTGCTGAAGGGAATCTTATCAGGCACATCCACCCCCAATCTGATAAAAGGACAATTAAACTATGTACTTCATTTTTATATGGGTTTTTACTTCAAGACTCATTCCAGAAACTGGAAATGTCTACTTTTTCTAACACAAAGTTTTTTATTCTCCTAAGTATCTTCTTTTAAAGAGATTTTTAAGAGCAAGATTGACAAGGTGATGTCTGAAAATTGAAATTTCCTTTGGTTGAAGGAAGATTTCTCCCACTCCCTCACAAAAATCATTTTGGTAGCACTATGCTGGGTGGAAGATACATCTTCTATGGGCTCTGAATTTTTTCAGATACCCCGTGGCTACTTAAATGTTCTATATGATGATCATAATAATTGTATTCTTCACATTAAGGCTCACAGTCATCTGCTACAAGAGAAAAAGTTCGTGTTTCCATTGCCTTTTCCACTGGGTTTTAATATAATGATTCTGCAATATTGTGTCATTTCCCTCCTTTAAAATGAAAGCAAAATTCAACCAAGTTATATTGGAATACATCGACCAAAATAGGGAGATCATGCCTATATGGGTAAAGAAACCAATTGGCAAAAGAGTCCAGATAATGATGTTATTAAGTAACATTTAATAAGCTCAATGATAGGCACTCTAAATGCTTTAAATGTAATTGCCTTGTATAAGCACATTATACGTAATTGTCTCATTTAATTCTTACCACTCAGAAGCAAAGGATGCCTTTAATATAGAAAAAAATGGGCTCAATTTTTTAATGTAATTTTGCTAATACATCGGACTTGAAGAAGAATTTATTTAAAATTGTACGTTGAGAATGAGTTCTTTCCAAGGCACTCCGCTAAGGACAAGGCAAAGTGTACTACTGCTTCTCGAACTTGAACGTCGAGACAAACCACATGAGCATCTTGTCCCACTGCTGATCTGATTCAGTAGGTCTGAGTGGGGCCTGAGACGGTGCATTTCTGGCAAGCTCCCAGGTGATGCTGCTGCTGGTGGTGTGTGACCACCCTTTGAGAACAAGGACCCAGTCTTTGTTAAAGAGAATTTTGGAGTGATAAAAGCTGAAGAGCTGTATCATCCTTGTTCTAAAGAGCCAGCTGGCAACTGCAGCTGAGGAAAGCGGCTTAGCTTTGTTGAGAGAACAAGATGTGAGCTGGATCTTGAAGAATGGGTAAAAGTAAGGAGCAGAGGGTGTTGCTTAGTATCTTCTTACTGGTTAATTAGTTGATAGAAAAGATGTAGAATGTGTCCAAAGCTGTGATGAAATATCTACAAGGTTTTTGATTTTCTTACAAGTGAACCAGTGGGGATCTATACATTTCATTGGTGCCCACATCTGCGGCTGACACACTTCTCCAATTTTTCCCTCTTCAGTAATGGAAACGTCTACCCGCATCTGGGCAGGTGGTGACTGAAAAGTCTGATGCTGTCTATGTGTATCAAGCCTTAATTACACCAGAACCCCCCGGATTTTAGTTTATTTTAAAAGATATCATTTTATGATTTGTATCACTACAATTATGTTCCTAATGGGATTTTAATTGATTTGGAATCCAATTAAAGAAAATCTATTTTTAAAGCACATCTCAGCTGCTGCCACTCGGAAGTCACGCCAGGCTGGCAGAGTGTAAGTCATCGAAGCATAACTTGAACACATTTGGTGTGATCAGTCAGGGGGATTTGTGAATGACCTATATTTAATACTCTTAAAAAAAAAAGTCTTGATGTGTCTTGTACTTCTCAAGACTACGTGTATGCCTAATGATATAAATAACAGCTTTTACTTGAGAGAGTTCTATGGTCTTTTGGGTAAAATTTATTAGTTCAGGTTTTGGAAAGGGATATTTTCTAGAATGCAGTACTCCTTTGTCCATATATTGTTTCTGTAAATTATGATTTTTTCCCCCCAAAGTCACATCTATTCTGAGTTCCTATGGAGGACTGTTTCAGTTTTTTCCCCCAGACTTGGTTCAGTTACATTGCTCACAAACCTAAACATTTTAATGGTTCCTCCTAGTTTATTGAATAAACTATAATCATGGCTCTCCATGGTATAATTTAAACCTAAACTGTATATTTTTGAGATTAATCCTTTGTCTGTTTCTTCATTTGCTATTATTTTCTCCCAATCTGAGGGCTGTCTTTTCACCTTACTTATAGTTTCCTTTGTAGTGCAAAAGCTTTTAAGTTTCGTTAGGTCCCATTTGTTTATTTTTGCTTTTATTTCCAATATTCTGGGAGGTGGGTCATAGAGGATCTTGCTGTGATTTATGTCGGAGAGTGTTTTGCCTATGTTCTCCTCTAGGAGTTTTATAGTTTCTGGTCTTACATTTAGATCTTTAATCCATTTTGAGTTTATTTTTGTGTATGGTGTTAGAAAGTGTTCTAGTTTCATTCTTTTACAAGTGGTTGACCAGTTATCCCAGCACCACAAAAATAGAGTTACCATATGATCCAGCAATCCCAATCCTGAGCATATATCCAGAAAAGACCAAAACGCTAATTCAGAAAGATACTTGCACACCAGTGTTCATAGCAGCACTATGGAAAATAGCCGAGACGTGGAAGCAAGCTAAATGTTCATTGACAGATGATTGGATAAAGAAGATGTGGTACATGTATACAGTGGAATATTACCCAGCTGTAAAAAGAATGAAATAACGCCATTTGCAGCCATATGGTTGGACCTAGAGATTATCCTAGTAAGTGAGGTAAAGCCAGGCAGAGAAGGACCAATATCAAATGATATCTCTTAAATGTGAAGTCTAAAAAGAATGATACAAATGAACTTATTGCCAAAACAGGACCAGACTCACAGACATAGAAAACAAACTTAAGGTTCCCAAAGGGGAGAAGGGGTGAGAGAGAGAAACTAGGAGCTTGGGATAGACAGAGGCACAGCACCGTACGTAAAGGAGATGAACAGTGAGGTCCTAGTATGAATAGGACTGGGAACTATATTCATTATCTTGTAATAATCTATAATGGAAAAGAACCTGAAAAATATATGTATAAATGTATAACTGAATCACTTTGCTGAGTACCAGAGACTAACACAACATTGTAAATCAACTATATGTCAATAAATAAAATGATATGAATAGTGTACACAGAAAAAAAAAAAAAAGAAATTAAAAAAAAAAAAATAAACCTAAACTGAAGTCAAACTCTAGTTCTTACTCTCCCTTCATCCCACCCACAGACAATAAATGCTGAAGAGGGTGTGGAGAAAAGGGAATCTTCCTACACTGCAGGCGGGAATGTACAGCTACTATGGGAAAAAATATGGAGGTTCCTTAAAAAACTAAAAATAGAGCTACCATATGACCTAGTAACCCCACTCCTAGGCCTATACCCAGAAAAAAACCATAATTTGAAAAGATCCATGCATCCCAATGTTCACTGCAGCACTACTTACAATAGCCAAGATATGGAAGCGACCTAAATGTCCATCAACAGGTGAACGGATAAAGAAGATGTGGTACATTTATACAGTGGAATATTACTCAGCCACTAAAAAGGTTGGAATAATGCCATTTGCAGCAACATGGATGGACCTGGAGATTATCAAATTGAATCCATTGCTGCCCAAAACGTAGGAATTGGGGCTTTTGAGCAAAATAAGTTGAATTATAGAGAAATAGTTACTTGAGTCAAAGAGTATAAACTTCAATCCACCCTGCCCTATTTCAAATGTCCTTTTCTCCCTGATATCTTGTCCACTCCTCCAGTCGAATGATTTCTGTTACTCATAGAGAAATTTCCAAGATAACCTCATTGTTATTGTCTTGGTTCACAGAAATTGATAACCTTAGATTCATAGATTCTCAGAACCAAAAAGGGCCATCATTTAGAACTATTCTCCTTCCCCCAAGATAATTCTTGAGGGAAGAAAAAGCCTTCCTTTGTTCTTTAGCTCAAAGTACCAGTGCAGATTTTTGCTCATCCTCAGTAAAATCAGTGTGGTTCAGCCTGTGATGCAAAGGCATGTGGTTTTCTCACCTGTAAAACCACAAGAGACAATGTCATGATGTAAGTGGACAATGCTGACTATTCCTTCAACCTATATTTATTTCTTTGGAAGGAATTGAACCATCCCACCCCCTCACACCTCTTTGTGTTTGTGTGTGTGAGAGTAAGGACCAGAGAGAAGAGCAAGCAACGTTTTAAAATTGTGTATCTTTGTTTTTGTTTTTGTTGTTGAAACTCACCTGGGCCGTGCTGAGCCTAGTCACCTGGGGACTGAATGAACTGACTTTTAAAACTGGCTTTGACCTTTCAGGCTTAACTGAGAAAATGATTAGATTATAAGGGAAAGGCTATTTTTATTTCTCCTTAAAACTCACTTCAAGTGAGCAGATCTGCAGCATGCTGACTTTTTCTCTATCAGTATTTGTCACAATATCTTTATTGTTGTTGCTTTTATTGTGTTCTCACCTAGAACTTCAGAACAGGACTTGAAAATGCAAAGGGCAGCTAAGTTCTACTGGAACAAGCAAAAAACTGATTTTTAGTTGAGCCTGTAAAGGATAATAAATTAGCCATCTCTATTCTGTTTCTTTTCTCTCTCACTCTCTTTTCTGTGAACTACCTATAAAGAGGGTTGATTATGGGACTCTGAAAGACACACATCTTGGTTTTGTGTGGATTTTTCACAGAGTCCTAGAGTCATTAATTCTCCCCACTTTTCCATCACATTACTTCACTTTGGCTCTAGACTCGTCAATTATGAAAGTTCTGATAATGGTTTTTATTCTAGATGCCTGGACACTTGCTTCAATCCTGGAAGAGTAATGTGTTTTATTGATAAACAGATCGAGATTAGTGGTGTTCTTGATCCATGGGAAAAGTTTCTGTGAACAAAGGAGGAGAAAAAGTTGCCATCACAAACCTAAAGGCCACAAATTTACCAAAGATGGATTTAATCCAGAATGTCTTCTCTCAGGAGGCAGGTGAACATGGGAAGAGTGCAAAACCTGAACGAGCAAATTAACCAAATTGCAGATATTTTAGATGAACTTGGAACCAGAACTCAGGCAAAGTGTGTAGCTCTGGAAACAGAGAAACTGAGGTAGATCCAAAAACTGAAAATAAATTAGAGGGAACTGCTGAGACTTAACTCCATGATCACAGGGTGCAGGAGAAAAGGGATGCCCTGGGGTCGAATGCTCTTTAAAAGATGATTAGAATAAGAACATAGAAAAAGTCTGAGAATTCTAAATTCTAATTTGACTTCCAGGTTATATTTTTGTATAGGTAGGAGGATAGAACATATTGCATTTCATAGCTTGTTAGCTTGATCTATAACTTTTGAACATTTAAACAACAGTATGAAGGCCTCCACTTATATGTCTTCTTGCTCCAGGTCCCATAGTTATAAGTAGTGGACCTGCTGGGAAGCATCAGACATAGAAGTAATCATCTTACCACTCACTCTCCTCCTTCACTTGGATGTCTTCACTTATTAGGATTTTTGCTTCTTTATTAGGATTGTGCCCATGCTGAGTTGGGAGAATTAACCTTGCTTTTGGTACTGGGGTTTGTCTTGTTCTCTAAATTATGTGGACTTGGTGGTATTGTAATTATCTGTGTGACCTACAAACTCTCCAGACTTTTGAGAAAGGAAAACACAAAAGAAACTGTATTGAACTAATTCTTTGTTGTGAACAATTCAATGGAGGAATCACCTTCATTCCAGGTTGTGCTGGAGGACTCCTGGAGGAACACGACATAGATGTGCTGGTGGAAATGCAGCAGAATGAGATAAATTTGGGACCCTAATTTCAGGAGTTTTGCACTGTCATATCATTGAACAGTCATGTTGAAGGCAAGAACACTTGATTTTGAGGCCTTAATTTTTCTCTAGGAATGTAAATGTTTGCTCACATCTGGAGCCCTTGGATGGGTTGCTGATGTTGTCTTGTCTTAGCACCTTTAGGTATTCGTGTGATGACTTTGTATTATAGGCTGAATTGTGTCCCTCCAAAATATGTGTTAAAGTTATAACTCTCATTACTCAGAACACAAAACATTTGGAAATACGGTCAGTGCAGATATGGCCGGTTAAGTTAAGAAGAGGTATAATACAGTGAAAGAAACTAAAAGTGAAAGAAAGCGTTAGTCACTCAGTCACGTCTGACTCTTTGCAACCCACCATGCTCTGCAGCCCGCCAGGCTCCTCTGTCCATGGGATTCTCCAGGCAAGGATACTGAAATGGGTTGCCATTTCCTTCTCCAGAGGATCTTCCAGACCCAGGGATTGAATCCAGGTCTCATGCATTTCAGGCAAATTCATTACCATCTGAGCTACCAGGGAAGCCCCACATAATGCAGTAAGGTAGGCACTTAATTTAATGTTACTATGTCCTTATAACAAGAAGGAAAGACTATAGGAGAGATCACCGTGTGAAGACACAAACCTACAAGTGGAGAAGACAGCTATGTAGTGATGGGGAGAGTGATTGGAGTTGAGTATCTGTAAGCCAAGGAACGTAGAGGATTGCCAGCAAACACCAGAAGCTAGGAGAAGCCAAGAAGGATTCCCTGCATAGGTTTCAGATGGAGCTTGGCTCTGATTGACTTTAGACTCCCATCATTAAAACTTTGAGGAAAAAAAAATATTTTTTTAAATCACCCAGTCTGTCTGTGGTTACTTGTTTTGGCAGCCTGAGGAAACTAATATACTTTGTATAGTTCTGGGCAGCCATGTAGAATAATTTACGGGGCAAAATTTTGGATGATAAATAGACTGAGAAATGAATTTGCAACCATGGGCGGCGTTGACCTTGGTGCTTAGCTAATCAATTTTTAAAAAAATATGTGATTTCAGAGCCTTCTCTAAAGAAAAGCTTAGCTGTCCTCCTGCTCTTCCAAAGAGGCAGTGGTAAGGGGAACCACCTCATAAAAGTGGGAGTAAGACCGTCCCAGATGAAATGCTGCTCTTCCACTGCTCCGTTATCTGCATGCAGCAAGGTAGCTACATTCTGATTGACATGGTTGAACGATATTAGAAAGGGCCTCAATTCTCACTCCTTACATTTCTGTAACTAGCAAGGTGAGGAGTGCTGTGGAGTGGGGCTCCACCACTCTTACCCGAGGGAACATTTCAAAAGGTATGCTTCTGATCTTTGTGACCCACTCACTCCTCTCCTGTGGAGAAGTATGACTGACTGCTGAGATTGGAAAGAGGGTGGATATTCAGAACTGAATCCATTTCTGGTTTCTCCCTTTGGCTCTGCCTGCCAACAGCATGACTGTTTCTGCTTTGCTCTTCCATTTGGCTAGCACATGTGAATCAGAGGCTAAGCCTGGTTTCTGAAGGATGGGTTAGAGTTCTGAATCTTCCTACTAATAAGGCAGAAGGCATGTGGTCCAAAAGTTCTGAGTAACCGTGTCTGATCTGCTTGTCTACATTATCCCATGTCCAGATTTGGGGTCAGAATTGGGAAACCCTAACATGGATGCCCACTTCAGCTGGTTTCTCTCTTCCACTTTTACTTATAATAAGGGGATACTTGTTTTCCATCTAACTTTTTTTTCTCTTTTCTTAAGAGATGGGCATGGAAAATAGGTGTGATTTTTTTTATAACCCCTAATCCAGCTTCCCTGGTGGCTAAACAGTAAAAAGAAAGAATCCGCCTGCAATGCTGAAGACCCAGAAGACACAAGTTCTATCCCTGGGGCGGGAAGATCCCCTTGAGGAGGGCATGGCAACCCACTCCAGTATTCTTGCCTGGAGAATCCCACGAACAGAGGAGCCTGGCAGGCTATAGCCCATGGGGCCACAGAGTCAGACACGACTGAAGTGACTGAGCATGCATGAATGTGCAACCCAAACATATATTAAAGAGTTTATCAAGGGTACAGTGCAATGGAATGCAAGGAAAACATTTATGTAGCGAAAAGAGCATCAACCTCAGAGTCAGCCCTGAGTTCAAATCTTGCCTTTTCAACTAACCAGTGGTGGTTGTTCAGTTGCTAAGTTGTGTTTGACTCCGTGATTATCATCCCAATAATCCAACCTATCTAAGCCTCATCTGGGAAATATCACAAGCAAAACCTCTCTCATGGGACTATAAAGATTACACAAGTAAAATGCATAACTTATTTCATTCTCTCTCAATATCATCAAGGTTGTCATATAGTAGAACTCTACTGTGAATTATTTTCCTCATTTCTCTTTTCTTGAACAACATTTATTTATTTTCTACACCCTCACACACACATCCTCCACACATTCATAAGCCTATTTCACTTTATCACAATCACTTGACCTCTTGTTGAAGGAGGGCATTTTTGTTGGGAATGCAAACCAATCCAGGGCAGCATCTATGACATACACGTTCGATGAAAATTATACTATTTTTCTTTCTTTCTTACCAACACAGTCCCTTTGAAACTCTAGGTTTTCCTCTTATGCTACACCTGCATTTTAGAGTGTGATAAGAAATTAGTCTTATTTACAAAATTATGAATTTTTATCATACAGGTGGAAAGCAAGCGTTCTGCTACAAAAGTATATAGTTATATAAAATGTCACAGTGTTATTACCCTTGAAACTATTTTGTTTGTTGTGCTTGCTCTATGTAATTTCCCTAATAATTAGCTGAGGCTTGTGTTTATAGTGCTTTTATATTTTTCTTTCATTCCACAGAAGGATAGAGAAAAATAGAATTATTTTCCTTTATCAGCAAAACCACAAAAATATGACCTTAGTGGGTTATTATAAAACCATACAGAGGCACAGAAAAGCCTATTTAAATGTCTTTGCCATGGGTTTGGCCTACGTTGATTAATTACTTCATTCAGAGTATATTTACTGAGCTCTAGTCTGCCAAGTCCCATGGGTACTGGGCCATCAAGATGAATGAGACTTGCTCCCTGCCCTTCAAAGTCTCCTGATCAAAAAAGGCAAAATAAAGTGTAGGGTGGCAGTCATAGAAGACACATTACCTTGGTATCAATCAAAGCTTAGTCAGAGAGGCAGAGCTGGTAGGAGATACATGCTAAAAGATTTATTGCAAAGAACTGGCTTATGCAATTGTGGGGACTGTCTAGGCAAGTCTCAAGTCCCTAAGATGGGCCATCAGGAAGGCCCTGCTGGAATCCGTGGGCTCAAGTGGAAGTGCACTTCATCAGGGAGGCCCTCAGCTGCAATTAAGATCTTTCAATGGATTAAGTCAGGTCCACCCAGATTATCTAAGACAAAGTCTCTTACTTAAAGTCAACTGATTATGGATGTCTAGCTCATCTACAAAATACTTTCAGAGCAACACCTAGATTAGTGTTTGATTGAATAACCTGGGGCTGGAGCCAGTCAAATTGACAGACAAAATTGATTATCGCAATCATCATTTGCAAAATTCTCATGAGTCAGAGATCTAATGTAAAGCTCTTCCAAAATCACAATGTCTGCTGAGCAAATATTACAAGAATCTGTTACCTAACATTCTAACAACTTTATATTGAAATTATAATCACCAGTTTTACCTTGTCTTCAGAATTTCAGGACTCTTGCTGTTATATCTTTAAGGAGGAATTAGATAAAGAAATGAGTTTTATATTACTCCCTTGAATCTATGTATGTGTATACAGGGGGAAAATATAAGCATATAGTATTAAAAAAGGAATATAAATGACCACTTGTAATAAAACAGCCTTTTTTGTTATTAAAGTCAATAAATGTTTTTGGGTCCACTTTTCCTAAAGTTGGCTTCACAGAAACTAGTTTCTTGAGATGAAATGTCTATTTACAATATTGCTGTCTATATATCTATCTGCATTTATGCCTATACTTACATACAAAACATGCATTTTATACTGTATGTAAATATACATACATATTTACATGCAAACAAACACTTTATAAATTTATTCATTTTTTATTTGTATATATATATATAATTTTATATAATCAAATACGTGAGAAAAATATTAGAACACATTTAAAAAGTCTTCTTTACTGCTGGATTTTCCAGTCTTTAATATATTGACATCATTGTCATCTTCAAGAGGGAGATTTGTAATTTAGCTTTAGTCAAACTCATTTGACCACGGGGTACCTTTATTCATTGGTTAATGCTTTGGATTATTATTCATTGCATCTTTAAAAGCTAGGTAATAAAGTATTGTTTATGGGAGGTCTGGGATGGGTTAGTAATTAAACAGCTATTCAAATCCAACTGAAAACTCTATCATAACATGTTGGGGGAGCGGAAGAGAGCTTAAAGGTTGTCAAGTCCAACCACTCATCCAATAGATAATACTTTTATTTTCCTCAATCACACAGCTGGTCAATACCCCATATATAAAAGAAACTGTAGAGTCTGACACATGATCCATCACACTGTCTCCATCATTATTTTGATAATGCTATTTGTCACTGTCAGAAGTCTCCAACAAAAGTGTTTCTAAAAAGAAAACCAAGGGAGTAAGAGTAAAAGCAATGCCATGTAGTGTGGTCCGTTAAGCATTTATTGATGATTTATTACATGGAAGGCATGGAGCAGCTCACCACACTATCTGGGGAGATGGATGCACCCCAAACTAATTAATACAATGCATCACAAGTCATGTCCAGCTATAACAATTTTGTATATAATTTTGTATATATACAATTTGTATATAACAATTGTGTATATAATTGGTACAAAAATACTGGTGGGAGAGGCCATTTCTTCCAACTGTAGAAATGTGTGCATTGAGGGAAGATAAGGATAGAGGTCATAACTTTTGAGATTGGCTTTTATTGGTGAGTAAGATTTCATCATATTGAATAAGACATGAAGGATGTTCCATATGCAGAAAAGAAAAGAGTCAAGAGACCCCTGGTGGTATCAAAGAGTATAGGATGATATGGGGACCTGAATGTTACATGGGATCATAGCATGGGATGAAAAAATATTGGATGGGAGATGGGAGGTGTTATGGGTTGAACTGTGTTTTCCCCCAAATTTTATGTAGAAGTTGTGACCCCAGTAGTTTAGAAAGTGACTTAGAGTGAGAGTGCTTACAGAAGTAACAAAGTTATAACGAGCTCATTAGGGTGGATCCTAGTCCAGTAGGACTGGTGTCCTTCCAAGAAGAGATTTGGACACAGACACACATAGAGAGGAAGTGGTGTAAAGAAACTCGGGGAGGAGACAGCCAGCTATATGTCAAGGAAAGAGGTTGGAACAGATCCTTCTCCCACAGCCCTCAAAAGGAACCAACTCTTCCACAAACTTGTGGTACAATAAAATTTGTCGTTAAAACCACCCTGTCGGTGGTACGTTGTTAGTGATGTCCTAGGAGACTAATATAGGAGGTGAAGCAAGAAATGCAAATTGGGGCTAGATTGTGAGAGTCTGTCCATTGTAGGTCCAGCAGTCTGAGCAGTTGGGAGCTTCTGAAGTTGTCTGAGGTTCGAGTGGCCTGGTCAGAGGTACCTTAATGAGCTAACTTTGCAGCAGACTGGAAAAGCTTTAGTCTGAAGGACTAAAGTAACAGCAGGACTCCAGACCTCAGAGTTTCTTTAACAGGCCAGGTGAAAAATGGTGAAGGCCTCAATTAGGCCAAGAGCTTTGGGTGGGATTCGAAAAACATTGCATAGGGAAACTCAATCAGCCATAGGACAGAGCCAACAAAAAAGGAGAAATCAAAACAGCCACCAGATTGTTGTAGCTTTCTCCTCAGATTGCTCATAAGTGGGTAATGTAAAAATTAAGACACAGAAATCTTATTTATTTTTGTGGATACAATTTTTAAAATTGAAGTACAGATAATTTATAATATTGTATTAGCTTTAGGTATATAGCATAATGATTCAATATTTTTATAGATTATACTCCACTTAAAGTTATTTATTATGAAATATTGGCTGTATTCCCTGGGTTATACAATATATCCCTGTAGCTAATTTATTTTATCCATAGTATTTTGTACCTCTTAATCCTCCACCTCCCCTTTCTCTCTCCTCACTGGTAACCACTAGTTTGTTCTCTATGAGTCATTTTGATTTTGTTATGTTCATTCTTTTACTTTTTAGATTCCACATACAAGTGATAACATACAATATTTGTCTTTCTCTATCTGACTTACTGCCCTAAGAAAAATACTCTTGATCCATGTTGTTGCAAATAGCAAAATGTCATTCCTTTTTATGGCTGAGTAGTACTCCATTGCATTTCTACATGGCACATCTTCTCTATCTGTTGGACACTTAGATTATGTCCATATGTTGGCTATTATAAATAATGCTGCTATGAAAATTGGGATACATGTATCTTTTCCGATTAGTGTTTTTTGTTTCATAGAAACCTTATTTAAAATGGAGGTAGGAGGCCAGAAGAGGGAGCCATCATTCCCTACAACTCCACCTCAGTAGCAGACCCAACAGGAAGAGATATATTTTGCATCTCCAACAGAAAGAAGGTTACTATCTTACTACTCAGCAGGAAGAAGAAAGAATTTTCCTTGCCTGGCAACACCCCAGGCCACAAGTCTGTCACAAGTCTGTCGAAAAGTCACTGCGAACTCCCAATTTCCTCCAATGGACTCCTTATAACAGCCCTTCGCAACTCCCTTTTCTCCTCTGTAAAGAATGGCCCTTTCCTTTGTTCTCCAGACTTGCCTGTTCAGTTCAGTTCAGTTGCTCAGTCGTGTCCGACTCTGTGACCCCATGAATCGCAGCACGCCTCTGGTTCACCATAAATTGCATATCCTGAGTTGCAGGTCTTTGCTGTTGCTGAGTAAACTCATTTTGCTGGTGAAAATAACGAGCTGTTTTATTGTTTTAGGTCACTAGTAAGAATCCTGGGTCCAAAGGTACTGGATTGATTTTGAATACAACCTTCTCACTACCCACAGAGCTTTGAAAATGCACTCTTACATTCATTCTTTCCTTTATATAACCCGACCACTGACTTACTTTGTGATCTGTGAACAAGCCAAGTGCTTTCCCAGCCAGAGCCTTCACATTTCCAAATCTCACTGCCTGGAAGAGTATTTCCTCACCCCATTATCACCTCAGTGGCTCATTCCCATTCTTCTGGTGTTCGAGTCTATACTACCTCATTTAGGGGGGTTGCCCCGTTTCCTGAACACTCTATCCCTATGTCCTTTGAGTCTCCACTCTTTTTATTTTTGTTTCAAAGCACTTCTCATGCTCTGTAATTGAATTGATTGATTGTTTATACTTCTTGTCAGTCTTTCCCATTTCAACTCCCTGCCCTGCAATTTTAATAAAACTCTTTAAGAGTATAGAGATCCTGTCTATTTTGTTCTATTGCTTCTCCCTGGAGTCTATAATAGTCTGTAGCACTGAGTAGTTGTTCATTAAATAAATGAAAGTGAATAATGCATAAATGAATGAATTATTATGTTTGAAACTGAAGTAGAGCATTGCAGTTTCCTGAGAGTTAAAATCACTTCAATATTTTATATTACTTCACTTTTGCTTGAAAGGAATGATGTTTTTGGTTAACATATTTATAATTGGAGAGATTATTCCTAATAATGATAATTTTAGAAAATATTTAAATTTCAGAACTATGACATTGTGGTGAGCTTTGAAAAAAGGTGAGCTTTTAATTTCACATTTTTCATAGAAAAGGTATTGCATTATTAGTATTTTGAAAATTTGCATGAAAATATGGACAAGACAAAGGAGAAGGAGAAGGAGCTTCATGATGATATCTCTTGTTTACTCTCCCTCCCGTGGCTCTAGGAGTCTGTAATTTGCATTAGGTTTTGCAACAGCAGATAAAGGCATCCTCTGACCTTTGGTTCACTAAAGCATTTAGACACCTGATGGCAATCTTTCATTAAATTTGGTATAGCAACAATCATTCTGGCAGGTAGAAGAGAACACAATTTGTTGTTCTTCGGCAATCTTCATACCAAATTTCTGAAAATGTTTCCCAGTGACAGACAAAACTGAAAGCTTAATGTTTTTTTGTAGATGAGTATGGTGACTTTCATGGAGAGACAATGATGTGGGTGGATGAGCTCAATAAAAAGTAAAGAGGAAGGGAAAATGAAGTTTATGCATGGTTCAGATACATTTAGGGAGTTGGGCAGCCTACTCAGACAGAGAACAGGATGGGATGCTAATAGGCAGGAAGTATGCTGTTTTAAAACGCAGTATAATCTGGTGAGCCACCGTTCCCTCCCTCCTTCCTTCTTCCTTGGTTTCTCTGCCCTGCTTTCCACTTTCCTTAGGTTGGGAATAAAAGATACAGCTTTCGTAAAAGAATGGATATTTCTCCCCAGCAAGAATGAAAAGGGCAGAATTGTATAGTGAGTCTTCTGGACTTCCCAAGTGGCAAGTCTTCTGGACTTCCCAGGAAGCTCAGTGGTAAATAATATGCCTGTCAATGCAAGAGACACAGGTTTGATCCCTGTGTTGGGACAGTCTTGAAGAAGGAAATGGTAATCTGCTCCAGTATGCTTGCATGAGAAATCCCATGGACAGAGGAGCCTGATGGGCTACAATCCATGGGGTCACAAAGATTTGGACACAACAAAGCAACTAAACCACCACCACCATCAAGTCTTCCTTCCCACTCATTGGGTCAACATTTTCTGTGACCTTGATGATGTAATAATATTACTTAAGTGCTACCTTTTATCAAGCACCATCTTCATGGTCATCTTCACATTAATGACTCCTGATTGAATTCTCCAGTCTCTGTCTGTCTTTTGAACAAGACCTATACACTCGGATGCCTTAAACCATCTCCTATCAGGTATCTCACAGGCCCTACAAACTTACTCAGGACCAAATTCTGCCTCACTTCACTTAAGTCCTCTCATTTTAAGAAATAATGCCTAATGCTGTGTGCCTTCAGTCTTTATGCCAAATCCTTAGGAGTCATCCTTGACACTCCCACCCCCAATACTCACATGCAAACAGTCACAGGGTCCTGTCCCTTTTGCCTCTAAGATATATTTACCAATCTGACCCAGTATCTTAGTCCCACCTTCTTGGACCAAGCCACTGACACCTGGACCAAGACAGCGTGTGTTAGTCAGTCAGTCATGTTCAACTCTTTGCGACCCCCATGGACTATAGCCTACCAGACCTCCTCTGGCCATGGAATTCTCCAGCAAGAATACTGGAGTGGGTAGCCATTCCCTTCTCTCAGGGATCTTCCCCACCCAGGGGTCAAACCCTGGTCTCCTGCATTGGAGTCAGAATCCCTACCAATTGAGCCACCAGGGAAGCCTGGACCAAGACAAGAGCCTGTTTTAAATCTTTGCTTTTATTGTGAAATGTAGCATACACACATTCTAATTTATGTAACAGAAGAGTTTAGAGGACCTAAATGTATTGTTTAAAAGATAATAATGAAATAACATCCTTGTATCCACTGACCAGTTTAAGGTTCAGAAATCACCAACATCTTTAAAGCATGTGCCCCTGCCGCCCAAGAAAATCTCTATCCTGCATTTTGTTAACAGTCCTCTTTTTTCCTCTATAGTTCTGCCACATATATATGTATCTTTACAATATATTATACAGTCATCCCTCTGTATTGGTTCCATAACCCACAATGGTTACCAAAATCCTTGGAGGGTCAAAACACATAGTCTGCCCTTCCTATCCAGGGATTTTGCATCCAGGGATTCAGCCAACTATAGACATAGTCTGTCTAGTCAAGGCTATGGCTTTTCCAGTGGTCATGTATGGATGTGAGAGTTGCACTGTGAAGAAAGCTGAGCGCTGAAGAATTGATGCTTTTAAACTGTGGTGTTGGAGAAGACTCTTGAGAGTCCCTTGTACTGCAAGGAAATCCAACCAGTCCATCCTAAAGAAGATCAGTTCTGGGTGTTCATTGGAAGGATTGTTGCTGAAGCTGAAACTCCAATAATTTGGCCACCTCATGTGAAGAGATGACTCATTGGAAAAGACCCTGATGCTGGGAGGGATTGGGGGCAGGAGGAGATGGGGACGACAGAAGATGAGATGGCTGGATGGCGTCACCGACTCGATGGACATGAGTTTGAGTGAACTCCGGGAGTTGGTGATGGACAGGGAGGCCTGGTGTGCTGTGATTCATGGGGTCATAAAGAGTCGGACACGGCTGAGCGACTGAACTGAACTGAACTGAGACAGGGTAGTATATGTTTTGAAAAAAAATTCACTTGTAAGTGAACTCACACCATTCAAACCCTTGTTTTTCAAAGGTAACTGTATTATAAAGTTGGCTGTCCCTATCATCTGTTCTATTAATACATCCATGGATTGAACCAACTGTAAATTGTAAAAAGTGCTATACTTACAATCTCTTCCAGGTTGGTTGAACCCTTGATTGTGGAATCAACAGATATGGAGAGAGAGGAGGACAGACTGTGGGGCTTGTGTATCTCTGGATTTAAGTATAACACAGCAAGTCTTTGAAACAATCCTCAGTGGATACCAAGGATTGGCTCTGTTATAGTTTACTTCGTTTTGAAATGTGAACAAATGTAGAACAATAAAACAAAGAACAAGTTTTATTGCCACTTATTCTTTTCATCAAGAGTTGTGACAGTCTCTCATTTGCTGGGCTATTGCCAGGTGAGAAGAAATTCTTCCTTCTGCTGAGTAGTAAAGTTGTAACCTTTCTGTTGCAAGTGCAGGGTATCTCTTCCTGATGAATCTGAGATCGAGGTGGAGTGGTAGGGCATGACAGCTCCTCTTGACTCCATTTTAAATAAGGTTTCGGTGAAACAGAAATACTAATTGGAAGAGTTCACCCAATGTTCATAGCATTACTGACAATTGCCAAGATATGGAAGCAACCTAAGTGTCCATCAATAGATGATTGGATAAAGATGTTTTATATATACACATATATACATATATATATATAGTTATATATATACACAAAGATGTTTATATACATAAAGTTGCTTCAGTCATATCCCACTCTTTGTGACATTATGGACTGCAGCCTGCCAGGCTCCTCTGTCCATAGGATTCTCCAGGAAAGAGTACTGAGTGGGTTGGCATTGCCTCCTCCAGAGGATCTTCAACCCAGAGATTGAAACCACATCTCATGTCTTCTGCATTGGCAGGCAGGTTCTTTACCAACTGCACCATATATATATGGTATTATTCAGCCATAAAAAGAATGGAATTTTGCCGTTTGCATCAACATGGATAGATCTGAGGTTATTCTGATTAGTGAAATAAGAAAGAGAAAGACAGATACTGTATATTATGACTTACATGTGGATTCTAAAAAAAGAGAAGAACATATATAATAGAAACACACTCATTGATATAAAAAACAAACTAGATCAGAATAGCTGAGAATGATTCTTAATTCCCTCTTTCTCAATCCCCACATTCAGACTGTCATCTAGTTCTATTGATTTCACCTCAATCTCACACACAGTTAAAGAGAAACAACTCTAGGAACTGAAATCTGCTGATTCCTGGACAATGCTCAATTTCCATCTCACTGTAACATGATTTCCCCTCCCCCATGTTGTGCTGTCCAGGACATCAAAAAGTCATTGTTCTGTGCTAAACAGGGCCAGTTCCTCTGCAGATCAACAAAATAGCTCTGTATCCTTAAAGTTACAAGACAGGGAGGAAAATATGAGGAAAGGGTAAATGTTTTCTGCAGGGTAAAGATTTTCCTCATGGCTCTGATCACACTGTTTAGCTGTGTAACAGCGACCATCCTAAGGGGGCAGCAGATAAATAACAATACTTTTTAGGTAATACTTACTGAAGTCTTTCAATGCTTCAAGCATAATTGTTTGGATTTTCTGTAGCTTATTCAGTTCTTCTAACAACTTCATGATGTAGGTGCTATTATCATCCCCATTTTACAGGGGAGGCAAATGAGGCATACAGAGTTTAAGAAAATTGCCCAAAGTCTCAAAGGAAGTGAAGGAACTCAGACATTAACGCGGGAAGTTTGTCTTTAAAGCCAACGGTTTTAATCATGACACCCTAGAGCTCTCAACTGGAATAAGATACTATCCCTTTTTATAGGGGTTTTATGGTTGGTGTGGAAGAGAGATCCATAAATATAAGACAGTGTGATAAGTGTTATGATTCATTCAAAATACCTTTCGGGTGACTGCCATGTAGTGAATATTTTGTAATGTGCTTTCATTTACATAGTATAGAGTAAAGAATATGAACTCAGAAGTTAGAGGGTTTGGTGAGAGTTATTTAACACCACAGAACAGTTTCCTCATAAATAAAACATGGATACCAGTATCTATTTCAAAGTTTTGCCATTAGTGTTAAATATGTTAACATATATCAAATAGTCAGTGTACAATAGGCCAACATGAAAACTTTTATGAGTTGTAGGAGTACTAATAAATAGGAAAGAGCTATGTATAATGTGTCAGATGAGCATTAAGGAAGAAACTATTAGCTTAGCCTGGGGCATAGGGGGTTTCCTCAGAGTTGATAAGCGGGGACTTGAAAGATATACTTAATTTATTTCTCTGTTTCTCCTTTTAGCATCCAGATTTTTCTCTGGGGAGCCACCCTTTGCTCAAGATGTGTATCTTCCATCCCATGTAGACCTGATTGCTGCTCATATTCATCCTGTTACCCCAAGGTGAATTTTCCTGGCACTGAAATAGGTACTGTAAACAGGCAGAGGAAAGGGATGGTAATTGGTGAACCCTTAATAATGCTGCTGACCCACTGGTTCAACCAACTTTGAATCCTGTCAACCTCTTGACTTTCCGATCTGTGAGCTGATACATACACTTCATTATTGAAGCCTGTTTGAGCTGAGTTTTCTGTTACTTGCAACTAATCTATCCCAAGCTGCAGGGAATTCTAGATAGGAGGGCTGCATGTGCAAAGACTCACAGAGAAGAGGCCATGATGGGTTTGGAAATGTTACACTGAGAAATGAGGCCAGAAGGTGGGTCAGTGCCAGCTTTTCAAGGCACTGACTTCCATTTTAATGAGTTTGGACTCTAGCCTGTAGGCAGTGGGGAGCAACATTTTGAGCAGAGAAGTGACATGATCAGATTTGCATTTTAGAAATATAACTCTGGCTGTGAAGTTGAGTGTGGAGAAGAATAGGAAGGCTGAAAGGAGAGAAGAGACTTAGGCCTAACTGCAGTGAAATGAACTCAAGACAATGGTAGTGGGGTGAGAGAGAAGAGAACTGGGTATTCGTTTCTTTCCACATCCACCTTACTGTTACATACTTACTTTTATGGATTCTCTTTGGCTTTTATTTATGAGTTCGCAGATACCTCACCAGTTACCTCTGCATCCTGGCAGAGAGGGGTCTCTGCTTTCCAGGGGCTCTGAAGATCCTTCAAAATCTAAGACATGAGGCATAAGAGCTTTCTAACTTTTAATACCTCTGTGCTTTCCTTATTCCTACTCTTCAACTGGTGATGCTCTTCAACTGGACATTAACAGAACATACCCAAAGTCTGTGATCATCAAAGATCACAGTTCAGGAAGTCAGTTTAAGTGTCTTCCTGAATGCATATTTAAGTTCTTCAGTTTCTTCTCTTTCAGGAAGGAGATGCCCCAGCAGCAAGTACTAAAATATTTTCATAAAATTCGTGTTTATTGCATCTTTTTCCTGTATCAGAAAACCTCCAACCAGTTACAGAGTTAATTTTGGTTCCCACTCTCTGATATCTTTTCAACAGAGGGATGTTGGAATTGTATGGGGGCAGAGACGCATAAACAGTTGGGAGTTTGGTTTTAAGTGTATACATTTAAAAAAAAGCAGGCCTTCATATTTCGTGTCTCTAGCACTATGCTTTCATTTGCTTCATGCAGTTTGGTGCAAGTGTGAACGGTCAATTAAACATCTGTTACTAGGACCTGGGAAGAGTTATAACTCCATGGTTCCATGAGTAATACCATCTATGCTATGTTAGTCTTCTGCTGAGCTACAAAGTCATAGCAAGAATCACGTTGGGGGACCTCTAGGGATTTAGACCAGGAAAATCCTTCTCCAGTCCTTACTGCTGTCACCTCCGTAACTTTAACCCATTCCTATTCCTCCCCATGGGTGGATGGAAGAGTGATATCATTTAAAAAATTTTAATTATGGGTATGGGAAAGAATATTAGAAATTACCTACTCTAGAATTATTAGTAAATGAGTTCAGTTGTTTTGGTAAGACTAGACATACTAGGCTAGACTATTTCATGCAGGACTTGCCACAGAGAAGATGACTTCAGTTCCTCATCCGTAAGATAGAAATGATTATAATATCTACCTCTAATGACTATAGAGGATTAAATCAATTAATATACTTAAAGTACTTCAAAGGCTGCTGGCATATATTAAGTACCAAATTGTTAGTTATTATGACATGGTTATTTGGAGACTCAAGTTTGCTATTAATTTCCAGCAAGAATGGGCTGGCCGGCTGAATGATCAGTTTGGTAAAACAAAGACAAGCTTGCTGCATTAGGCAGCAGGCACTTTTGAGTTTGTAAGGGTAAAAGAGGAATGAATATTTTGTATGAATTCATGTGCCTGTACACAATAAACATGTGCAAGGAGGGGCCTTAAGTCTCATCCAAAAGAGGGGAGCAGGTCTAAGCAGAGAGGAACTGGAGATGCTGCTAGACTCCTAGGATCTGGGGAAAGGAGTAAGAATCAGTAGAAACATGTTCACCTTGTTCTATGGAACTGCAGGTGAGGCAAGTGAGAGTCTCAGTGATGGAAGGATACTAACGCTTCATAAGAGAGTCAGTTGTCAACATCTGACAACTACAGAAAGAGTCAGGGACAAGTCAACGTGACAATGTCAGCTGAAAAGAGATGTCCTCCCATTACTTTCTTCTCTTACTTCCCTCAGTGTTGGGTCTGGGTGGGGAGCCATCAGAAAGCCTGTATAGCAAATTAGGGAAAGGGGAAAAGAAGAGAAAAGATGATGAGGAAAAGGATAAGACTGAGCCAGAGGGAGGGAGAAGCTTTCATTTTAATTGAAGATATATTGTTACATGGAACTACACATTTTAATTACTGAACTGAGGTGGTGTTTGGTTACTTAAAGTAACAGAAAACTAGTTGTAAGCTGAAGGGTGACCAAAGAAACATCATGAACCCTGCAGAGCTTCCTGGCAGGACTAGAAAGCATGAGAGTGGACTTAAAAGGACGATGGGAGACACAGTCAGGTTGCTGGTGATTGAACACATGAATTGTGCCTGTTTAACATAACGGCTACACAATTAGCAAATATTTATTGATCACTACTCTATGCCAGGCATTGCTCTGGTGCTCAGGATATAGCAATGAACAAAGACAAATCTCTGCTATCTTGGGAATATGATCTTACAGGGGGAAATGGATGGCAAAGCAATAAAGAAATGGTGACATAAATAATCATTCTGTAATAATCAGGTGTGGGGTGGGACAACATGGAAGTAAGAGAAAAGGAGTGAGGAGGGGGTGAATGTGATACTCGGGGCAGAGGAAGTTCTCTTCTGATTGCTTCCGTTTTCTCAGTGCACTTGGAAGTGACGTCATTGTGGGGAGTCAGGTAGAGACAGGAGGTGTTGAAATTTTAAAGGGAAGATATAAAATTGTCATCTAGAATCATGAGAGAGAAAATTGAATTGGGAACTCTCAGGTAACTTTCAGGACTCTCTTAAGAGCCGTGGTAATGGTTGTAAGTGACATGAGTGAGAATTTGTATACGTTTTTCTCTAGCTAAGTTGAATTACCCTGGTGTCAGCATAGAGAAAGTGGGGAATCACATTTATTCAAGGTTGGGACTTGACCAGGGAATCATGATGGAGGAAGAGAGGGGAAGGGACTTGAGCCTGTTTGCAAAGGGTCATGGAATCTAAGTTGTGGACAGTGGGGAAATGAGGACAAATGTAGAGTGGTGCTGGGATGAATGGTCTACTGGTTCCTGTGGGGTTTCTTAATTATTTAAGCTGTGCAAAAAGAGTGAATAAGCTGCATAGAGAGGGTGTGTGTTATGAAAAGAGCATACTTGAAATGGAGGTGATGGTGATGACAAAGTTCAGGATATAGCCCAAGGACTGGGTGGCTGAAGTTGAGTAGACAACAGCATGAGGAAGGGAGATCAAGAAACATCTAACCAAGAGGCTAGAGTAACAAAGACTAAGTGGATATGGGAGTCATCAAGAATCATAACAGGAGGAATACTGCAAACTAATAATCAGCCCAGTACTAAAATTGTTAAAAGATGAGTAACTAAGGGCTAGTGATGATGAAGAAGGGTGGCAATGGTGGTATTGTCTGACTGAGTTAAGTTCAAAGCTGGGAATTACAGCAAGAGGAAGAGACAATGATCTAGAAATGGCTAAGAGGTGCAAAGACAGCACCCTTCCCTGAGGTTCAATGGTATAAGAGGTATGGGAGAGAAGGAAAAAGTACTCAAGAATGCTATGGTGGAGCCAGGGTTTTCAGCAGTATTTCAGTTAAAATAAATAAGAGAAGTGGAAGGAAAATGGACCATGAATTCTAGAAGAATCATGGGGAGGAGTGGGAGATGGGGTCAGATTAGAAGATATGTATAATTATCAGATGGTGAAGGATGACCTGTTGGATGAGGCTTCTGGTGTGAACCGACATACTTATGGAAATAGGGTAAGATCAGTTCATCTGGATGTCCTGGTTTCAACTGACTATGATGGTGAGGCTGCTGGGCAGGAAGGAACGGAGGTCTTGCTTGAGGAGCTCACTGCTCTGGGTAGTGCCAAGGTAAAAAAAGTGATGATTTAGTCATGTTGGGCTGGGCTGGCTGCAGTAGCCCCTACACACTGAGGCAAGTGTTTCATCATTTGTATATATATATTTCATTATTTATATATATAAATATATAAGTATATATATTTATATGCTGACATGCTCAGTCATGGCCTACTCTTTGTTACCTCATGGACTGTAACCCACCAGGCTTCTCTGTTCATGGGATTCTCCAGGCAAGAATACTGGAGTGGGTTGCCATGCCCTCCTCCAGGGGATCTTTCCAACCCAGGGACTGAATTCATATCTCTCTGTCTCCTGCGATGGCAGGTGGATTCTTTACCACTAGCACCACCTGGGAAGCCCCATCTATATCCAGCTCTAATCAATTAGAATAGCTGCCTGGAGCTTCAGTGTGAGAAAAGGCTGAGGATGGATTAATGAGCTCAGCCATGGACACCTAAGGGAGAAGTGGTTTATAAGTTGTAAGTGGGCGACCTTTTCATTTTTACATTAAAAAAAAAAAAAAAAACAGAGATACAGAAAGGCAGGCAGTTTGCTGCAAATCACAGCTATTTAATGAGAGAATCAGAGTCATTCCACCAGGAATACGTGAAAACCCTACTGAGTTAGCTCTCATCATCAAATACATCTTATTTATTTATTTTTTTTACTTTTGTTCAGTTGTTGAAGATTAGTACTATATTTAGATACAGCGTCTTGGCTTTGCCACCAGCTATCTGAACTATGGACAGGTTACTTGCTCTGTCAGTTTGGGTTCTCTAAGAAGCAGACACTTGAGATGGGATTAAATGTGCCAAAGATTTGTTGTGGGAAAACGTCTTTGATGGGTAAGTGATGAGGAGCGGGAGGAGGTGGAGGAGCGAAGTGCACATCAGATATGTTAAAGATGAGAGGAAGTGGAAGTGAGTGGAAGGAACCTCAGCTTGCAGCTCAGTTGTAAGCAAAGCTCCCCTGAGAGAGTGCCTGCATCGGGCAGCCCGGGGGCATCTCCAGTACCCCTGCTGTGCTCCATCGTGGACCAGGAACAACCCACAGAGAGGATGGCGTTGGGGCATAAGTTCTGAGGCAGCTGGAGGCTGTCAGCCAACGACCTCCTGTGCGGCGAGAGCTGAGTGGAGTACCTCCATGGCCACCGCAGACGCTAAGTCTCATTTAAAAACTTCTGCTATTTTTAAAGTGGAGGTGATTGCCAGCCATCTGTGTGTCCTCCTTGGAGAAATGTCTGTTTAGTTCTTTGACCCATTTTTTGATCGGAGCATTTATTTTTCTGGAATTGAGCTGCAGGAGTTGCTTGTTTATTTTTGAGATTAATTCTTTGTCAGTTGCTTCGTTTGCTACCATTTTCTCCCATTCTGAAGGCTTTCTTTTCACCTTACTTATAGTTTCCTTCGTTGTGCAAAAGCTTTTACGTTTAATTAGGTCCCATTTGTTTATTTTTGCTTTTATTTCCATTACTCTGGAAGGTGGGTCACAGAGGATCCTGCTGTGATCTATATTGGAGAGTGTTGTCCCTATGTTTTCCTCTAGGAGTTTTATAGTTTCCAGAATGGCTGCTATCTGAAAGTTTACAAACAGTGGATGCTGGAGAGGGTGTGGAGAAAAGGGAACCCTCTTACACTGTTGGTGGGAATGCAAACTAGTACAGCCACTATGGAGAACAGTGTGGAGATTCCTTAAAAAATTGGAAATAGAACTGCCATATGGCCCAGCAATCCCACTTCTGGGCATATACACCGGGGAAACCAGAATTGAAAGAGACACGTATACCCCAGTGTTCATCACAACACTGTTTACAATAGCCAGGACATGGAAGCAACCTAGATGTCCTTCAGCAGATGAATGGCTAAGAAAGCTGTGGTACATATACACCATGGAATATTACTCAGCCATTAAAAAGAATACATTTGAATCAGTTCTAATGAGGTGGATGAAACTGGAGCCTATTGTACAGAGTGACATAAGCCAGAAAGAAAAACACCAATACAGTATACTAATGCATATTTAGAAATATGGAATTTAGAAAAATGGTAACGATAACCCTACATGACAGCAAAAGAGACACAGATGTATAGAACAGTCTTTTGGACTCTGTGGGAGAGGGCGAGGGTGGGATGATTTGAGAGAATAGCATTGAAACATGTATATTATCATATGTGAAACAGATCGCCAGACGAGGGTTCGATGCTTGAGACAGGGTGCTCAGGGCTGGTGCACTGGGATGACCCAGAGGGATGGGATGGGGAGGGAGGTGGGAAGGGGATTCAGGATGGGGAATACATAAGAATACCCATGGCTGATTCATGTCAATGTATGACAAAACCACTACAATATTAGCCTCCAATGAAAATAAATAAATTAAAAAAAAGAAAAATTACATTCCCAGAAATTTCAGAGCGTGCCTGGATCATGAAGCATGCACATAATTGCTACTTCATAAAAGTTTGATAAAGTGGAGGTGAAATTCAAATAACATGACATTAACCATTTAAAAGTATATAATTTAGTGACATTTTAGTACATTCCAAACACATGTACAACCATCAGCTGTAGCTAGTCTCAAAACATTTTCTTCATCCACAAATGAAATCCTGTATCTAGGAAGCAGATACTCCCTGTTTCCCCCTCTCCCAGCCCCTGGCAACCACAAGTGTACTTTCTGTCTTTATGGATTTACTTATAATAGACATTTCATATAAATGGTATAATATAACATGCGGTGTTTTGTAACTGGTTTCTTTCACTTGGCACAATGTTTTTGATATTCACTCTTATTGTATTCATTTGTTATCAGTCCTTTGTTCCTTTTTCTGGTTGAATAACATTCTGTTATATGCTTACATCACACTTTGTTTATCCATTCATCCACTGATGACCACTTGGGTTGTTCCACCTTTTAGCTACTGTGAAAAGTGCCATGATAAACATTTGTGTAGTTATATTTGTTTGAGTACCCATTTTTAATTCATTTGGGTATACACCTATGAGTGGAATTGCTGGGTCAAACAGCGACTTTATGTTTAACATTTTTAGGAACCACTACACTGTTTTCCATAGTTCATAAGCCTCATTATTCTTATCTGTAACATGGGGTACACAAAAGACCCCACCTCCTAAGGTTGTGGAGAGACCAAATGAGAAAACACTGCTCACAGAACACAGAACATGCAGGGTAGATGCCTTATAAATGGTGACTATTATTTGTAATGGATACAACACATTTACCCAAGAGATTGACTTATTTACAGAAAAAAAAAAAGATGTAATAGCTTCATTTTGATTTCTTTCCCAAAGAGTGAAGGTATGAAGCTAAGAATATTCTTTACTCTTAAAAGAGAGATGAACCATACTTCAACTTGTCTCACTGGGGTTTGTGAAAGTGAAGAGCCCTCAGGATTAAAAGCGTGATCACATCCTGTGACTAAGGGGTTCTATGAAGGATGCGTTTGTGGGCCTTTCTCTCACTAGAGACCACACTCCCTGCAGACGATTCCCTCCTGACAGAGCCGTCCTTGAAATACCATTCTGGTTCGTCATGCTGGTCACTGCCTCTCACAACTTAGCAAATTTGGGCAAGCCCTTACCGACTCTCATTTTGACACCTGTTTTTTAAGGGGGAAGAGGAAAGGAGATGTTAGGAGATTTAAAAAAAAATCAGTCACCACTCAGGGAGGGAAAGAAAAGGAACAAAATGAATTGTTCTACAAGCAGTTTGGGAAGAGCAGGGGGAGAGAGTCTCTGGTGGTGAGACTTCTCAGTGACCAGGGGGCTTACTGAGGAATGTGGTCTAATTTTTTGTCTGCAAGTATTTGAAATACTAAAAGCAATACTGAAAGCATCTCCCTCGTTCCCCTCATAAAACATTTGCCTTTGCCAGTGATTACTGATACTGTAACAGTGTAAGTGATGACCACTCTGATGGACAGGTTTCCTTTCTCACTTTCTATTTTTGTTGGTTTGTTTTCTGATGGAGTTGTTTGTATCCCAACCAGTGTTGGCATTCAGAAGGAGTTTCATGAACAGTGTTTGGATAAACTTTCCATGGCTGTCATGGCTGTCATGTCTGGTTACTTGAGCCTGTTTAGGAATCCATGGTCTCTAGTATTGGACTAAGTGTGTTTGAATCCTGGGACTACCACCTAGGAGTTCTATGATTTGGGGGCACTTTACTTATGGTACAAATGAAGATAATATTAATCACTATCCCAAGAGATTGGTTTTAGGAATAAATGAGATACTTCATGTGATATGCTTGAAAAATGTCTGGCGCATACAAGTTAGATTAGTAGATGATAGCGAGCATTATTGTCTGTAGATGTTAGCTAGCGTTATTGTATGTTGGCTCTTATGGCTTTGTTTTTATTCATTCAAGTCTTATCTCTCCCAGTAAAAATCTTGATTCTTGAAAATAGACTGTGGTTTAGAGGTATTCATTACCTATTGATACATAACAATACACACACATACTTGCAAATCCTATTTGATCAATGGATCTAATGCTGAAACTGTGCCATGGAAAGTGGTGAAACCCAGATTTTTCATAAGACAAAAAGTCAACAAAAAGATATAGGCAAGCAAAATCAATGCTTCTGTAGAAAGTATTCTGCATAAGGGTAGGGTCATGTCCTCCACAGTAAGAATGGTGCCTGGTCCAGAGGAAGCATTTCTTAAATTCTGAATAAATAGATGAATAGCATGATTGCACAAATAAATTCCAGAACTTCTTCTCATGTTCAAGTCTCACAAGAGTTTATTGTTGTTCAGTTGCTGAGTTGTGTCTGACTCTTGAGTGCAGCACGACCCCATGGACTGTAGCACGCCAGGCCTCCCTGTCCTTCACCATCTCCCAGAGTTTCCTCAAACTCATGTGCATTGAGTTGGTGATGCCATCAATCATCTCATCCTCTGTCATCCCTTCTCCTGCCTTCAGTCTTTCACAAGACTTTAAGGTATAAGTATCCCTGTATTTGTTAAGAATTGAGTTTGGCTGCAAGTTGGTGAGACCTACCTGACTATAATGATGTCAACAACAAAGGCTTAATGTCATCAGGAGTCCAACTGTCACTGGCTATAGTTTATGAACTCATAGTTCAGGACCAAGATTTCTGCAGTCCTTTGTGCTTTTCTTTGTGGTCCTGAGATGGTTGCTGTAGTCCAGCATCAGGCCCTTGTTATAAATGAAAAGGATAAACAACACGAATAGTTTTCCCACCTGAGGAATGTCCTTGAAAACTTGATCTTCAAGGACTTCTCCTTACCCACCATTGGCCACCACCATCTGCAAGCAAATGGGAAGATAGAGGGCTCCTCCTTCTCCTTTTCTTCTCATTCTTCTTCCCCTTTTTCTCTTCTTTTTTTTCTGCTTTCATCCTATTCCTGTTCTTGTTCTTGGACTTCCCTCCATTTTCTCCTCCCTACCTGTGCTCATTGTTGCTGCCAATAACTATGGTTCTTTTGCTAAGAAGCAAGGTGACGCCGGTTGTGGGGGCAGGTATTAAACATCTCTGCCATGGTCCCCACTTTGTAGGTGTAGGTAGGAAACAGAGACTCCACCCTGTAGAGCTCCTTGTTATTCTTCCTGTAATTCTAAGGAGTTTTTTTTTTTCAATCACATCACATAATGATCTCTTTGGAAACTCCAGAACAAACCCCTATTGCTTGTGGTTCTCTGAGCCATCAGTGGCTTACAAGAGCTATAGATTGTGCAAGTGACTGTGTGTCCCTCTTTACTTATACTCACTGCTAAAAAGGTCTAGGAAGTGTGGAGATCTGTCTAAAATAACTGTTAGGGAATATTCTACTCTTGCTTCATTTTCCTTTCCTCAAAGCACCTTGCTGTGCTACATGTATTTCTTTAAGACAGCTGGAGCTACTTTGAGGATGAAAGGGTACAAGTGAATAATAACATACATATACTTAGATATATTAGTGCATAAAACGGAGGATCTGAGAGTTTGTGTATAAGCTTATGTTAGAGATGAGCCAAGAGTCCACTCTATTTCCCTGACTCCAAAATCTTTCCTATTTTAAATATTTTGGCCCTATTTATTTATTTATTTTTAACTTACTTTTTGGCCACTCAGCGTGTGAGATCTTAGTTCCCTGACCAGGGATCTAACCCGTGCCGCCTGCAGGGGAAGCATGGAGTCTTAACCACTGGATCACCAGGAAAGTCCCTCCAGCAGCGGTTCTCAAGCCTGGCTGCACATTGGAATCTTCAGGGAGCTTTAAAAAACCTCAGTACTTAGGTCACACCCCAGACAAGTTAAAAAATCAGAATCTCTGGAGCTTAAACCTAGACATCAGTGTTTTTAAAAATCTCCCCAGATGATTTTAATGCAGATCTAAGGTTGAGGATCACTACTCTTCAACTTCACTTAAGCAAAATAAATGAAGTGTAGGGTTCTCTAAAGAGAGTACTCTTAGAAAAATTATTTTAACTTATCCCAGTGGTTTTCTCATCTGCTTCATTTTCTCCTAGTGGAGTCACCAATATGTAAAATAGATGAAAACAGAGCTTCCTTTACCAAAGAAGAAGGTGCTGGTGGGGGAGCCAGACTCCCATATATCACCCCTTCCTTAGGCCACCCATTCCTTGCAGATGGCCCTTATGCCCACCCACAAGACAATGACCAACCTATCTCAGTACATCCCATGGAGTAGCTTTTTAAACTACCCAATAGACAATCTGACCATTACAATAATATGCATGATTGGGAAAAGTCTCAGCTCTATGGGTGATGGTAGGGCCATCTTTTCTTCCTGTGCTGCTAAGCTTCAATTTCCACCACTTTACCTATGGCTGTTAAGAGGACAATTTGCTAAAAGGAGCACCAGGATGGATGGTAGAAACATATAAGTGTTGTGAAGTTTATGCTTTCTCTCCGCTCATGTTGCCTTCTGTGTGTGTGTGTGTGTGTTTATGTATGTGTATCTTCTTCATCCCTGTACCTCCATAGGTATAACTAACCATGTGGACTCATAAAGCAGATTGCACAAACTCAAATGCCTACAGAGACCAGGCAGAAAACAGTTTCCATATTTAGGTAGATCCCGTGGAAAAGTGTAGTACATATGTCCTTTTTGAAGGCATTTATATATTAAAAAAAAAAAAAAATTCTAAACATTGCATTGGCAAACAGATACATACACATATTTTCTGGGCATAATTAATTTTGCTAGTGTTCCTGGCAAGGTGAAATTTATTTTATTTTACTTAACTTTAGATAGTAGCTATAAGGGCTATGAATTGCTTTGTTAGGTGAACCCAATCAGTGAGTTTAGAGGATCATTGTATTTTCAGAAGACTTAGTTTTGCAACTGTGAGATGAGTGTGGACACGCTGAATATTTTGAGTCCTGATCAAGGTTACCCTCTCTTAATGCAGTTTTGATCAGACAAGTGTAGGGCAGCAAGTTTGCATAGGGGCCAACGTATCTCCTAGAAAAATAGATTGCAACCAGAATCTCTTTGACGGATTGAGATGGAACCAACTGATTGGCAGAAAAGAACCCCATGGCCCTCAAAGGGACAACCTTTTCCACAAGTAAAGAGGATGGATGAGTGAAGGGAATCATCTGATGCCTAGATGTTCCCTTGTGACTGGCAAGATCTTGCATTTCTCGCTCTGCCACTTGGAAGCAGAAGCTACCTACCCCACAGATGAGTGCATCCCTCTAAACTGAAGAGGCTGGTAGAGAGCCTCCAGAGGAGATCCCCCCAGACTCACTGCTGGTATAGGCAAAGGGATATTTGAATAGTTGATTGGATCTGTGAAGATATTTATTCCTTGAAATTGGGAAAACAGGACACAGGGGTATTGTCTCTGACTCATTGCAAACCTATGTATTGTAGCCTGCCAGGCTCCTCTGTCCATGTGATTCTCCAGGCAAGAATTCTGGAGTGGGTAGCCATGTGCTCTTACTGAAGATCTTCCCCACCCAGGGATTGAACCCAGGTCTCCCGGATTGCTGGTAGATTCTTTACCATCTGAGCCATCAAGGAAGTTTGCCAGAATAAAGAGTCTTAATGAAATGAGCAGTACATTCCAAATACACTTCCTTTCAACAATCCATTGGCCTAGGAACTGCTAAGTTAATCTGAGTTCCCATTACCTCTGAACTTGAAGCTCAGTTGTGTGAAGAAGGGGATGAGGTTGGAGCTGATAACATGGTGGTGTGTGGGTAGAGTTTACCAGGGCAGATAAAATCAATTCTTAAAAAAATTGCATCTCAAGGTAGAATGGAAACTGCCGTAGAGTCACATTCATGATGTGCCACAGTGATCAGTGGAAGAGGAGAGCCCATGTGATTGGACACAGTTTCCCAGCATTAAAAAGAGCCTAAATGTGTTTCATAATGGAAACCTGGCAGAGAGGGCTGCAGAGTTAAGAGATAAAGAGAGGCATGGAGGAATCCCAGTGGACAGTGCAGAAGGGAGTCAGTAAGCAGCGAATGAATGAGGTATTGATAAATCACACTTGATAGATATTTTCCTTCCTGACTTTTGAGTCAACTGAGGAGGAAATGCAGGCGTTAGAAAAATTGCCAGCATAGGATCAGCTTTGTGGCTGATAAAGGTGATTGGAGGTGCAGCTTGGGTGTCTGTGCCTCAGCTGAATTTCTAAGACTTATTTTTACTGAATTACAGTTCCCCGCTGAGTGAAAGGCAAGGGCAGTCATCCCTGTCTTCCTCTGCTCACTAGGGTCAGGTTTCTTATAGAAATGCATCTTAAAGAAAGACGATTCTGAAAAACAGGACAGGAAGGGCTAAGCCACACTTGCCTTGTGTCTTTGCCCACTTGTATGAATCCCCTGTCTGTCCTTCTGGAGGATCCATAAGAATACAGACAAGAGTCCAGCATGTTCACTCTAACTGAATTTCTCTCGTAAGAATATAAGGACAGGAGAATGGAGGTTCTCTTCCAACACTTTTACAAACTTCTCACCCCCAAACAAAACAAAGCATCAGAACTTCATTGCTGAATTGTTATTCAAGAGCACCCCCCCTCCTTTTCTTTCTCATTTTCACTAAAGTGGATTTTTGCAATTTATCTATAGTCCATTATGGCATATTCTAAAATCTCCATTTTCTACAATGACAATATTTGAATAGGTAACTTGGTTTCTCTGAAATTCCATGTCTATAGGTGTTTTGGAGTTTCTAGAAGCACAAGGCAAGTAATATGGCTTTTCAGCTCACACTAAAGTTTTATCTCTCACTTGAGGATCATTTCTCTCAAAGAAAGAAAGGTTTTATCACTCACTGGGGTAACTGTGTACACAAGATGAATAGAGAACAGCGAACCTGTATTGAGATGCTGATGTTGGCCAGTGAGCTAGACTCATCTGCCAAAGAGTCAAAACTGACAATCCAGATTTGTATAAAAAGCATCTTCAGCTCATCCCTGAATATTTGAAACTTCAGTGAAGTCTAAGAATTCCCAGAGCCCAGGTCCTAGCATTCACCTCCATTTATTACAAATGAGTGTTTGTGTCTCTTCCTTCTCAACCCTACCTTGAGTCCTATGTCTTTCTTTAAAAAAAGAAATTAAGTCTTCAATACTGTACTCATAATATGCCTTGAAAAATATTTGTCAAAGAGATGAATGCAGTCACTTATCAGAGCAGCACGTCTTGTGCTCGTCTCATGTAACAATTCTTGGACCAGGTCATTTAAGGAGATGCCCACATGGCACAGCGACATCCGGACTCTAGGCCAGAGTGCACTTACTGTCTCTCTGCAGGGCATGGAGTGCGCACATGTGAGTTCATGGACAGTGACAGTTCTATCATCTGTGTTTTCAAGTATAAACGAAGTTTGCCACGTTGTACTTACTGCCTGCTAACACGACTGGACTGATGACTTACTGTAGTGATTTTATCACTCAGGAGCCTAAACCTCTGAAGAGTCTTGAGTTACTATTACAGTGAGAATCGGAAAGGATTGTGATAGAAAAAAATATGTCTTATGGTTTTTCCTTGTCAGGATCTTAGAAAAAAAAATCTGAGTACGTTCTGTAGCGATTTCCACTGAATCCCTTTACTTTTCAGGGTAGATCTGGCTAGAATTGGGCTCTGGGGCTGGGACAGAGGGAAACTGTTTCACTGAGTTTTGGGGGATGTCAAAACCTCAGTTAGAAAATTAAGTCTCTATTGTTTCCTAGGGTGGACCCAAGTCAGTGGCTTACAACTGGAATTTATTCTCTCATGGTTCTGGAAATCAGATGTCTAAAATCAGGGTGCTGGCAGGTTTTATTCCTTTTGGAGATGCTAAGGGAGAATCTATTCTCTGCTTTTTTCCTACCTTCTGAGAGTTGCTGGCAATCTTGGCATTGCTTGGTTTGTAGACACACTACTTCTATCTCTGCCTCCATCATTAAACAGAACTCTCCCTGAGTGTCTGTGCTCAGGTTTCTCTCTTCTTACAAGGATGTCAGTCACTGGTTAGGGCCCACCCTAATCCAGCATGACCTCCTCTTTTCTTGATTTCATCTACAAAAACCTTGCTTCCAAATAAGGTCACATTCTGAGGTTCATGTTGGATACCAATCTTTGGAAGACCCCGTTTCTATACCTTTCAACAGAGCCTAGGAAGCTAAGAGGGAATTGAACCAAAACAATGGGGTCCAGAGTCCAGCAGTGGCCATGTGATAAGGGAGCAGGAAGCCCAAGCCAGGGAGAAGAGAGTAAATACAGCACCTCCATAGGAAACTGTGGGCGGGACGGGGCACAGAGCTTTGGGTCATCTTGAATGGCGCCTGTTCTTTACTCTTAGCTTTGGTCGATGTATCCAATCCCTCCAGCCTTCATGGTGTCCCTGGACTGTACTGCTTTAACACAGATGCAAAATTAAGCCTGTTTTTATTTTCCAGAGATCTCTGTAGCTCAGACAGTAAAGAATCTACTGGCAATGCGGGAGACTTGTGTTCGATTCCTGGGTGGGGAAGATCCCCTGGAGAAGGGACTGGCCGTCCACGCCAGTGTTCTCGCCTGGAGAATCCATGGCCAGAGGAGCCTGGCAGACTACAGTCCGTGGGGTCTCAAAGAGTTGGACATGACTGAGCGACTGACAGTGCTACTGCTACTTATTTCCCAGAAAAGTTCACTTACATGAAATTATGGGTGATCAGCGCTAAACCCTGAACTTTCCAGGTGGCGCTAGTGGTAAAGAATCCCCCTGCCGAAGCAGGAGACATGTGAGACACATCCTGGATCCCTGGGTCAGGTAGATCCCCTGAAATAGAAAACGGCAACCCACTGCAGTATTCTTGCCTAGAGAATTCCAGGGACAGAAGAGCCTGGCTCCAGTCCACGGGGCTGCGAGGAGTTGGATATGACTGAGCGAGGCGCACACACACATACACCATCAAACCATACTGAGGATTTCACAGGGGAAGGCACACACTATGTACCACTTGGCAAACAATTTGAAATTCACAGCTAACATTTTTGTTTTCCTCGTAAAACATTGCTATTGACAGCTTCTGTTTCTTGCCTTCTTCTCAACTTAGTCGAGAGTTTATCTGGAATTCTTCTGTTATTGGAACAACGGAGCTCTCCCTCTGGCTTCTGCTCCAAATGCACACACACACATGTATTCATCTAAGTAAGCTCTAGAACAAAAACTCTGTTTTTATCATCATCTAACATTTTCAGAAGACAATCTGGATTAGTAAAAGCATACACTGTTTTGTTTTGTTGTGCCCCTAACCTAGGTAGTAAACTACTTTAATGGCAAGAACAATTACGCTCATCTTCATGCCCTTTTCAGCACTTAGCATGATGTTTCCCATATATTATGTCCATAATAACTGCTGTCTAATAATGGCACTGTTAATACGCAAGCCTGTGCTTTTATCTTTTAAAAATCTGCTAGGGTGCTGTATGGGCATCAGTTTATTGATCTTCTTTAAGTACCAAATTTCTAAAGATGTTGGGAAGTGGAGAAATAATTTTTAAAAAGTCACTTGTTTTCCCTCATGAATAAGTTTCTAAATATATTTGCATTTGTTCTAAGAGAGAATCATCCAACCCCCAAATATTTATTAAATGACAACTTGGTAAATGTTAGAAAATTAAAAAAAAATAGGAGATATAAGTTTCTTGCACAAGCTTACATTATAATGGAGATTACTTCTGTGCATATAGAAGGAATATGAATCCTTGTGGTTTGCTGTGATAGAACCAACATTCAAATTCTCTGCCACTAAATGATTACTTCATTTTGAACACCTTTTAATGTGTATGAAACTCAGTTTCCTCATCTATAAAATGGGGATGAAATAGTATACAATAGAATTGTTGGGAGGATAAAGTAAGATAATGTTTCCTATGCACCAATATAGCATGCATTCAATGAATGCTAATTATCATTGTGATTACCATTTGATATTGATGATGAAAATGAGTACTGTGGGATTTCCAGAGGGCCATTTTTATTTTGAGGGCTCAAAAAAAGCTGCACAGAAGATGGAGTTATTTTATTTTATTTTTGGGCTGTGTCAGGTCGTTGTTGCAGCATACAGGATTTTCGTTGTGGTATTTTTCTCTTTAGTTGAGGCACCTAGGTCCAATAGTTGCAGTACACAGACTTAATTGCCCATGGCATATGGTCTCCATAGTTCCCCAACCAGGGATCGAACATGTGTCCCCTGCATTGGAAGATGAATTCTTAACCACTGGACCACCAGGGAAATCCCAGAAGATGGAGTTTTCGAGGTGCTCTTATAAGAATGGTTAGGATTTACAAAACCTGAACTAAGCTAGTCCTTGAAGGGATGGTGGTAACAGTGCTGAAACTCAGAGAAATCTTGAGGTGGGCTCAGACCAAACTGTGGGAAGAAAAGAGTATTAGAAAAAAAGCAGCTCTTCTCAACTGATGAGAGTAAAGTTCTGTGGTCACACAACTGCATTTTGTTTCTAATCTCCCCACCTCCCAGGTCATATTGCAGTCATTAGTGATGTATTTCACATTCTCTAGGTGCAATCACCTGTTAGATATAAACTGGTAGGAAGTGTGAGGCTCTAAACTAGTTGGCCACCTCTAATTAAATAGTCCTAGAGCTTGTTGTGTTTCCTGAGAGCCGTTGCAAGCACAGATTTGACTCCCTTCTAAAAGTTCTGATTAAAAGGAAGCAAACTTCCAAAATTAGACTCGTAATTAAAATTTGACTTTGATCAGTAGCTGCTGAGAGGGTCATTAAGAGCCATGAGTGTGCTGACACAGGGGGTTGTTGGGTGGATGAGGTGAGGAGGGAACCAAAGAGATTGGAAACAAATAAAAAATTGTTCAGAAGCATTATCGAATTGCAAATATCAATTATTATGGGTCTATGGATGAGCGATTATTACATTAAAAACATTCTTGGCAGAAAGCCCGTATGAGCATAGAAAGCTGCGACTCCATCAGAGCTTGGCTTTAATTTGATTTTTGCAAACATGTTTTTGGTTTCTTTTCCTTTGATTGGTTTCAGAGGACGCTGGACAACAGCTGGGTAGAAACTGCATCTAACTCTCTGTAAAACTTGTTGAAAGATGATTTTTACCTCCTGCAAAGCTAGGAGCATGTCATCTCTGAAGAAGTTGCGTGAGGGAGGGAGGACGGGGAGACTGATGGAGGTGGAGGGGTTCTCACACTGAATGTGGAGGAGATGAAGCTGTGTTTTCCAGAACCAAGGAGCGGTGATCAAGGAGGGACAGATGAAGGAGCTCAGGGCTTGCTTTTCTTTCCTTGATTAAGAGTAATGACTCACTGGCGTGAACGATGAGGGGCGATGTGGCAAAACAATGCAAGAAAGATAGTGGCTTTAGCCCTCTGTGAGCCAGCTGTGTGCTGTGTCTGCCAAAAAGACTAATATGATCATAGGCTGCAATTATAGAGGATAGAAGAAAAAGATCATTCCCCTCTTTCCACACACCTGGTGTGACACATTCACTTTTAAGTGCATGGCATGCCCCCTCATCTGCCTGGTGTATTCCTATTCATCTTTCCCAAGCTAGCTCAAGGTCACCTCTTGTCTTTTATGACACTTTTCTTGACCCCATGCTCACCAGATTTAATCACTGCCATCTTGTGCAGGCTCAGTTGTTCCATCACATTCATCATTTTTCATTGCCATGTTGTTTATGTGTCCATCTGCCCTGGAGAGCAGGATCAAGGCCTAATTGGACTTTTTTTACCTAGAGATCCTGGCATTTAGGAGGAGCTCAGTACATATTCATGGAATTGAGAGGAACAGATCACTGGAGCATGTTTGGTGAAGATCAAGTAGAAAGGTAGAAGGACTTGAAGTCATATTGAAACCCAGCTGAAATCAGGTCATGCTAAGTCAGCAAGTTGACCGGGAGTGGGCCTCTTCCTTATAGGGGAGAAGGGTCTCATCTCTTCATAGAAGTACCATGGAAAGGGCCTGTGAACTAACTGGGAGGAGAGACTCCAGGGGAAGCCAGAAGCTACTCTTTACCTTGTTTCAAGAGGGAGAATGAGAAAGCTGCATGTAAGGGATAAAGCAATTGCGTCTTGCAAAAAAAAGAAGTTACACATTTTCTTCCTTCTTCCCAGCCATTTGGTAACATGTCTTCATGTGTTTTCAAAAGAATTCAGGTATCCAAACATATTGCTGAATTTATGCCAGAAATGGAAGCATTTTCCTGAGTCTTAGAAAATGATGTCAATGTCTGAAGCTCCAAGGATGATGAAGGCCAGAAACATCGCATCATATATAATGAAAGTCAGAATATAAATTAATTAAGGAAACTTGAGATACCTTGGTCATCAAGAGTGGAAAAAAAAAAGATGTGTGGAACGGTGAAATTTTGTGGTGTGGGGAATTCTAGCTTCCACTCACCATATGCAAACTCATTGGTTATTGTATTTATAGTTTTAGAGTTCTTCCTGTACAACCTTTACAAACCATTGCAAAAGTGCTGGAATAAAAATCAGAAAGCATTTATAGTCTTGTATTTCAGATATTTTTCAGGAATATCTGACAGTGGGGGAGAGAAATGAGAAAGAGAAGGGAAAGAAAACTTATGACACATAGCAGAAGTTGAGGAAAGGTGAGCTGGCCTCTTAAAAAGTCATATAAGGAAATGAAAATACTTGAAGAACATGCTCACGAGTCACTCATAGAAAGGGCTGTAATATTAAAGAGGGAGAATGCCTGTATACGGGCCTCCCCGGTGGCTCAGCTGTAAAGAATCCACCTGCAATTCAGGAGGCATAGGAAAAATGGGTTCTGTCCCTGGGTCAGGAAGATCACCTGGAGGAGGAAATGGCAACCCACTCCAGGATTCTTGCCTGGAGAATCCCGCGGACAGAGGAGACTTGTGGGCTACAGTCCATGGGGTCACAGAGTCAGATACGACTCAAGTGACTGAGCATGTACACACATGCCTGTCTGCATTTCTCCAGATGAATAAATACAAGACAAATAGGGTAGCAAATAATATTTTTGGTTAAAAATAATACAAATCAACTTTAATTTTAGGCAAAAATCAAATTTATGAGAAACTGTTGGGTGCTCGTCGATCTGAAATTTAAGTTGAAGAATTTGGTCTTTCAGGGAACCAGGCTCTTCAAAGTACTACCATTAGGATATATTAGTTCTGACTATTTTTATTTCATACTCCCTTACACTCAGAATTTAAATTCCTGGGAGATAGATGTGGATCACATGAGCACTCCTTGGTTAATGAAGAAGAGGACACCTCAACTGATGGTACCATTAAGACAGCATTAACAAAGGAAGACCCTGGAAAAGGAAATGGCAACTCACTCCAGTATTCTTTCCTGGAGAATCCCGTGGACAGAGCAGCCTGGCAGGCTACAGTCCATAGGATCTCAAAGATTTGGACACGACTGAAGTGACTCAGTGCCAAACAAGGAAGACCAATTTCCCAAAGGAAAACCAAAGGTGTCTCCTTCAGAAGAGGAAATACAAGATGCAGAGCTAAAATATCAGTCACCTGCTGCAAATTCATAGACTGTTCCAGAAATTCTCTTTGACTCAAGGCACGCGGATGGGGGTTGAATGACTGTTTGTCAAGCATGTTGTAGGAAGAATAATTGAGTAAGTAATTGGATGGTATAGCCTCCTCTCTACCCCCTGAATTTTTACATCTCTTTGATTTTTGGAAAAAGGAACAAATCATGAAACTCCCTTTAGGAGGAATAACGAAACTTTCTTTACTATTCCTATTCACAAGTTTATGTGCAAATATCTGGGATCAACCTGTATATACACAAACAAAAATACATCTATAAGCAACCCACAGTGCAAACAGATTGTAATTAAAGAACCAGACTAATGCAACATTTTCCCACTTACAACTCTTCCCCACTGCTTGCATTCTTTAAGCCTTCTGTTATCAGGCAATTTAGTTATACACAACAAATACATACACATGCGTGAAGAGATTTAAATATATTTTTCCAAATGTAAATTAAGGATCTTTATCCAACTGCTCTCAGTTTTGAGCCTGGTTTATAGTGGCTAAAAAATATAACTGAAAATAATTTCCCTAGATAAGGTCATTTCTTCTCATTTGAGAAGGCTATAATAGGATTCTTTTAAGTTTTGAGATATTTGGGTTCAGTTACTTGACAGGTATTAATGATGGTTTCTATTTTGATTATATTACAGGATCATAGATATCTCAAGGTGGAGGACATGTTGAGACATCCTCCTATATAAGTCTCTGGGACACCAAGAAAATTACTTTAGATGAAATGGAGAAACACATAAAATTTTGAGAGCTGGGATCCACTCACAGAAAGACAGAGAGCATAATATGCTCTGAAAAAGTTTCTCTCCTACTTCTAGTTGTAAGGAGCGATCTTAGACATGTAACCCAGGTCTCTGAAATGTAACACCTTCAAAGGCCTTTTAAGATCAAGATATTGAAAAGTCTCAACTTACCTGCAGAATTTACCTAAAGAATATTTTAAACTGTCCTTAGTAACAACAATTTACTGTAACACAATGCTTCTCAATGGAGGGGAAAGAGAACACTTGGGGACATCAGAATCTTAGGGATTCAGGAGAGTGTATTATAGCCTCCATAGGATCTTGATGTAACTCCCTCACTATACCTCTTCACTCCCAAGTTGAGACTAAATGGTTTAGGGGGCAGATGATGGATGTTTGAAATTGATATATTTCATGAACCTGCAGTTTGTTGACTCCGACCGGCTTATCACTAGGGAGAAAAATTGGACTAAGATAGCTTCATATTCTTCTGCAAGTCTTCAAAAAGTTGGAGAAACAAATGAACTAATCTTTATAATCTGCATACACATGACTATAACATGCCCTTTTATCCCCGTCATCAACTTGATTTCCTCAGCTATCTCTGAGTGTGTCTTGTTGCCACACTTGAATTTGTGTCTCGCTATTGAGAAATGGAATATTCCCTGCTGTATCAGTGAACAAGGATGTCACAGGTATCAGTGATTGCAGCCACCAGGGATGATGAGCTCATGAGCCCTGACGGAACTCAGGAAGGGAAAGAATCCCCCCATCTAACAGCCATCAGACTGTAGCCACTCTCTATGGTGAGACCCAAGGAAACTCAGGATGTGAAAACCCAGGATACTGGCCCCAGATAGCTGAGCTGCGTATCAAAGGAATGATTTCAGTGAGCCCAGAGTCTTGCATCTTTCCACAACGAGGAAAAATGCTAAATTCTTTAACTTGGGTTATCTGGTTTTCTTTAGGTAACGATAACTTTTGACCTGCCCTTTGTCAAAAAACTTCTATATAACCTGGCTCTTCCCCTCCTCCCACCTCCTCAGAGCGGTTCTTTCAGGGTTACCTAAGATGCTGACTCCCAGGCTTGAAGTCCTAAACATTCCCACCAAATAAAACATAACTCTCAACTTTTAGGTTGCAAACACTTTTTAAATCTATACCATGATAATCATATATTTTAAGTTAAACTTTGATCTCTGTGGGTAAGAAATTGTACATCTAGCCTTTGTATTCTTGTGTAGGAGAGGGCAAAACTTCTTTTCTCTTTACCCCATCTTAGGTTCATTGGCTGGGGCCTGGTAAATTAGATTGTCAGAAGACAGATTAATAGGAGAAAAACAAACAAGTTTTTTTTTAACACATACGTCACACATACATGTCACACATACTCAGTGATGAGTAACTCAGAGGTGGGGGTGGTCATTAGAACTTGAGCTTGTGTAGCATCTTAGCAAAGAATAATAACTTTGTAGAGCAGTGACAAGACAAAGAATTTCAAGCTTCTAGGGGTTGACAAATGTATGGGGAAAATTGTGGGTTGGCAAATGTATGGGGAAACTAAGGGTCTACTTTTAGGGAGATTTGTTTGTGGATTCCTCTGATGCGTGTCTTGCTGATGAGGTCCTAGAGTTTTCTCTAGTGATTTACGTCTGTCCTTCCTATTAGGGTAGAAGGGACACCTTTAAAAACTGTGTCCCACTTTTAGGCAAACAGAGGGAGAGCAAAGCATTTTCTAGTATCTGCTTCTTCTCAGTTGCATTCAACTCAGAATAATCCTTATGTCAAAGTGACATATTTTGGGGTGGTGTATCTTGACACACTTCTCTTACATTGTCTAGTCCATCTGTGGTCATTATAGTTCCATTGTTCCAGTTTTATTTTAGAGTATCAAAGTCTTCCCCTTTTATAGCCCTGACAACTAGCAATAGCTGGATGCCATTTGAGGAGACAGACTGGCTGCCACAACTATTTTCATGCTTCATGACTGTCTGTTTCTAAAAGGAAAATGTTTTCCTAGAGTGCAGCATAAGTTTGGGAATATCAAAGGCAGTCAGATACTCAGCATAATTATAGGTTAGGTTTCCCAACCAGATATTCAAATCATCTTCTTTTCATGGGAGGAGTGTGGTTGATTAAAACATTTGAGGCAGCATCTGACACAAACACTCTGGAGAGCTTGTCAAGGAGATCTGGTAGTGGAAAACAGCCCTCTGAAGTCAGGAAGTCAAACTTCATCCAAATAACACCTGGGGAGGGAAAGATGGTTCAGATTTGAGGCCCATGGGTATGGATGACTAATCTTTTGTGACAATTTTTCCCCCTAATTCACAGCTCTGAGACAATAGCTGGACTTAAGACAGGGACCCCTTATCCCCTCTAGACACAGATGGGTGATGATGTTTACAACCATTGGCAAGATTATTAGAACTTCTGTGTGCTAACTATAACTTCATCTCGCCCCCCACTCTCATGAAAGCATGCTGCTGCTGCTGCTAAGTCACTTCAGTCGTGTCCATGTGCAAATGAGAAGTGGCATTTTCCTATGGGCCGGTTTCCATGAAGAGTGGTTTTAGGTAGTTCATAGATAAGAATCAAATAACATTGATGCACATAGTCACTTAATCCTATTTAAATTTTCTTTCAATTCTTAGATAACATCAAGTGGAACTACTCAATTTGTTGCCCATGTTTCTTTAAACATCTCAGCTTTTACTGTCTCCCTTTTGAACAGATCAAAAACCATCTCTGACTCAGAGATGCTAGCTTCTCAGCTAGCAACCGTCTCTAGTAAGTAACAGGATCTAAGAAACAGGATCTAAGAAAAAATTAACAACACTATCTGGTAATTTTATTCATTTAAGATTTTATTTTGGCAAGTGATACTGGTTTTCCATTTATAGCAGTGACATAAACTTTCCTTCATAAATAAATTTATATAAGTAAATAATGAATTTATTTAAAGAAAAAAGGTTTTAAGTAAATAACAGTTAAGATACATCTCATAATGCATAATAATACAGATATGTTACAATAACAGTATAGAAAATTCTGATAGTACTAATTGAATAATGGGAATTCAGGAAATATTGCTGCAGCAATAATCTTGAGTTGGCTTTAATTTTTCAAAAATAAATTATTTTCAACTGTTAATACTTTGACGATTATTACTAACGAATTCTTTATGATAGATTGCACAAATACTTAAGATATTACAGTGTATTATTTCACTCTGGTTTAGAACTGCTGACCTATGTAAACTTGTTACACAGAAAACAGAATGTTGGACTGTCTCTAGTTTAATATTTTGGAACCTATCTCACATTTATGACCTATGTTTGTGCTCTTAAAAAACACAGTATCAGCAAGTGGTTCTAAAAGGCTCTTCTCGGGGAGATAGCTAGTTTTCTAGTCAATTCTTCCTTTCCCTTGTTCATTGTGACTAAGTTGTATCTGAGAATATGGATGACCAGTTACTTATATTTTTTTCATGTGGCAAAGTTCTTACCCTTGGAATGTAAGCATGCCTCCTCTCTGTTCTCCATCTGCTTCCTGATGGCTGGAAACTGGGTTTGGTAGAAATGCAGCTTCAATCATATAAGTAACAAGATGCCTAAGGAAAGATGGAACAGCAAGAGGTAGGAGCCTGGGTGTTTGACCAAGTGGAGCAGAGCAGCTCACCCTACCCAGATCGTGCACAATGGAACGACTGTGAGACAGAGAAATAAGGTCCTTTATCCATTAAGCCCCCATATTGCTTCCCATCCCCTTGTCGTAGCATCTTAGCTTTTAATCTAATATAGTACTCCTCCACCACCCAAACCACTCTCTATTAATATTAGATGTAATTAGTTGGCATAATGAGAAAAGTGGGAAAGACGTTGTGTCACCTTGTGCCCTTGTCACTAAATTACACTTGACTCCTTCCACACCATCTCCTTCCTTTTAAGACTCAAAATGAAGAAGAGGGTTGTGGAGCAACTATTTAAATACACATTATCCCAAACTAATAAACATCGAATCTTTTGCTTTACTCCTCCCCTAAAGCAGAGATTGGCTCTAGGCAGAATAAGGGGAAATGAATTTATTAGAAGGATTTCAAAAAGCTCATAGAACCATGGAGAAAACTGGAGAGTCGAAGTTTCATAAATTAGATGGATTGGAGCTTGGGCACGGGGTGAGGGCTGGGTTTGGATCCCAAGAACTGTTAGGGGTTTCTTCCAAGCAGTTGTTCCTTGCTGTCTTCTGCTCAAGATGCAGATTTTTGGGAAAGTGAAAAGTGAAAGTATGAGCTGCTTCGTCCTGTATGACTCTTTGTGACCACAAGGACTGTGTGTAGCTTTCCCAGCAGGGTCCTCTGTCTACGGAATTCCCCAGGCAAGAATACTGGAGTGGGTAGCTTTGAGCCATCTGAGTTCTTGTGATTACTCCTCAAGGCAGGGGGGCAGCCTTCACTGTCATGCGCCGTGGAGGATGGCTTAGTCTTTAAAGAAAACTTGAAGCTCCCTTACTCTGCCCTCAGTGGTGTGCTGGAACCAACTTACACTGGCTCATGGTAGCTGATGGTACAGCTTGCCCACGTGGTGTTCAGTGGGCGTATCCCTGGGGGCTTGAAAACAGCTCTGCTGGTAATAAATATTACCACGGAAGTGAGCAAGTGACTCTAAGTCAGAGAGTAAGTCAGAGAGCTTTTCTCTTCAGAGAGCTGGTTGTTAAACATTTGCATGCTTTCTGTTGCCTATACCCATTCCATCTTTCCACTTGGTATTTTCTGTAGTATCCCATATCAGATAGGCTGGCCTTGCATCAGAATTAAGGGAAATGGGATTTTTCAATTGACTTATGAAAGCTAGCTGATGAAAGTAAAAATTTTATTTTATAAACATGCAACTAAGTCAACATATTGTATTACTTTATTTGAAAATTAATTTCATCCATGTAGAACAAACTTCTAATTAAAATGAGGTTTAGGGGTGTTATTATATCTTGTACACTTCTGAAAAAGATTCCAGAAAGGCATTCTGTTTTGGTTTGGGAACAAAGACAGCCCCGTTTAGTATCTGAGTACTTCTTATTTCATATTCCTTAATTATTTATTATGTGTAAGTATAGCCTTCAAGTGAGTAGAATGCAATAGACAATTAATAAATGTAGGGGGAATGAATGAATACCAAAATTGCAAGCATCTGAAGGAAAATATGGTATATTATACTCCCGTGCTCTTTCAAGGAGTTTATCACAGCACTGAGAACATGATTTAATAAATACATACTTGGTTTTTAACTTGGATTTCTCAGGTAGTATAACAAACTGTGGTTACATGAAAAAGCTAGCTATTTTGTTAATTGATTTTAATTTCAAGACTACAATGATCAGAATTTTTGGTTCCTTTTTTTGGGGGGGAGGGGATGGTATTTATTTCATTTATTCAATAAGTTTGTTTTGAGGACCTATCAGTTGCCTGACTTTTCAGTTGTATATTGAGATAGAGTGTGTAAAGAATGTATCCCTAGACAAAAACTTGAGGATATGGTAATTTGTGTATGTGTGTGTTTAATTTTGATTCCAATTTATGAACCATTAGATTAAAAAAAAATAAGTCCCAAATGGAAGAAAGTAGCTAACCTGTATCATGTAAACTGATTCCAAAGCCGTCTTTCTAAATGCAGAATTGTTTCCACATAGCTATTTATTTATTGAGGAAATACATTATGCCACTTGCTATGTGTGAAACACTGTCTATGTAGTTTATAAATATGAACTCAATTCTAATTATTCTGATTTTACAGATGTGAAAATCAAAATGTAGAAAAGGTAGGTGATTTATTCAAGATCACATAGGTAGTAATGGGAGACCCAGATTTACACCCAGTTGGTCTAGTGCCAAACTCAAAACTCAACTTCACACTGTTTTGTCTCCCTGAGATGATTCTAGGATCTGTAACTGCAGAGAAGGAGATGACCAGAATGGTCGTGAAGTAGTAATCTTGATCAGAGATGCCTTTAAAATGCATGTATAAGAGCATTTAATGCAGAATTATTCACATTAATCCCAAGTCAGAAAAACATGCTGATGTCTACCAACAATGAAATAAATTAAAAAGGGAAACAAGATGAATAAACAGTGGAGTACTATATAGTAAGGAAAATGAACAGACTATAATCAAGTAGAAAATTATCACAAATCTAGTACTGAGCAGAAAAATGAGGTATGAAATAATGGTCACATGCTGAACTACTCCATTTATATAAAAATAAAAAATACATAAGTGGCAAAAACACTCTATAAGGCCAAAAGTAATGGATATGGCTATTTTTTAAGAAAGAGAATAATGATTAGGAAAGGGTATGCTGCTGCAGCGCCTAAGTCGCTAAGTCGCTTCAGTTGTATCTGACTCTGTGCGACCCCATAGACAGCAGCCCACCAGGCTCCCCCGTCCCTGGGATTCTCCAGGCAAGAACACTGGAGTGGGTTGCCATTTCCTTCTCCAATGCATGAAAGTGAAAAGTGAAAGTGAAGTCACTCAGTCGTGTCCGACTCTTAATTTAAACTCTTAATTTAAACTGCAGCCTACCAGGCTCCTCCGTCCATGGGATTTTCCAGGCAAGAGTACTGGAGTGGGTTGCCATTGCCTTCTCCGAGGAAGGGCTATAGGTCTTCTACTTTGTTGGCAATCCTCTGTTCTTTGACCAGTGTGGTAATCACACAGGTGTGCCCACTTGGTGATAATTCTTTGAACTCTACAGAGTTATGATTTTTAGCTCTTTTGTATGTGTGTTATAGTTCAATAATAGATTAAGAAATATTGACTAGAGGGATAACAGGAAAAAAATGGCATAGTTGAAGACAGAAACAGGGTTGAGTGAAAAACAAGAAAGAGTTAAGAAGATAAATTATTTGTACATAGTATATTTTATGAAATCAAACAATTAATCTTGATTGGTTGATTTAGATATTGAGATTTGCAAATGTTTCTACAAGGAACCAGTAAATACTCAATAACAAATATTTTAGGTTTTGCTGGTCAAGTACAGTAGTCTTTTTCACTTAATATTTCTCTTCAGTGCCTTAAAAAATGTAAACACCATTCTTAGCCTGCTGGCTATATAAAACAGATCACTATGGGTAATTATAATTTTTCCATGTAGATTCATCAGTCATGACTAATGTACTCACTCTGGTGGAAGATGTTGATATTGGGGGATGCTATGCATGTGTAGGTGCAGGACTATATAGGAAATATCTGTACCTTCCCCTCAATTTTGTTGCGAGTCCAAACTGCTCTAAAAAATAAATTCATAATTAAAAAAAAAAAGCCGCAGACAAGATTTGGTTCAAGAGCCATAGTTTGTTTACCCCTCAGCAAGTTCATGGTAATACTAAAATGTTTAAAATACAATTTCTGCCCTCCACACTCCATGCATTTATTCACTGGCCATATCTTTACTGAATATCTTCTATGTGCTTTAAGTGGATGAGACAGTTGTATAAACCAGTAAATTACCCTGCAATGTGATGAGTACCCTAACTGAGGTACAAAGTGCTTGAGAAAAAAGAACATGTAACTTTCTCTTTTTGAAGTCAATTTTCAACAGCTTTGGAAGTAGGTAGGGACTTACCAGGCAGAGAAGAAGGGGCAGGCACCCGGAAGAATGGATGTATCAATAAGTAAATCCAGGCAGGTGTGATATAAACAGACATTTATAAGTTTACTATGTTACTCTGTGTTACTGGAGCATCACATGTGTAGGGTAACAGAAGACAAGGCTAGAGCACTGTTTCCTAAACTTTTTCACATCATGGCACATGTATACCTTACATGTTTGGAACACTGGGTTAAACAAATGAAGCCACTTGTGGACCCAGGGAATTATGGTTCTCCAGGGCCCACTAGGCTTCTCTGAGATCTTAGTGTATCACTCCACTCACTGACAACCCTTGGCATCCAGAAGAAAGTTCTGGAATAACTGGGGAAGCCCTGATTCAGCCTGTGGGTTCTAGGTCAGGAGGAATTTTGGTGGCTTTGCATAGTACAAGGCTGAGATTCAAATTCTAGTTTTGTCATTTATTGGATGACCTAAGCAGCATATTTGAAATCCCTCTGCTTCCATTTCCTCTTCTTTGTAAAATGCTGACAGTATCTCGAAGGGATCCTGTGATCCTTAAAATTAATGAGATATTGTATATAAAGCTTTTGCTGCAGAGTCGACACTCAACAAATTACTTTTTTCTCCACATCCTTCTAACCTCCCTAAGTACAATTTAAAAATCCCTTGAGAAGAAAACCCATGACTTTTCTGTTCTCTACACCCACTGCCTGGGGATAGTGGTAGGGCTATTCTGGCACAGAGGGAAGAATGATAAGTGAAGAGAAACCATAAATTTATGAATAAATCTATTGCTTTGGCAGTCTTACTTCAAATGAAGACTCTTCTTTAGAAAGAGAAATGTCATCAACTCCTAGAACACATATTAATAGATACAAGTTGTGCTCTCTGTGTTAGCTGATAGTTTTTCCTCCTTCCCTCCTACCTCTCTTCCTCTCATTTTTTTTTTTTATAATCCAAAGGTGCAGAGACTGAGTGGGCTGTGCCCTGGAGGTGAACTGAGGACTCCCCTTAACCATGGCTTTGAAGGAAACTCATCAGCTGACTTCAACAGGAACATCTGTGAGTTCATATTGGCCAAGTCCCTAGAGATTTTTTTCACTGCTGAACATGCTACTTTCCAACTGTTCAAGATAGTGGCTCAGAGCTGTGCACATATTTTGAGATGCATTCTGCTGATTGGATTATTTTTAAAGCCTATTTCTTATCTAAAGTATTTCCTTTAATTGCTTCTTCTTGGCCCAATGGTAGGTCTCTGTGAGGTTGTTCCAAGTTTAAAATCACAGAATACTAATCTCCAAAGTTGGAAATAGCCACTCCATCACTTTCCAGATGAGGAAATTGATGCCCACTGGGGTGAAAAATTGCTCTAGTCACACAGTGCATTCTCTCTTCCTTCCTTTCTTCCTCTCTTCCTCCATTTCTTATTTGCTCAATAACTCCCTGATGCCATGCACTGTTTTCATTGTTAATGATACAAAAAGACATATGACAAGACTGCTGAACTCCTCATCTTGTGCAGCTGGAACGATGTAAACCAATTATTACTCTAGACATGAAAAATGATTGCATAGATGGGCACAAAGGATTGCAAGAACCCAGAAGAGGGCCAGGTAAATTAGACTTGGAGAGTCAGGGGAATCATCGTGAGTGGAGTCTCCAAGGGTGTGTTGGATATGAGTGGGCTGTATAGGGAGTGGAGTGTGAGAAGACAGATGAGAGAAATGATCTTCCAGATGGAGGAAAGAGTATAGTGTAACAGCATCAGATGTCCATAAATTTCTTTATTTATTGAGAGAGAAAGAGAGAGAGTGGAAGGAAGGGAGGAAAAGAATTAGGAAGAAAATAAATTCCCACATGGAGTGTGACTCTTCTTGCTCTCCCAGACTGGACTTGTGTGATGTACCTCACTCTCCAGCCCAAGGGAGTCGTAACTGAGTCTTGCATTCATGGAGTAAGAGGGGCAAACTCACAGCCCTCAGTATCTCTCACAGGCATGTGTTAGCATCTCACCAAGCCAGGGAAACCAGAACTGTTTTGATTATACATGATTTTATAAGCCAAGTGTGGAACTGAAACCCCTGTAAGACGCTCTTCCACTTATAAAGACATTCCTACCACGTACTTATCCATAGGGGTTTTCGTTAAGGTGAGCTGGTTGCCTGGGCTGGCTTTAGGAAGTGCAATTCTTTCTATTGATTCGACGAAGATAAATTTTATGGCTGCCATGCACCATCTTCTCTGATCTCTTTTATTGGAGGCGGTGTTGTTGAAAGAGCTGCGAAGTCAATAAACAAAGTTAACTGCGCAACTTTTACTTCCCAAGCTCCGCGTGGAAGCCAGAGCCTGTGTGATCCTAAGATACAGCCTCCCCATAGGTCATGCCCAAGGGCTTCCACTATCTCTAAGCAGCACACACTCCAGAGCATCTTATTAATGATATTTAATTACATTGAAATTAATGATGTTTTTCATCTGATCCTGGCCTTTTTTTTACAGCTGGGAGATAGGCTGGGGCGACTTTGGCTTCTCTACTTCTCCATCTCAGCAGTCAAGTGCCCCGTTTTATCTCTGTTGACTTTCTGCTTTTTCCAGGTGTCCCATTTCTTCACCTGCATGTCTTTCTCTGACTACCACCCCTCCATTTCCCAGGAATAATTAGCTACCCCAAGCTGCAGACATGATATGTTTCCACATGAGGGTTTCTGATCATGTGGACTATGCAGTATTTCTCAACAGAGTTTAATTTGCATATATTCTGGCCACAACTTCATTAGGTTTAAAACACAGAGATTGTCAAATGAGCGCTATCTGAAAGCTCCAACAATGCAATAGTTTCAGCAGACTCTAATCTCATCATTGTATACTTGAGTGCTCTGGGTTTTGCTGATGAAAATCTTTACAGAAGTGGAATGGAGTATTCAATTCTCAGCTTCAGGAATTGTTATTATTTCCCAATGAAAATAATGGGGATTGTAGATAGGATTTACCGAACTTGAACTATATTGATGGTTTTTGTTTTGTTTGAGCAAAAACAGGTGTTTGGGGGAATTAAACATTTCTGTTGTGAACTGTAATACAATAGCATTGAGAATGAAATGTTTAAACACTGAGTATAAGGCCTGATGATGAAAGTGAATTGGATTGTAGAAATTCTTTCAGAGTTCAAAGTCATGCTATTTAAAGGATTCGAAGAGTAAATTAGAAATACACTTTATTTGGATTTTTTGTTCTGGGTAAATGGTGAGGAATGCAATCCTTGAATAGTGCTTCATTGTACTGACAACCTATCAATTTATTAGGACAGAAATCCAGAAGTATTACATCAAATAATTTCCCTTTTTATTTCTTTCTCTACTCACCTCTAACTTTCCTTCTACCCTACCCCATAAAAAATGAAAAGAACTGTAAAAATATGTCAAAATGGTAATATAATAATAACAACTAAAATAATTCATTGCATTCATTTACGTAAGCTTCAAAATGCTGTATAATTGAAAATTCTACTCTACATCTGATCCTAGGATGCACATCTTTACCTTCTTCCATATTCTCTTGGTTCATTCATTCACTGAACATATCAGCATATATTATAGAGATCTGCTATATACCAGATATTATAATAGACACTAGAGAAACACATGGGTCTCTGATGGATTCTGTAATTCAGGAGAGAAAGCTGACATTAATCTGTAAATCACATTAGTAGAAATGTAAAATTTTAATCATGACAAGTGCCAGGAAGACAGGTGTATGGTGTCAAGAGAGCTTAGAGAAGTGAGGTTTGACTGACCATGGAGGACCAGCAAAGGCTTTTCTGTAAAAATTGCTTTGGAGCTGAGATCTAATGAAACCATAGGTATTTGTCGGCCCAGAGAAGGTGATGAATGTGAGCATTTCCCAAATGGAAGCTGGTACCTGTTCAATGATCCCGTGGTGAGAGGGGAAACAGCGCCAGAGCATAACAACCTCACCCTCTTTAGACAAGAGGTTGGGCCTTTGGTTATTTATTTTTTCCTTTGTGGGTGGTTTCACCTTTTGTGCTTCAGATTCCTACAGATGAAATCTTTCACCCTAAGAACTTGGTCCTAAAGGTGAAGAAGAAAGGGGGAAGGTTTCCTTCCTGATGCCAATCCTCTTACCCTCTCATTTTCCTTCCTCAGCCTCGTCAGAATTGATGAAGGAAACAGCGGTAGACTAAAGGAGTCCTGTCTGGATGCAAGCTGTGGGAAGGTCTGTGAGGGCCTTGAATGTCGGTTGTCATGTTCTAGCTGGTAACAGGCTCAGTGGAAAGAGTCCTGGACTTAGATTCAAACAATTGGACTTTGCAGGGTGACTCATTTAACTTCTCTGAATCTCAATTTTCTTCATCTAATGGGTGGTTGTAAGGTTCAAATGAGACAGCAGTGCCAGAGAACATAATACGTTTATTCATATATGTAAGAAACAATTTTATTGTTATTACTTATTCAGAAGGTCTGGGAAGGTTCAGCATACTTTTCAAATAGAGTCTCAGAAGGAAAAATTTTCTCAGTGACCAGAATGTATATTTTTAAATGTATGTTCTAAAATAGTATAATGATACACTATCTCCTCAAGTAAGAATAGGACTAAAGGGTGGTGTTGACCACTTGAGCCAGGATGCATTTCACTGCTGTGTTTACTGGTGCAGTGGATCATTTGGGCGGTTCTGCTCACCAACTTGACTCTATTTAAAGTCTTAGTTCAATTCGGTCACCATATGTGGACACAGCTGGTGCTTGCTGAAACAGAATTGGATCACTTTCTGAGATGATTCAGATCTTCAAAGTACTTCAGCTGAAATATCAGATAAGTGAAGCAAAAGGTCATCCATGCTCTAAACAGAGACTGTCAGGATGGGTTTCCTTTAGACCTGACACAAACAGGTTTTAAGATCTTCTGGTCCTCACTCTTTCCTATCACTAAAATGACTAGAAAGAAGGGATGCCAAAAATTCATTTTACCTCTTCTTTAACCAGTATCAGGAGGTGTCAGAGTCCAAGAGATTTGAATTCCTTTTTTTTGGAGATAAAGTATTTTAGGGTGCATATTACCTACTGAGAGAAGAGCAGATTTTAAGTGCCTGCCCAGAAATGTTAGGAGAACTTTTGCATTGAGCAAGAAAGGATGAACAGGCATTATTTCTACAGTACCCATTTTTTCTAATTTGAGATTTATGAGAGGTCATTGTTAACATATTTATTTGATGTGTCATACTATTGTTTTTTTTAGACAACTTAAAAATAAAGGGCTTTTTTGGTTTGTTTACAGAGATAACTTTTAAAGAAAAATGACTTGTGTAAAACAAAAAAGATTTAGTAAGAATGGTATAATTGTCATACACTAAAAATACCTTATTGAGTTATGATTGACATACAAAAAGATGTAATGCTTAATATATGCAATTTGATGCCTTTGGAGGTAAGCATGCTTCCCTGAAATCATAATCATGATTTATGCCGTAGTAATTTATAAATAAATAGTGTAATTTATTCATTACCTTCTAAAATTTTCTTCTACCCTCCTATAAATTAGTATTAATATTTTTTGTGGTAAGAGCACAAGATAAGATTTAGCCTCTTAGCAAAATTATAAGTATACAATAGTAGTTTGTTAACTGTATGCTCTATGCTATACATTAGTCCTCTAGGACTTATTCACTATATAAGTCCTAGAGATCTACCATATCTCCACAGTATAGATACAGTTACTTCATATCCTTTGAATAATACCTCTCCTTTCCCTCTTCCCCCACCCTAGCCACTGGCAATAACTATTCCATTCTCTGCATCAATGTTAACAGAGTTGAATTATTATTCTGGCTTTCTTATTATTATTCTGTGTGACCTTAGGCAAGTTACCTAGCCTCTCTAAGCCAATTCTATCTTTTGTTAAGCCAAAGGAAGACTTACAGGGTTTCCATGAAGATAAATTGACATGAATAGGAGATACATTCATGAGAATCTTTCATGCATATTGAACGCTAAACAAATGTTTATGACCTTCCATTTTGTTTTCTTTTCCATTTAGGTTTGTAGGAGTGAATTTAGTCTATATGAGCTTTTGTACTTCAACTGGCCTCATCTAATTGAGAACTTCTTGAGTGGAATACAGACCTGCCAAATTTTACATGGCTCAAAACCAGTAACTGTTCACCACATAGAAAATGCTTGAATTTCCTCAACATTCTGAGAGAGAAATAAGTTTCCATTACTTCCAATTATTTCACTTGTAATAATTAGATACCAACCTTATAACTCATGATATTGCCTTACACTGAAATATAAGGAAGACAAATACTTAAGAAGGTAAGGAGAAAATGAGTGTGAGATATTAAAAAGTTCCCTATGCGTTTCTAAAATAAATGTAGTGTGCTTGTTTTTGAAAGAATTGCTGCTTTAGGGGAGAAAGGTGAAAATCTATTAAAGGGAAAAAAGTTTCGAAAGAAGTTGAGAGGTTTCTTTTTATTTTCTTCAACAAATTCTTACTGCTTAGTATTGGCTCTTGGAAAACATGGTTAGCCAGCTATAAAGTCATAATAGAAAATAGTAAAAGCAATGAAATGTACAATTAAGGATTACACACCCCAGATATCTTCTAGTTCATTAGTCATCCTCCTATCTCGGCCCAGGAGTTTTCTCAATCTCTTGCTTTTTACTCCCAGACTCAACTACAGTGAAACTGATGATAAGGTTCACTCTTTTTTATAGTTTTCCTTGCACAAAGCAATGATCTCTTAAAGATGAAGTTTAATGCTCCCTCAGGAAATGCTATCCATTTTAGACTTTTTTCCCTGCATGGAAGCGTTCTCTTTTTCTCAGTAAGTGTTGTAAGGTACATCGGGAGTCACAGGGATTTTTTACTCTCTTCACCAGTAGAGGGAGTTCAAACCAAGTTGTGTGAAATACGGGGGAAGGGGTTGTTCTAGAAATCTATATATCATGGGCTGAATCCAGAAGACTGAGGGAATCAGTAAAGAAATGTGGATGAAAGCATTCATTGATTTTTTTTCAACAAAGGATTACTGAAATAGGCTAGGTGCTGGAGGTATTAAAACAAAAGACCAAACAATAACGAAACAACTAGGAGAGAATCTATACTGTCCTTTAAGAGTTTGTGTCTGTAGTTTGGTGAAGGAATGTCTACATTAGTCCATCTACCTATAGACTAATGCCCTATTCTTGGTATAATTACAAAATGGAGGAACTCCTCAGCTAACCTGATTGAGGTGAAGGCTGAGAAGAAAGTCATGTGCTCAATGTGAGTCCCAGAGAGATGAGAAGTTACCCTCTCTTCAAAGAGTCTGTTGAGCCAGGAAGTTAGGGCCATGGATTCCATAAGCCTGGGAGCAGGATATTTACCAGAGACCCCAGAGACTCAGAGGCTTCTAATTTTTTTCTCCCACTGAATGGCTCTGTGATCCTAACCAGTCAATTATTTAGAGCCTTATTCATCTATAAGTGAAGTGGGATTGATGAGTAAGTACTTTAAGTTCTCTTCTGTGATGGATGCCTAAAAGCTTGGCAAGGGGAGATGCGGATACAGAACATGGCCTCTAGCTTACTGCGACTTCACGGTGGAGTCACCTCCTTCTTGCCCTTTCATTACCTCTTTAAGTCACTGTCCAAAATCGTGTTGCTCACAAACCAAAGTCCCCTTAAATCACTCTTCCCCATTTGATGTCCTGAGGAGTCAGGACTGTTAGGTTAGGTGAAGTGTGGGTTAGGAATAGCCCACTCAAAAACCAATATTCCCAAGTGAGGGACAGATTCATTCTGGTTGAGGGGACTTCCCCTTTCTCAGGTATCTATGCTTACCTCTGGGGCTTCACAGGTGGCATCAGTGGTAAAGAATCCACCTGCCAATGCAAGAGATGCAAGAGACCTGGGTTTGATCCCTGGGTTGGGAAGATCTCTTGGTGTAGGAATTGGCAACCCACTCCAGTATTCTTGCCTGGGACATTCCATAGAGAGAGGAGCCTGGTGGGCTACAATCAGTGGCGTTGCAAAGAGTCAGACATGACTGAGTGCACATACACACACCATGCTTACCTCTAGTGTAAGAAGTGTAACTGTGTATTATAATAGGGTGGTTGTCTAGTCAAGTTTTTTTGAGAGAGGAGGAAGGAAGTCTCAATAATCTCTCCATCCCCAGCAGTCAGCACAGAACTAGAAACATAGTAAATGCTTAATATATGTTTGCTGGATGAATGAATGAGTCAATGAGCAAATGAATTCACATTTTGCTGAAAGTCTGATGGTTATAGATAAGTCTACGACATCCCCCAGGTTATGATAATATTGAGCAGCCAGAAAGGTTAAGCTCCAGGCATAACTATGATCTTTATTTCAAGTGCAAATAGCCTTCATTTTGTAGAATTTTGTAGAAAAGCTTAGTATCATAAAGACCTTCTCCTGAGATTGATTTTTCCTTCATATCTGTATCTGTGTCAAAATACCACAAACAAAGTTTGGCAGAAAATGCAGTGAAAATTATTCATTGTGGCCAAGGAGAAAATATCAAAGCAAGTCTTTCAGGATGACTAGGATATGTGAGGTCTAATGACCTTAGAATTTCCTTGTAAAGCTGAATAAGTCTACTCAGGTAGAAAGGTAACTTATTGCTTTCAGTAAAATCCTTTCTCCTTGCCCATCTTGAAAGATTTTCACTGTCTTTTTCTCCACTTCTAATCCTTTCTAATTTGCACCATATTCTAAGAGAGAAAGTGAAAGTTGCTCAGTCATGTCCAACTCTCTGCCACCTCATGGCCTATCCAGTTCATGGAATTCTCCAGGCCAGAATACTGGAGTGGGTAGCCTTTCCCTTCTCCAGGGGATCTTCCCAACCCAGGGATCAACCCAGATCTCTCGCATTGCAGGTGCATTCTTTACCAGCTGAGCCACAAGGGAAGCCCTAGGGACATATACTCATTGATCTACAGCATCCAAATTGTGTTTGCACGAATAACTTTAATATTAGTGATAATAGTAACTGATATATTTGAATGCCAGGCTAACTGCTTTCAGTGATATTATCACACTGAAGTTCTGTATTCTTGTGAAGAAAATATTATCATCCCTATTTTTTAACTTGCCCCAGGTTTTGTGCCTGGTAATCGTTAGAGTTAGAACTCACACCAGATTTATTATCTGTATTCTTTCAATTATTTTCATGTTGCTTTCATGATATTAAATTCCTGATAGATGGAACTGATTTGACCTAATAATCAGAAAATCCAATGAAATTAAAAGACAATTATAAATGGTAACTACATGGAAAAATCAATTAGCTGCTTTCATTCTTCACCTATGAAAATCTTGTGAAGTGTTTATGGTATATCACCAAATATTATATTTTTCCATAATAAAATTAGAGGTTCAAAGAATTTAAATTCTTTTTTTTTTTTTTTTTAGAGAACGTTTATTGATCACCTACTGTGTATCTTGGAGAAGGAAATGGCAACCCACTACAGTACTCTTGCCTGGAAAATCCCATGGACAGAGGAGCCCGGTAGGCTACAGTCCGTGGGGTCGCAAAGAGTTGGACACGACTGAGCAACTTTACTTACTTACTTACTTACTGTGTATCTGTTTCTGGGAGCTTGGGCATAGTAGAACTGAACAAAATCCATGCTCTCAGGAAACTTGGGATATGTGAGTGAGCAATACAGACAAATTCCAGGATCTTCTGGAACTCTCATTCCCATTCTTGTCTCAATTACAATTCAGGTGAAAGCAAATTATTCCAAATTACACAGATAGTTGCCTCTCTACTCCATTTCATGGTTCCTGTAGACTTAACCACCCTTAAACACCCACTGGGACCCCATGTAAACATTCCTTTGAAAAATAATTAAAGTACTTCCCTGGCAGTGCAGTGGATAAGAATTTGTCTGACATTGCAGGGGATATGAGTACAACCCCTGGTCTGGGAAGAATCCACATGCTGCAGAGCAGTCAAGCCCATGAGGCGAAACTCCTGAGCCCGAGTGCTGCAGCAACTAAAGCCTGCTTACCCTAGAGCCACACATCACGACTACTGAGCCAGCATGCTGCAACTGCTGAAGCCCACGTATCAAGAGGCTGTGATCTACAAGAGAAGCCACTACAATGAGAAGCCCACACACCACAAGGAAGAGAAGTGCCCACTTGCCACAACTAGAGAAAGCTTGCCTGCAGCAATGAAGACCCAGTGCAGCCAAAAGAAAAATATTAACTTGCTGAGTGGAGAATAAAGCTAAATATTTAAAATTGTTTTTTGATCTGTTTCTCAATGGACAATATTGAAGTAATATAATTTCTGCTTTGGCAAAATGGTAATGAGCCTCTTGTGCTCAGTCGCTCAGTGGTGTCTGACTCTTGTGAACCCATGGAATGTAGCCCACCGGGCTCCTCTGTCCATGGGGATTCTCCAGGTAAGAATATTGGAGTGGGTTGCCATGCCCTCCTCCAGGGAATCTTCCCAACCCAGGGATTGAACCCAGGTCTCCTGCATTGCAGGCGGATTCTTTACCACCTGGGCCACCAGGGAAGCCCAAGAATACTGGAGTGGGTAGCCTATCCCTTCTCTAGGGGATCTTCCTGACCGAGGAGTTGAACCAGGGTCTCCTGCATTGTAGGCAGATTGTTTACCACCTGAGCTACCAGGGAAGACCTAATGAGCCTTGATGCTCCAATTTCTCATGGGGTCTGACTCTTTTTGTGACTCATGGACTGTAGCCCATCAGGCTCCTCTGTCCATGGGATTTCCCAGGCAAGAATACTGGAGTGTGTAACCATGCCCTCCTCCAGGAGACCTTCCCCACCCAGGGATCAAACCCAGGTCTCCTGCATTGTAGGCAGATTCTTTATTACTGAACCACCTGGAATACTTTGGCCACCTGATGTGAAGAGCCAACTCTTTGGAAAAGACTCTGATGCTGGGTAAGATTGAAGGCAAAAGGAGAAGGGGGCTGCAGAGAATGAGATGGTTAGATATCATCACTGACTCAATGGACATGAATATGAGCAAATTCTGGAAGATAGTGGAGGACTGAGAAGCCTAGTGTACTACAGTCCAGGGGGTTGCAAAGAGTTGGACACACCTTAGCAACTAAACAACAAGAGGATTGTTGACAATAATTGTGCCTCAAAAGTGTGAATTATTTAGTGAATTAAAATTCACTTCAGTAACTCATTCTGATTGTACAGGTGTGGACAATAGTCTTAAAAATGTGTGTAGACATTGAACCCCTCTGGACACAGTAGGTCAGTGACTCACCAAGACATGCCATGACCTTCTTTTATTTTCAAAGAGAAACCTGGGCATCTGTACATCCTACACTCACCAGCTAATTGCTCCTTCTTCTTCACATGGCTCTAGGTGCTCATAGATGAGTTATTCCCAGAAGAAGATTAAAGAGTTTTTAATCTTTGAATCTAAGACTAGCCCCTGTGTTTTTTTTTTTTTTTCCCAAACAGAACCACTTGGTAGAGCTGGTACTTACCTACCTCATTACTGGTAGTGACTGAATGTTTTTAGTGTATATTCCATTACCTACAACCTTTGGGAATACTGGGACTTAAGCTTTGACATATTGTCTGTGAGCTTGGGTATCTCTGAATGTGGTAATAGCTGAATGCAGTAATAACTCTTTTTTTTTTTTTTTTTCTGGTGTTGAGTTCAAATCAGCTATCACTGAAGGCAAATGTGTAGGGTTGAGGCACTTATGTCAGTGACTTACATTTACTCTACACATACATCACCAAAGGATTTTATGAAAATTCATATTCTGACTCACTAGGTCCACAGAGAGGCCTGAGATTCTGCATTTTCTCAAGGGATGCTGATGAAACTGGTCCTTAGAGAATACTTTGAATGGTGAGGATTAGTTGGCGAGTGAACCTGATGTACTACCCATAAATCATAGCTCAAGGTAGCTCTGTTGTTTTCCTTTTATTGTTACATGCCCAGTGATTTTAATTAAGGTTTTAAAGAAGCAACTTAAATTTATAGTTGTAATTGAATGCATTTTATGAAGAAATATATGCTACAGAGATGTTCACAATTTGGGATAAAGAAGCTCTCATTTCAGCTAAAACCCTCATCCATGTCAGGGGTTCATTGCGTATACATTTAGGGAACTCCTTCACATATGTTGTTGTATTTGCACCTTAATTACCTCTGTGAGGCTGACCAGCTGAATATTTTGCTAACACATTTTTACAGATAATTCAAATGAGAAACAGCAGTGAGTGACACCATCCAAGATCACACAAAGCATTGTGACAAAGCAGGGATCTGAGACAAGGATCCCAGCTCTTAGTTTGGTGGTAGAGCCATCTAACAAAGTTGTTTTCATTCTATCCTTCCAAAACCCACTGGATTGCTTGCCTTGCTTCATATAAACTAAAATTGTTATACATGCTTATACTATGCTTAACTATTATCAATGTCATTACCGTTGTCACCCAAAACATGACGTGATAGTGCTTATGACACTTATGTTTAAGGACTATTTTGCATAGTACACTGGATATACAAAGGCACATAGGAGTCAAGGCCTGCTGCTCAAATACCATACAAATGATTTTCATGATAATATAAAAGAGGAGATTTGAAATATCAAATTACAAATATCAAATCAAATGAATTAATACAGTTTTGTTAGATGCTTAGTATTTCATGAAAACTCAAATAATGTCACTATCAAACAGGTGTCTAAACAGTAAAAGCTATCTAATATTGAAGCCTTTAGTGGTCAAGGAAATCTCAATAGAGGGAGTAAGATTTTCAGTAGCTCTTGGAAGAAGTAAAGTCACAGTGGTTAAAAGCCAAGCTCTGGGGTTTTGTTGCCTGGATTTGAATTACAGCTCAACCACTTCCATGCTGTGTGAATTTGGGTTAAGTAATTCAGTTACTCTCAGAAGTAACTCTGAGCCTAAACTTTCTCATTGGTAAGCTGGGGAGAAAATAATTAGTTCTGCCTCAGGTCTTGTTGACAAAATTAAGTAAGACATTAAAAAAAAAAACCACATAGTATACTGCCTGATAAATGTTAAATGCTCTGTGAGTGGGGGTAATTTGGTTGTGCATTTACCATGTTCTGAGCACTATTTACTTGTGTCTACTCTTTTCATCTTGACAGCAACACCATGATGTCGTGTATTATTATTCTCATTTTAAAGATATGGATACAAAATCCAGAGTGATTCAATGACTTCTCTTAACTCACACAATTTGGGGTTGTGAGAAATGTGATTAAAACCCAGGTATCTGGCCTTACACCCATGTTCTTTATTCACCTATACTAACTGTACAGACATCCTTTCTATTGTTGCTACCAGCAGGACTGCCACCGCCATACCAGCCTACTACTTTTGTTATTCTTGTGATTGCCGTTGTTATCATTTGTGTTGTATGCCATTAAGATTTTAGGAAAGCTGAAAAAAGTAAGGTGAAGTGGGTTACATTGGGGAGAGAGGTAAAGTTAGAAAGCTGGAGATCCACATGGCCTGATAGAGAGCTGTCGGGCTAGTTTGACTGAGTTGGAGAACTTTTTGTGGTGAAAGCGTAGGAAATTAAGTTGAAGAAGGAGGTTGGCACCAGACCACAGATGATCTTTAATACCATTCTAACATGATAGAGCTTTGTTCTGAGAAAAATGAGGGATTTTAAATCTCTTTTGATAAGGGCATGATTAAGTTGCGTCACTGTTTAGAATACAGTGGAGGGGAAGGAAAGAGAGACAAGGGGGGTGATTAGTAATACACATTTAATGTTGAGTCATTCATTCATTCACTTATCACCTGTCCATACACCCCATCCACTTTGAGACACATTACTGCTTCTGCTGCTGCTAAGTCGCTTTAGTCGCGTCCGACTCTGTGTGACCCCATAGACAGCAGCCCTCCAGGCTCCTCTGTCCCTGGGATTCTCCAGGCAAGAATACTGGAGTGGGTTGCCATTTCCTTCTCCAACGCATGCATGCATGCTAAGTCGCTTCAGTTGTGTCTGATTAGGAATATAGGTAAGAAGGTCTTAGCTATTCTAGGACAACAGACACAGTCATAGACTCACATACACACACATATACTGTGTCCGAAGAAACACATATATAAATGTGGCTATAAAGTAATGAGGCTAACTGTACAAGGCTCTTGTGAAATCTATTACTCTCTAGCCTTGGCTCCTATATAAGAAATATATCAGAAAATAAAGTCGGGAAATCAGTCACACTGCTTAGAAGTTCTTCATCCATGTGGTGCACTTAGTGGATATGTGGTGGAAGGAACTTCTATGGTGGGGAAATTCCCACCAGTCACAGCTTTATAACTGCCTACTGATAATACACACAGCTCTACAATGGCAGTGGTGAAATTGGCTTTTACTTCCTTAAACCATCATTGTATTGAACCATGTAACCAGAAAATCACACTGTGGTAATCTTTCTCTACACTAATCCGTCCATGAGTGCTTAATGACTTATCTGTTCATCTTGGAGATAATAAACCTTGCATTGAAGCAATAGCTGTCTTGGTGACTTTGCATAAATCATTATTTGTAAAAGTGAAGGAAAACCTATGGATAGGAACCAAGGACTGGGATTGCTCAACTTTTCAGAATTAACTCTGGTAATTGCTATGACTGCATTAGAAATGCACGGAACAAATAGATGCAGACCAAAAAGTAAATATTATCTCTCGAAGTGATCAATATAACAACTTCTAACACAGGATGGGCAATTATTAAATAGCATAGCAAGGTTATTCAGAGCAAAAAAACATTGTGATGAAATGCCTACTAGGTAGAAAATAGGAAACAGATAAAGACCTATAGAAACATGGAGAGTTATTCTTCTGTAGCTAAAACTCATGTTGCTGTCTTACAAGAAAGTGTACGTAGAAAATAGTTATTAAAATGGTACAACTTACAATTTTAAAACAAGCTTTTTCCAATGATTTAAAAATATTACTTCATTTAAAATAGTTTTCTCAAGGCAGGAGACCAATTTTCTTCCCAAGTGAGATTTGTACCATCTTGTTTTTCAGCTCCTCCTGTCATACCTCGAGTCACTGTTGAATCACTCCATTTCTCAGTATCCTACTAAGCTAAGAGAACATAAACATTTTCTTGAAGCAAAGACAGATAGAATTTTTCCCCAAACACAGATTCACAAGAAAACAAGGCAAAGATAAATTGAAGAGAGAAGCAGGACACTATATTTAGGCCAGGTACCTGATTTCCACAAGACTTTATCCTAATTCCTTTTAGACTGTTGTCCCAGAGGCTGATTTCGTTGTTCAAGAAGCAGACACACCTACAGGTGGATAGCTCAGCCAGCAGTAAATACCCTTAGATTAGTAACAGACCAGTAAGCAACACACTCCTGAGTCTGAAGTGATAGAATATCACACTGATGGATTAGCCAATGGTTCAGAGTTTGCACATGGAAGCTTTGTTTCTTTCTTTCTGTTTCCATTTAATTATTTCTCCTCTTTATAACTTTTTATACACTTTCTGCCTTCTCCTCTACTCCTCTTCCTTTCTTTATGCTTTCTTTTACTCCTCCTACCTAGATTGCTACAATAATCTCCTAACTTGTTCCCCTAATTCTACTCTTGCCCCTAAAGATGTCTGCACACAGAGACATCTTTTTAGGACGCAAGTCACATCATAACCCTCCTCTGCAAAATACTGTGCCTTGGCTTCTCATTTTACCCAAGTCTAGACTAAAGCCCATGCAGAGGATATAAGGTCCTATAAGGCCCAGTTCTCTGTTTACTTGCAGAGTTTATCTCTTCCTTCTTTCTCCCAGACAAGACAACTCCACTCCCAACTTTGTGCTCTTTTGTTGGCGCTTTCCTCAATATCTGAACGACTGACTCTCACCTTCTTCAAGACTTTTCTTGTTGTTGTTCAGTTGCTCAATCATGTCTGATTCTTTGCAATCCCATGGACTGCAGCAAGCCAGGCTTTCCTGTCCATGACCAGCTCCCGGAGTTTACTCAAACTCATGTCCATTGAGTCAGTGATACCATCCAACCATCTCATCCTCTGTCATCCCCTTCTCCTCCTGCCCTCAATCTTTCCCAGCATCAGGGTCTTTTCCAATGAATTGGCTCTTCGCATCAGGTGGTCAAAGTATTGGAACTTCAGCTTTGACATCAGTCTTTCCAGTGAATATTCAGGGCTGATTTCCTTTAGGATTGATTGGTTTGATCTCCTTAATGTCCAAGGGACTGTCAGGAGCCTTTAGGGCAAAAAGGCTTTGCTTAAATCTCACCTTCTCAGTGACCACTGACTGTCTTGTTTAAGATTGAAATCAACTCTTTCTCCTCTCCCTTAACCCTGACATTCTTTTCTTTAAGTAATTTTTATTGAAGTGTAGTTGATTTACAATGTTGCATTAGCTAACTGGTATTCTTGATTTCCTTTACCTTATACTTTTTAGCACATTACAAAATTTATATATTTATTATGTTTATTGTTTATTACGTCTTCTTACACTAGAATGTAATCTCTAGCAGAAAGGGATCTTTGCTTGTTCAATGATATGGTCTGAGAAAAGCAGGCACTTAATAAACATATTTGTCAAAAATTGAAAGTAACCTATCTTCCAAGTGGGAGATAGAGAAGATAGTCAAATATAACAACATTGGTGGGCTTCCCAGGTGGTGCTAGTGATAAAGAACATGCCTGCCAATGCAGGAGACACAAGAGACGCCGTTCGACCCCAAGGTCGAGAAGATCCCCTGGAGGAGGGCATGGAAACCCACTGCAGTATTCTTGCCTGATTAATTCCATGGACAGAGGAGCCAGGCTGGTTACAGTCTATAGGGTCACAAAGGGTCGGACACAAGTGAAGCAACTTAGCATGCACCCATGCAACACCATTGGTAAGTGTGAAGATGAAGATCTGTAGTTACTTTTAAAGTAAAAATAGAATTTTTTTCTTCTCTGTTAGCATGGGCGTGAAGACAAAAATTGAGGAAATGATCAGAGAAATGGTAACATCAGTGTAGGATTTGGGAACATGATGAGAATCTCACCAGGTAGACAAGAATATCATGGGTAATGGAAAGCATTCCAGGTAGGAGGAACAGCATTTGAAATGGCACTGATGTGTGAAAGAACAAGATACTTGGTGTATATATTGGTGGGAAGAAAGTGCAAAAAATATCGCCAGGTGTATTATAGGGAATATATACGGGAGAGGTTGGAAATGAGGTTGCATAGGTGGAGCCATGGAGGAGCGAGATGATGATGAGTCTCACTTGCAAAGCCAAAGAGATTATATTTGTCCTAAAGGCTACAAGTATTGGATTTCCCTGGTGGCTCAGTGGTAAAGAAGCTTCATGCCAACATAGTAGACACAGGTTCGAACCCTGGCCCAGGAAGATCCCACGTGCCGTGGAGCCACGAAACCTGTGCACTCCAACTACCGAACTTGTGCTCTGGAGCCTGAGAGCTGCAAATACTGAGCCCGCATGCCCTTGAACCTGTGCTCTGCAATAAGAGAAGCCACTGCCATGAGAAGCCCTCGCACTGCAACTAGAGAGTAGCACCCGTTTGCTGCAACTAGAGCAAAGCCCGAGGAGCAGTGAAGACCCAGCAAGCCAAAAAATAAAGAAATAAAAGACATCAGGTGTTCACTGAAGGACTGAGCAATATCGAATCTATCTGCCCAACAAGTCTCTCTTATATGAAATAACCTTCTCTTCACTTTATATCCAACTTCAATCTCTCCCTTATTTCTATGTTACCCTTCATTCTGATTTCTTGAAGACTCATCTAAAAACATAATCTTCTACCCATCATATACCTTAGGTTTTCTCAAATGGCATAAAATAACAGAGATTTATTGCTTCTTATGGAATTCAGACAAGTCTCAGTGGACAGTTCTGGGGAAATGTCATCACTTAAGTTACTCATCTGACTACATTCCATTCTATCTGGACTGTGCTGGAAGGTCTATGCTTAATTCATTTACAAGCCTGGCACCTCTGCATGGTCTCTCTTTGACTCTCTCTCCCTTTCTTTTCTCCTTTCCTTCCTTCTCTCTTTCTCTCTCTCCACATTGAGTGTTATCACTTAATAACCTTGCTACCTTCTTTATGACATGGAGGTCGGCTTCCCTTGAGAGCACAGAAGGCAGAGCTGCCAGACCTCTTCAAAGTGAGGACTGAAACTCAACAAACTCAGTTCTGCACATCCCGATAATTACAAGGCCAGCCCAGATTCAAAGAGAATGATTGAAATAGACTTTCCCTCTTGATGAAGGCACAGGCTGTGTATACAGGGAGAAGGGGAATTGATGACAGACATTTTTGGAGACTCTCTACCACAATGGGATAGAAGGAAGAAAATCCATGTTCCAGGTATGCAAAGAGAAAACCCAGGATTTCAGTTGCCCAGAGGCTATTGGCTGAAGTTTATTTTATGGGTGAAGTTTTCATACCCATAGAGGGAAATATAGTATTTTTTTTCTAGAAGGCAGAAATTCTTTCATAGTGCCATGGATTTTCTAGCAAAAGTTTCAGGGCTTAAGGAAAAAAAAAAAAAAAACTAATGTATTTGAAATTTCATTTTGATGTTCAGACTCAGTTCACTCTGAGGAGTAAAAGTAGTTTGGACATGAAAGTGTCACACTAAATTAGTCTCTGCTTGGCCTTTTGGGAGATGGTAAAATTAGGATTTGCCGTGAAAACATGTAAGAATTTAAATCTCACAGGTAAGGCTGATGTTTGGGAACCATATGAGGCTGGGATAGTAGATGCAGGACGCCCTCTCCTTCTGAGGGTTTCCTCCCTCTGTGGCAGCACTCAGCTCCTTTGGGACCCAGGTTTATTCATTATTCAGGGCTTGTCATCTATGGCTTCTTGTCCTTTTAGGAAGTCTTGACTTTCCTTGGATTTTCTTACCGGAGTTGGTGCCTCCACTTTGACCCTCCATGAGGTTTCTCTGCCTGCCTTTAGGCTTTACCTTCTGGAGTGGATGTGCGTCTCCGTCTCCTTTCTTGTTAGGGGAACAAAAGATTTTTCATATCCTTTGATTTTAGAGCAACGGAAGTTTCTGCCTTTTGAGCTTTGACCTTTTCCTTTGGAAAATTGAGCTACACATTCTTGAGGCTTCCTGTGACCTCTTCCCTGAGGCTGTACCAGGGTTCTGGGGTCAGTACAAAGTACCGATACACTGGTTCTGTTGAGAAGTGGATGGTCCTGGCTTCCACCGCCCACCGTCCATTTAAAGAATCTTTGGTAAGATTGTGAGCCCTGGGCCCTAGGCTTTCTGAGACACTATGTGGTCAATCACTGAATTTTTGCCTACCATCTGATGTCACAGGAAGTAATGTGCATGTATCCTCAGTATGTAGAACCATGTGACTTTTTTTCCTACCAATTCTCTTCCAGCCAGGAAAATCTCTTTTAATGATGGGTATCCCTCTTACCTCTAGGCCTACTATTATTAATGGGTTTACACTCTTGGCTATAAAAGCCAGGAGTCTTATCACAGTTCTCTCTTGGTCTGAGCCTGTTGCCTGCTTGAATGGGGTCAAAGGACATGGGAAAGACAGAGAAAACATAAATTAATAATGTAAAACTCTTTCTGCCTCATTTTCATGTCACTTCCAATCAAAGATGATTTGTCCACATGTCTCTACCTCCCAAAGGGACCGCTAGGTAGTCTGTTAAACAGTTATATCTAAGTGAATATGATAACTCAGAACAGTGAGAGAAGCTGTTTGAGTTTCTACAATCCTCATCCTGGCATATGTGTCCATTTCAATAGTCGCCTTCTGGAGAAAATGCCTAATTTTGTTGGTCATTCAAAGGAACGACATGCTTTTCAACCTAGGTAGAAACAGAGGGATAGAATGAGAGTGGGCAGGGAAGTTCAGGCTTATTTCATTATAATACTCAAGTATCAGATTATTCAGGCTGTGGTAGAATAGGGTCATTGATGTGCCCATGTTGGCACATGTAACAAAGATGCTAACATCCGAATATCACTTGACAATATCGGCAGCACTTTTCTACCCACAATTTCATTTGAACCTGGATTCTAAACTCATAGGATATTGGCATTGACAGTAATTTACTTACTTTCTCTTCCCATCCAACAGAAGAGTCTGTATTAAAAACCTAATGGACACTTGAAGTGACTTGCCTTGGAGAATTCAGGCAACAGGGAGTCCATGACTTTAGGATGCCAAGTATATTAAAAGCACATTTCTACTTGCTCAGGAGAGTTTTTGTTTTGAACAGAGCTGATAGCTATATCATCCGTAAATTCCTTTCATTAGCCTCAGTGTGAGAAAGAAAGAGCCAGCTTTTGGAGTTAAGCATACATTCATCAAAATGGCAACTTAGTCACTGACTGGGGATTTTGGGCAAGTGGTACAAGCACTATGAACGTCCACGAGCTCTCCTGTAAAATCCTGAGCATCTACTGACCACACAGAATTGCTTTGCACATTAAAAGAAATGGTGAACTGTGACCCTTAAAGGTTCAAAATAATAATACCTCATTTGGTCCTCACCCAATGAAGGGAACTTTACAATGAACATCATGTATTGTATCATGTTATAATACACCAGGTTTCCTTTCAGGCTCTAAGCCACTGCTTTAATTGTGCGCCTGTCAGTTTTGTGAAGCCTTCTCCTCTCTCATGGACTGTTTCCAACATGCTAAAACCATGTAACATCATGTCTTCCACCTAAGGGTCAGTCAAGAGCCATTCTGAGCTGAGTGAACCTCACCAAAGTCTGTATGGACTCAGCCATGGGTTTTGCAGACCTCGTTTCTCTGGCTAAGGGCTCTTCTCCCTTTATTTAAGAGTTCTATTAAATTCTTGATTATTGACCTTATTGTACACTTGATATTTTTTCTTTATAATTTGTTCCTTCTTCTTCATATGACATCATCATGCATAGCACACTCATCTTCTCAGTTATTTGTGCCAGAAACTGGGAATTGTAATTTGCCTTCATCCTTGGCCCAAATGCCACATTTAATCAGTCATGAAGTTCTGTCAGTTCTACCTCCAAATTACATCTCAAATCTGTTCCCATCTCTTCATTGCCCCTGCCCGGGCCAGACTTGCACCATCCCTCCCTGGAACTGTCACAAGAGCTTTCCCAAATGGATGATGTCAAGTCAACTAAAAATCTTATAAAATTAAATGATAACCAAAATTTATTTAAGGAAACCAAGGTCTACATAAAATATTTAGGAATATATCTAGCCCACTGTCTCTTTTTATTTTATTTTTCTTTTTGAGTATTAAGTTGTTAAGTTTTAAGTCACCTGGAAAATTCAGTTTTGTGGAACCCCTCATTTCCTAACTGTACCAAGTGAAAAAATAAATATAATATAATATATTTATTCAAGTTTGATTTTTGCAAAAGATTGTTCCCATATGTAGGTTGTACTTGTGACTCATGGAACCTCTCTTTTTGTTCTGGCTGCTTTGAAAAGCCGAGCAAAAGTTCCTTCAAGCCCAGCAGTTAATTGTCACAGTGATGTCTGTTTGATGACTCCATATTTATTTTAAGAGGAACTGCATCCCGTTGGGCCTGCCAGGATGAGTTAGCTGCGAAATGCATTCCTAAATAGCTAAATGATTCAGCTCAGGATCCCATATATGAAATTGACTTTGTAATGTGGCTGCGTGTCTCTCTGTTGGAAAGTCTATCTATTTCGGCTCTGTGCTTTATTTTATAATTCAATATTGCATATGAATAGGTAATGGAGGGAAGCTTTCCTGCCTCACAAAACCCATGTTGCAACCAATATGTCATTAAAACTTTGCCCAGGTACTTGGAAGCTTCCTCTGACGAGAACTCAGTATATGGGGCCAATGTCTCTGAAAACATTCAGCACTGCACACCGCAGATTGCAAATAACAGCTAGGATGCTCTTGAACTGAGAAACCCCCAAGAGGGTACTTACCTCCTTTGCATCAATAAAGTACAACAGCTTCTTATCAGAGGCTGACTTTTGCTTACAGCTAGAAATCTGGCTAAACCCAGTTTCTAACCACTTAGAGACTTCAAATAATTCCCCAATTATACCTTTCTTCAAAGGGAATATGCTTTAAATCAAGTGTTTAATGTTAGGAAAATAATAATTCACACACTTGCACACCTTAGCAGCCTGTTTAAAGACAAAGAGAATAGAGAGAGGCCCAGATTGTGCCTTGGCCCCTGGCCTTCCCACTTCCCACCAAAGTGCTCAGGAAATGTATGTTTTTTTTTTTTTTTTTCAAAAGAGTAAGGATTCAATCAGCATTGAACCCCAGAGTGGCTCAACTGGGCATTCTGCTCAGCAAACAATATTGAGGATAAAAACGTCGGTGTTTTTCTGAGATAGCATGAGCCCTGGTGGAGTAAGGTTGCATGCTTGTGGCAAAGGACCAGAGCACTAACTTGGTTTTCAGCAAATTCTCTAAGTGTGCTTCCCTCTGTTTCTACTTAAGAACCCAAAGTCTTTTTTGCTGTTCAGTCACTCAGTCATGTCTGACTCTTTTATGACCCCATGGACTGCAGCATGCCAGGCTTCCCTGTCCGTCACCATCTCCCAGAGTTTTCTCAAACTCATGTCCATTGAGTCAGTGATACCATCCAACCATTCATCCTCCGTTGTCCCCATCTCCTCCTGCCTTCAATCTTTCCCAGCATCAGATTCTTTTCTAATGAGTCAACTCTTTGCATCAGGTAGCCAAAGTATTGGAGTTTCAGCTTCAACATCACTCCTTCCAATGAATATTCAGGATTTATTTCCTTTAGGATTGACAGGTTTGATCTCCTTGCAGCCCAAGTCCCTCTCAAGAGTCTTCTCTAACATCACAGTTCAAAAACATCAATTCTTCAGCATTCAGCCTTCTTTATGGGCCAACTATCACATCCATACACGACTACTGAAAAAAACCATAGCTTTGACTATACGGACCTTTGTCAGCAAAGTAATATCTCTGCTTTTTAATATGCTGTCTAGGTTTGTCATAGCTTTTCTTCCAAGGAGCAAAGTCTACGACTATGTATTCCATCTGTGGTTCACTGTGTTCTGTGGACTGCCTAATAATTCTGAGGGGAAAACAATTCTTCCCATTGACAAAGAGGGACTTGGGTGGGATAAGAGATGCAATATGTTTCCAGGGATTGCCATCTCCAATGAGGGTCTGAGGGTAACACCCAGCACTCTAGGTGTTCATATATACATGACCCTGTCTTCTTGCCTTAGCCTCTGAAATGGTGTTAGGCACCCTCTTTGGGAGAAGCAAGAATATAGTCATTCAAATGATTTTTCTGAATTCTGTGGATTAGATAAGGGACCCCAGATGAAGAAGTCTTGTTGAAAGTCATGCTATTCAGTTTCTAATTTTGGTATGTCATAGATCTATGAGGTTTTGAGAAAGCCATTTAATTGCACTGGGTGTCATTTTCTTTATCTGTCAAATAAAAGGAGCTGGTCAATTTCTACAATGCTTTGTTACTCAAAGAATCTCAGGTGAATGAGAAGGGTGGTATAATGTAAAGGGTTATTTATATTGATGATGTGCTCAGGAGTTATGAAGCTTCATATTTTAAAATATTTGTGCACATTTTTATGCTGGAGTATTTTTTTTCCCTTAGATCAAAATTGAGGGAAAAATATCATAGACTCTAGTCCAGTCTTGCAGCCAACGTTTGAATTTCTTCTAAAATTCTTTTACTAAATAACTATACATTCCATACTTGAGTGCCTCTAGTTACAGAATACCCACAATCAGCAAATTTACTCATTTCATCTTTGAAGTACTCTAGCCGTTCCACCTTATATATTTCCCTTACCCTAAAATAAGACTACAAAATGAGGTTATATTCTTCTTACACACACACACCTACACACACACATACCCACAAATCTATACCAAAATGGTCTCATTACTGAAAGCTGACTGCTCTCAGTACATCCACTCTTGTCTTTCAATACCCCCTAATAAGTACCCAGAGTACTCTCTCTGCAGTCTTCCATGCCAACAGACTTAGTTTATCATGGTGCAAGTGACTATGTTTTGGGGAGCGAAGCAAATTAATACTTGGCTTCCATACAAGAAGAGTACTGGAAGCATGCCTGGAAGCACCCACATCTGAAAGAAAGTGTTGTTTACAAATTTAAACTCCCTCAGTAAGTGGGACCTATGGCTCTTGGGGGCCATAGGTGGACAGTGACTCCAACTTGGCCCCCTGGACATCTAATAGACCTGAAGCTTCCCAGTTCAATTTGAATAATTGAGCCTAGTCCTTTTTCCTGGAGGGAATGCCCAAGATATTGTCCATCTAATCTGTTTTGTTTGTACAACCACCTTTGCAAGAGTTATGGCAGTAGAAGTGGGAAAGACATTAGGACTTGATGATGGGTGTTATGAGTGGGAAACACAGGGCTTGGGGAATCCCTGCTGCTTCTGATAGACTCCTCAATAAGGTCAATGAGGATGGTGATCACATTGTGTTCAGGCTGTCTGGCAGGGGATGTCAGGCCCAGTACGTTGCTGAATCTGCTTGCAATACTTTGGGAGAGCTGTACCAGAGTATTTTCGTAGTGACAGAAGTTCTAAAGGTGCCTGTGAAAGACAAAAGACCATCAGTGTTCCTCCTTCTCATATCCCTCACAGGGTCTAAGCTGATGGGCACTGGAGTGTTGCCTTCTCTCCACTGTGTCCCATTACAGTAGTCATAACTTCACATTTCCCCCCAACCATCTTCTTTTCATATCTAGACCTTTTGTTTGGAACACACTGCTGCAAAAGGGGTAAGGGTATCTTAACATATATGCTTACTATGTATTTGACTCTTTTGGCTTACTTGTACCACTATAGAAAAACTCATTGAGCTGTGTACTTATTATCCTTATGATCTAGTTTCATGTCAATCCAACAGGAGAATTCAGGAGACTGAACCAAAATTCATTGTCAGTCCTTTAAGCCTCTTTTTGGTCAGACACCTTGATGATATGTCTTCTAGGTCATTCTGGGATTGTTGATGAGGCAAAGAAGGTAGCTTCATGGCTAGGAATGGCCAGGATGAAATCCTGAATTTTCAAACTTTTCTAAATAATATCCACTGCTTTCTTCCTGACAATTACCTCAGAAGCAGATAAGAGGAGATAATCCTTTCCTGTGGACAGCTGCAGGGAACAAATTGCTTAACTAAGGTGTGTAAACTAGGGGGAGTTGAAACAGGTGAAGTCAAAAAAGTGTTTGACTCAGTGTTTGAGGAGGCCATCGAAACTACCAACAATACCAGCTGTGTCAGGATGGGCTGGGGAGTCCATTGAATACCTTGGCTGTAGGCCATTTTTGAGTAGCTCCTGCAGTCAGAGGTGCACCATTATCAGATGGCAAATGGCCCAGAAACCTTAAAACCCAACACAGATTAGTATTATAGGTTGCAATGGGATGGATAGAGCTGACTGATTATACTGACACAGTGACTTATAATCTGAGAAATTGTCCACAGTGGTGAGGCATCACCTGTAGTTCTGGGAGGGGGGTCAATAGTCTAACATAATCAATAGCAAATGGGTGGCGGCCACACCCTTTGCAATGCAGCCTTCCTCTCTTTAAAACAAACTGGTGAACTTTTGGCAAGATTCACAAGTCTGCGTATAGTGGTAGCTTCTGCTTCAGATAATAGGGGAATTCTTAGTGTCGCGCCCAATTTGCAATGGTGGATGTATTGCCATGTCCAGGACTATGTGGTGTTCAGGAAGCTTCTGTCAATCTAGGAAATGCAGAATTAATCAGCAGCTTTATTCCACTTGGTTTGACTGACCCTTACCATCGACGTCTTTGTGAGTGACTCATGCTTTGATCATCTGCTGTGATTTGTCTCTGCAGTTTGTGGTTCCAAAGAGGGCTGTCTTTGATCTGCTTGCCTCCAGTTTTCCAAGTGGTAGGTCAGCTAGCTAGGTTATTGGTACGAAGAGCCCCAAGCACGTTAGTGAGAGCTGAGAATGGCCTTGAGTTTTGGCTACTGAACTAAAGGATCACATCTACTTTCTGTTCTGTAATGCTGATGTTGAACAGCTGTAATGGTCAGTGGACACTATTGAGTTTCAGTTAAGTGACTGACCAATAAACCAGACTCAGGAATTTAGGGGGGTTTTGGCGTGTTTAAGGCCCAGTGAATCAAAGCTCTGTGGAGTATAATGTTCCCCCAAAGGGATAACTACCACAGTTTCATGTATAGTTGTGATGTTACAGGGGTCAAATTAGCTGCATTCTTGAGTATTTTATTTCAAATTGACCAGCAAGTCTTGTTGGGATTCTTCTACCTTCTATCATCTAGTCCAAGTAGACCAATGGGAATGCCAGACTGGAGTGGTCATAGGATTCCCTGTGCCAGGAGTTCATTTATGTCAAGAACCTAGTAGCAAGCTAAAGGATGCTTTTCAAAAGAATATACTGGTTGATCTTCAAAGATAATGAGTTCGAATACCAAGGGGCTCTTCTGGGTTGAGGCCACCACCTTTGCCAGAGATTCTACTTGGCAAAATTTTCAGTCACAGAGACTTTTAGCTTAAATGAGTCATTAGGGTTGTGAGTCTTAGAGTTGTTAGTATTTCTCTTAATGTAGTTCTTCTCAATTGGGAAAGTCTCCTCTGGTACTTACAGATAGGAGAAGTATAAGCATGTAGGACATTATTTTCTCCTATACATTTGGATGAAAAGAGCAGCAGCAACAATACATTAAGTCAGCCCAAAGCCTCTATCCACAAGATCAGGTTCATTTTCTTTCTTCACTCAACCCAATCCAAACTCCATCAATGAATCCAGGTGCCCTAACTCCACCACTGCACTGAGTCAGGTTATTAATTGAGTATTGTTATCCAGAAAGGCACAGAAGCTTGTGACCCTCTCTTGCCAAATTTCTACTGCCTGCTTAAAGCTGAATACGGCATTCAATTTCCTCTGGAAAGAGTGAAGTCTTTGACCTACTGTTCATCATCTTTGTCCTTAAAGCAGCCAAAGTCAGGGTAGAAGAGGATGGAGGAATAAGACGTCATGGAGAGGGAATTGCCCTGCATCAGTAAAGAAGCTTTGTATTTACTTTTAGCTTTAAATGACATAGCAGCTGCTTATGGCTCATCCAAACAAAGGTCGAGCATTTTTAGCCATAATACTTTACATCAGGTGGGGAGATCATCATTATGACCACCACCTGCATAAACTTTGGATGCCCCTTGACCCAGCAGTCATAGACACATTGCTTTTTGATGTGGCCCATAGGATTTGTACCTTGTGGCTGATTTGGTATTTATTTGTACAGTGTCAATCTTTTTGTAAGGAGTTTATCTTGATCTGGGATATTGCTACTCCATCATCAAGGTGACACCTCTTAAATTCTTGAACATTTTCAACATAAGACCTAAGGGAATTTTCCAGGGCAGTGTGACTGACTACAAGAATTTATCTAGGTTTATAAGGGTGAGTTTCCCATTCTCCAGTCAGGCCACACTCATCAGATCTATGAACACAATCCAGTCATTAAAAGTCCTAATGTTACTAACCTTAAATCAAAACCCTTATGACTATACAGTGGAAGTGAGACATAGATTTAAGGGACTAGATATGATAGACCTAGTGCCTGATGAACTATGGACAGAGGTTCGTGACATTGCACAGGAGACAAGGATCAAGACCATCCCCATGGAAAAGAAATGCAAAAGGCAAAATGGTTGTCTGAGGAGGCCTTACAAATAGCTGTGAAACGAAGAGAAGCAAAGGAGGAAAGGAAAGATATTACCATTTGAATGCAGAGTTCCAAAGAATAGCAAGGAGAGATAAGAAAGCCTTCCTCAGTGATGAGTGCAAAGAAATAGAGGAAAACAATAGAACGGGAAAGACTAAAGATCTCTTCAAGAAAATTAGAGATACCAAGGGAACATTTCATGCAAAGATGGGCTCAATGAAGGACAGAAATGGCATGGACCTAACAGAAACAGAAGATATTAAGAAGAGGTGGAAAGAATACACAAAACTGTACAAAAAAGATCTTCATGACCCAGATAATCATGATGATGTGATCACTGACACTCACCTAGAGCCAGACATCCAGGAATGTGAAGTCAAGTGGGCCTTAGGAAGCATCACTATGTACAAAGCTAGTGGAGGTGATGGAATTCCAGTTGAGCTATTTCAAATCCTGAAAGATGATGCTGTGAAAGTGCTGCACTCAATATGCCAGCAAATTTGGAAAACTCAGCAGTGGCCACAGGACTGGAAAAGGTCAGTTTTCATTCCAATCCCAAAGAAAAAACAATGCCAAAGAATGCTCAAACTACCGCACAATTGCACTCATCTCACACGCTAGTAAAGTAATGCTCAAAATTCTCCAAGCCAGGCTTCAGCAATACGTGAACCATGAACTTCCAGATGTTCAAGCTGGTTTTAGAAAAGGCAGAGGAACCAGAGATCAAATTGCCAACATCTGCTGGATCATCAAAAAAGCAAGAGAGTTCAGAAAAACATCTATTTCTGCTTTATTGACTATGCCAAAGCCTTTGACTGTGTGGATCACATAAACTGTGGAAAATTCTGAAAGAGATGGGAATACCAGACCACCTGACCTGCCTCTTGAGAAACCTGTATGCAGGTCAGGAAGCAACAGTTAGAACTGGACATGGAACAACAGACTGGTTCCAAATAGGAAAAGGAGTACATCAAGGCTGTATATTGTTCACCCTGCTTATTAACTTATATGCAGATTACATCATGAGAAATGCTGGGCTGGAAGAAGCACAAGCTGGAATCAAGATTGTTGGGAGAAATATCAATAACCTCAGATATGCAGATGACACCACCCTTATGGCAGAAAGTGAAGAAGAACTAAAGAGCCTCTTGATGAAAGTGAAAGAGGAGAGTGAAAAAGTTGGCTTAAAGCTCAACATTCAGAAAACTAAGATCATGGCATCTGGTCCCATCACTTCATGGCAAATAGATGGGGAAACAGTGGAAACAGTGTCAGACTTTATTTTTGGGGGGTCCAAAATCACTGCAGATGGTGATTGCAGCCATGAAATTAAAAGTTTCTCCTTGGAAGGAAAGTTATGACCAACCTAGACAGCATATTAAAAAGCAGAGACATTACTTTGCCACAAGGGTCCGTCTAGTCAAGGCTATGGTTTTTCCAGTGGTCATGTATGGATGTGAGAGTTGGACTATAAGAAAAGCTGAGCGCTGAAGAATTGATGCTTTTGAACTGTGGTGTTGGAGAAGACTCTTGAGAGTCCCTTGGACAGCATAGAGATCCAACCAGTCCATCCTAAAGGAGATCAGTCCTGGGTGTTCATTGGAAGGACTGATGCTGAAGCTGAAACTCCAATACTTTGGCCACCTGTTGCAAAGAGCTGACTCATTTGAAAAGATTTTGATGCTGGGAAAGATTGAAGGCAGGAGGAGAAGGGGCCAACAGAGGATGAGATGGTTGGATGGCATCACTGACTCAATGGACATGGTTTTGGGTAGACTCTGGCAGCTGGTGATGGGCAGGGAGGCCTGGTGTGCTGTGGTTCATGGGGTCGCAAAGAGTCAGACACGACTGAGCGACTGGACTGAACTGACTGAATGTTTTCTCACATGACTTTTTCATTCTCATGGAAATATCTCCTTGAGAGGGCCAAAGTTCTCTTGTAGCAGCTAGGATCCATTGCAAAAAAAATCTGAGAACTTTTACTGTCGTCTCTAATGGATTTTGTGTGTGTTACTTGCTCAGTTGTGTCTGACTCTTTGCGACCCCACGGATGGTAGCCCACCAGGCTCCTCTGGCCATGGAATTCTCCAAGGAAGAATTCTGGAGTGGGTTGGCCTTTCCTACTCCAGGGGATATTGCTGACCCAGGGATTGAACCTTAGTCTCCCTCACTGCAGGCAGTTTCTTTACCATCTGAGTCTCCATTTTAGCTGGCATTATAAACTATATTTGGGGATGAACTTTAATATTGCCCAGGCTTCCTTATGAAGTGATATTCATCAACCCCCAACCCCAATTTCCTAAGCCAATTGGAAAAAGTTCTAATAATGATTTGCCTGATTTCTGCTCACAATGGTCAAGAATTTTTCCCATTTCTCCTTCAGTGTCCCTGGTGGGGACTTCCAGCTTTCCTGGTGGCTCAGACGATAAAGCATATGCCTGCAATGCAGGAGACCTGGGTTTGATTTTTGGGTCGGGAAGATCCTCTGGAGAAGGAAATGGCAACCCACTCTGGTACTCTTGGCTGGAAAACCCCATGGACAGAGGAACCTGGTAGACTACAGTCCACGGGGTCGCAAGGAGTTGGGCAGGACTGAGCGACTTCACTTTCATTTTCACCTTCAGTGTAAGTTCCTATCTTTGTAACAGTGCCTCAAAGGAGGTAGAATCTTCTGTCCAACTAGGGCAAATCTTATCCTGGTTGCTGTGAAGTTCATGTAAGACTGATCACCAGATTAGCCAGCACCCTCCTCCTGACCCACTCACCCCCACAAAACCCAAAGGTGAGTTAGTAACAACCAAGGCAATTTGTAGGCAATGCCAGGGTTTTTATTCATTCATTCCGAAGTGCTTATTGTGTGTCTACTTTTGCTAGGCATTTTTCTGTGTGCTGGGGATTTAGCAATAAACACAATAGTCAAAAATCTGTTTGGAGAATCTAAGTTCCTAGTAAGTGAATTGCAACAGATATTAGAAAGTGGCAAATGCTGTGAAAAAATAAGAAGAAATGAAAAATAGAACAGGATATTAGGACTCAGGTGTGAGGATAAGGGTGGAATGTAATATGACGGAAGCAGAATGTATGTTCAGTAGTAAGGTCTGAGCCAGCTTTATTGAGAAAGTGAGAAATGAGGATGCTTTGAGGGCTGAGAAACTGACTTTTGTGAGAATATTTTGTTCCTTCTTGTGAACCTGCCATTTAGAACAGTGCTTGATAAACAGTAGAAGTTCAATACAAATGTGTGGATGGAACGGAGATGCAGGCAGCATCTGATGAATCTTGTCTTGTTCACAGATTGACATGAAGATTCTAGATTTGATTTCCAACCCTCCTGTGAGCAAACTGATGGGCAATAATACAAAAACCCATTGATCAAATAATTTTTAGTTGTCAGAAGTGTATTTAATGGTTCAGTCTGGGATATTTCAATCAGGTCAGGTATGAAGAGTAATCAGCTGATTCTTGTCACCTGCATGACCAGAGTTTACCTGGTTTCAGGTACTTCTTCCTGAAACAAAGGTAGATCTGTTTCAAGGGCAAATCCAATTCTCTAACTAAGAGTGCAGAAATTGATGGAAAGCCTCCAAATTGCAATTTTCTACTTTCAAAAATTCTGTGATCTGACCAACCTGTGTCTCCCTTTATCCATTGTCCCAGATCTGTTTCTTGGGGCCATAATGAGTAGAATCCCTCTCATAAATGGATACTAAAATATTTGAGGTAGACTGTTATCTTCTCTGAGTCCTCTCTACTCCTGGGTAAATAGTCTCATCCTTTTTAAAAATGCTTCCACTTAAGACATTAGATTTTTTTCACCATCTTATACATTGTCTTCTAAAAATGTTCTAATTTGACTTAAATTGGAACTTAGAATTGGATTAGAACACAAGTGTGTTATGCGTAGTACACAGAAAAGAATGTTGCCTTCTCATTTGCTCAAGATATATGGTTTGTTAATGCCGCTTAAGATCACACTAGCTCTTTGGGGGGCAGTTCATCTCATCATAAGCATTTCTTGAGCCTATTGCCAGCTACAACAATTATTTTTACCTGCTCTATTAAGCCAAATTGTCCCTGTGTTTTACTGGTGAAGTAGTTTATTGGGGAGCCACAATACTAACTAAGTACTTTTCTTCCTGTTAAATTTTAACTTACTAGATGTAACACAATACTTCAGCCTGTCAGAATATTTTTCATTTTGCTTTCACCAGTCAATGAATTTGCTATCCCCACTTCCCTCAATTTCATGTCATTTTCATATTTTAATGAGCCTGCCTTTCTAATTGTTATCTAAGGTAGTGGATTTAAAATTTACATGAACAGAAAGCTTTTTGAAGTAAACTGTTACATAGCATTCTAAAATGTAAGAGAGACATTTGTTTGTATAATCTTATTCTGCAAGTTAAATAATTAATATTTATTCATTATGAAGTTGTTCATATTAGCCAACTATTATTGTTGAACACAGAATTTCAAATCAGTGCTTATGGATGATAGTTGAAATCAGATCAATCTTATTTAATTTACTTGAATATTTTCATTGAACAGTATTGAGAATACTGTGATGGAGACAGAAGTAGTTGCAATAGTTTGGTTAGTTTTTAACTCCACTGTTCTTACAATTTCAAGATATTTTTCAAGTGAAATGAATCAGATGTTTGAAAGGAACAGTAGAAATTTTGACCTTAAAACTAAAGCATTGATAATATTTACTGAAGGTTCTCATTCATTTATTTAATAAACTTCTTGAAAATCTACCATACAAAGAGCATTATAGCATTATTTTAGATGCCAAGGGTACAGAGATGTACAAGATGTAAAAGTAATTGGCTCATACAACTCAATTTAAAAAAAGGAACAACCCAATCAAAAAAATGGGCAGTACCATCTTTCTAAATTCCATATGTATGCCTTAATATATTTGTCTTTCTCTTTCTGACTTACTTCACTCTGTAATAGGCTCTAGATTCATTCACTTCATTAGAACTGACTCAAATGTGTTCATTTTTATAGTTGAGTAATAGTCTATTGTGTATATGTGCTGCAGCGTCCTTATCCATTCGTATTAATGTATATATAAAGAATCCAGAAAGATAGTACTGATGATCCTCCTTGTAGGGCATCAAAGGAGACACAGACATTTTGGACACAGACATTTTCCCCCAGTGGGGGAAGGAGAGGGTGGGATGATATGAGAGAATAGCACTGAAACATATACACTACCATATGTAAATAGCCAGTGGGAGTTCAATGTAAGAGGCAGGGCACTCAAAGTCAATGCTCTGTGGCAACCTAGATGGGTGGGATGGGGAGAGAGGTGCCAGGAGGGTTCAAGAGGGAGGGGACGTATATATACCTAATGCTGATTCATTTTGATGTATGGCAAAAACTATCACAATATTGTAAAGTAATTATCCTCTAATTTTAAAAAAAAAGGAAAAAATGGACAGAAAACCTAAATATATATTTCTCTAAAGAAGACATATACATGGCCAATAAGCACATGAAAAGATGCTCCTTATCACTACTTATTGGAGAAATGCAAATCAAAACTACAATGTGGTACCACCTCATACTGGTCAGAATGTCCAGCATTAAAATATCCACAAATAACAAATGCTGGAGGGGGAGTGGAGAAAAGGGAACCCTCCTGTACTATAGGTGGGAATGTGAATTGGTCCAGTCACTGTGGAAGACAGTATGGAGGTTCCTCAAAAAAACTAAAAGTAATCATATGATCCAGCAACCCTACTCCTGGGCATATATCTGAACAAAGCTATAACTCAAAAAAAAAAAAAACACAACCAAAATGTATCTCTATGTGTGTGTGTGTGTGTGTGTGTGTGTGTGTACTTAGTTGTATCTGACTCTTTGCAACCCCATGGACTATATCCCACCAGGTTCCTCTGTCCATGGGATTTTCCAGGTGAGAATACTGGAATGGGCTGCCATTTCCCATTCCAGTAGGAATATTCTTGACCTGGGGATCAAACCTGAATCTCTTGCATCTCCTGCTTTGGCAGTCAGATTCTTCACCACTAACCCCACCTGGGAAGCCCATCCCTGTTTTTAGCAGCACTATTTACAATAGCCAAGACTTGGAAATAACCCAAATGTCCAGAAAAAGAGAAATGGATAAAGAAGATGTTATAGATAAACACAATGGAATATTGTGTGCATGCTCAGTTGCTCAGTCATGTCCGACTATTTGTGACCCCATGGACTGTAACTCCCCCAGGTTCCTCTGTCTATGGGATTTTTCAGGCAAGAATATTGGAGTGGGTTGCCATTTCTTCCTCCAGGGGATCTTCCCCACCCAGAGATAGAACCCATGTCTCCTGCAGCTCCTGCATTGGCAGGTGGAGTCTTTACCACTGAGCCACCTGGGAAGCCTGAAATGGATAAAGATGTACAAAAACACAATGGCATATTACTTGGTCACGAAAAAGAATGAAGTAATGCCATGTGCAGCATCATGGATAGATCTAGAGATTATCATACTAAGTGAAGTAAGTCAGAAAGAGAAAGACAAACACTATATGAGGTCACTTATATGTGGATTCTAAAATATGACACAGATGAACACATCCACAAAACAAACAGATTCAAGACTTGTGTTTGTCAAGAGAGGTGGGGAGTAGGAGAGGAAAAGATTGGGCGTCTAGGATGAGCAGATACAAAATTTTATATATAGGATGAATAAATAAGAAGGTTTACTGTCTAGCATAAGGACTTCCCTGTAGCTCAGATGGTAAAGTGTCTGCCTGCAATGCAGGAGACCAGGGATCAATCTCTGGATTTGAAGATCCCCTGGAGAAGGGCATGGCAAGTCACTCCAGTATTCTTGCCTGGAGGATCCCATGGACAGAGAAGCCTGGCGGGCTACAGTCTGTAGGGTTGCAAAGAGTCAGACACAACTGAGCGACTAACTCACAGATTTTATAGCATAGGGAACTGTATTCAATATCCTATTAAGAATAGTTGGCTCTTGGAGGTTACATACTAATAAGATGAGACCAAAAAAGAAACATACACATATGTGTACATAAGCTTATAAATGAATTTTTTTCAGTGCTTGCATGTATGTGTTTGTGTGTACTAAGATCAAAACCCTCATCTCTGCAGTTGAATAGGAGCTGGAGGAAAATACACAATGTGCTCACTCTTCCCATTTTATGTTTATTTCAATTAACTAAAAGTGGACTCATTGCTATTTACCTAGTGTTTATATTACACTTCCTTAATCCATTCACTCTTCTACTTTTCTAGAGAACTATTTTACAGCTTCTTGTCTCTCTCCTCAATCTCTGACACAGCTTTTCTATCCTCTCTCTCGGCCAGGGACCTCTCCTCTCGCTTCTTTGAGAAAACGAAATCTCTCAAAAGGGAATATTTGTAGGGCACCGTTGCTTCCCAGGTAGCTCAATGGTAAGGAATCTGCCTGCGAGGTGGGAGACCTGGGTTCAGTCCTTGGGTCAGGAAGATGCCCTGGAGAAGGGCAAGGCAACCCCACTCCAGTATTCGTGCCTGGAGAATCCCATGGACAGAGGAGTCTGGTGGGCTACAGTCCATGGGGTCACAAAGAGTGGACATGACTGAGCAACTAACACACACACCCACATCACATTAATAAAACTGCCAACATGTCTTCAGTACGACGTGCTTATTTCCACAGGTGAGGTAGCCATGCTTCTGTTTGATGTCAACCGTTCTACTTGTGCCCTGGATTCCATCCCTTTTTGCCTATTGGAAAACCTTGCTTCAGTGATTCTCCTTTATTTCTTCTCCATTTGCTTTCTGCAGAATAAATTTCTTTCATCAGTCATCCTCTTGAGATCACGTCCCCCAACAGCTTCAACTTCATTTATTTACTCATTTTGAAACAGAACTCCTCAAAAGTTTAGTCTGTAATCAAAATCTCTTTTTCTTCATAATTAAAAATTTAATTCTTGTCACGAATCTGATCTCTTATGAGCTTGTTTGCTTTTGAAGTATGATTGACCTACAAGACTATGTTAATTGTTACACAGCACTATGATTCAATATTTCTATACCTTGCAAAGTGGTCACTACAAGTTTAGTTGACCTGTCACCATACAAAGATATTTTATAATTAATGACTATATTCCCCATGCAGTACATTTTATATCATGTCATATTTATTTTGCAACTGTAAGTTTTACCTCTTAATCTTTCTCACTTATTTATCACCTCTCATCGTCTTCTCTCCTCTGGCAACCATGTGTTTATCCTCTGTATCTATAACTTTCCTTTTGGTTATGTTTGTTCATTTATTTATTTATTTTTTTAGACTCCACACATCAGATAGCAGATTTGTAGTACTAATGGTGGGAAGTGGGGGAAGGGTGAACTGAAGGAAGGCACTGAGAAGATACAAACTTACAGTTACAAGATAAATAAGTACTAAGGGGTGAAACATACAGTGTGAATATATTTAACACTGCTATATGTTATATATGAAAAGTTGTGATGAGAGTAAATCCTAAGAAATCTCATTACAAGGAAAAACATTCTTTTCTATTTCTTTAATGTTGCATCTACACGAGATGATGAATATTCACTAAACTTATTGTGGTAATAGTTTCATGATGTATATGTCAAACTATTATTACTTTTGTCTTAGATATTGCTGTATGTCAATAATATCCCAATAAAACTGTAAGAAAAAAATCTTATTTCTCCTTTTTCAAAAATTAAGGCCATTTGTAAAGGGCAGTTTTAGGCTTACAACAACATTGAGAGGAAGGTACAGAGATGCTCTCTCCGCTCCCCAATTTTTAATTGCTTATATTTTTAGTATCTTTCTAATGACTTCAGATTTTTTGTTATGAAATAAATATGCAAAAATTACCTAAAAGTGAACTGACAGCTTAATGAATTATTATAAAGAAGCACTCATGAAAACCACCAAGATCAAGAAATTAGATATTGCTACTGCTGCCGCTGCTGCTAAGTCACTTCAGTCGTGTCCGACTCTGCGACCCCATAGATGGCAGCCCAACAGGCTCCACTGTCCCTGGGATTCTCCAGGCAAGAACACTGGAGTGGGTTGCCATTTCCTTCTCCAGTGCATGAAAGTGAAAAGTGAAAGTGAAGTCGCTCAGTCATGTCCAACTGTTAGCGACCCCATGGACTGCAGCCTACCAGACTCCTCTGTCCATGGGATTTTCCAGGCAAGAGTGCTGGAGTGGGTTGCCATTGCCTTCTCCGATATTGCTACTATCATCTCCTAAGAGATGATGCTGTGAAAGTGCTGCACACAATATGACAGCAAATTTGGAAAACTCAGCAGTGGCTACAGGACTGGAACAGGTCAGTTTTCATCCCAATCCCAAAGAAAGGCAATGCCAAAGATTGCTCAAACTAGTGCACAGTTGCACTCATCTCACACGCTAGTAAAGTAATGCTCAAAATTCTCCAAAACAGGCTTCAGCAATATGTGAACCGTGAACTTCCAGATGTTCAAACTGGTTTTAGAAAAGTCAGAGGAACCAGAGATCAATTTGCCAACATTTGCTGGATCATCAAAAAAGCAAGAGAGTTCCAGAAAAACATCTACTTCTGCTTTATTGACTATGCCAAAGCCTTTGACTGTGTGGATCACAATAAACTGGAAATTTCTGAAAGAGATGGGAATACCAGACCACCTGACCTGCCTCTTGAGAAACCTGTATGCAGGGCAGGAAGCAACAGTTAGAACTGGACCTGGAACAACAGACTGGTTCCAAATAGGAAAAGGAGTACGTCAAGGCTGTATATTGTCACCCTGCTTATTTAACTTATATGTGGAGTACATCATGAGAAACGCTGGGCTGGAAGAAGCACAAGCTGGAATCAAGATTGCTGGGAGAAATATCAATAACCTCAAATATGCAGATGACACCACCCTTATGGCAGAAAGTGAAGAAGAACTAAAGAGCCTCTTGATGAAAGTGAAAGAGGAGAGTGAGAAAGTTGGCTTAAAGCTCAACATTCAGAAAACTAAGATCATGGCATCCAGTCCCATCACTTCATGGCAAATAGACGGGGAAAAAATGGAAACAGTGGCTGACTTTATTTTTTGGGGGGGTCCAAAATCACTGCAGATGGTGACTTCAGCCATGAAATTAAAAGTTGCTTGCTCCTTGGAAGGAAAGTTATGACCAACCTAGACAGCATTTTAAAAAGCAGAGACATTACTTTGTCCACAAAGGTCCGTCTAGTCAAGGCTATGGTTTTTCCAGTGGTCATGTATGGATGTGAGAGTTGGACTGTAAAGAAAGTTGAGCACCGAAGAATTGATGCTTTTGAACTGTGGTGTTGGAGAAGACTCTTGAGAGTGCCTTGGACTGCAAGGAGATCCAACCAGTCCATCGTAAAGGAGATCAGTCCTGGGTGTTCATTGGAAGGACTGATGTTGAAGCTGAAACTCCAATACTTTGGCCACCTGATGGGAAGAGCTGACTCATTGGAAAAGACCCTGATGCTGGGAAAGATTGAAGGAGGGAGGAGAAGGGGACGACAGAGGATGAGATGGCTGGATGGCATCACCGACTCAATGGACATGAGTTTGGGTAAACTCCGGGAGTTGGTGATGGACAGGGAGGCCTGGCATGCTGTGGTTCATGGGGTTGCAAAGAGTCGGACACGACTGAGTGACTGAACTGAACTGAATTATCATCTCAGAAGCCCTTCATGTGTGTCTTTCCAATTAATGCCCCAGGATCTGCTAGTAGATAATCACAGATTCAATTTTTTAAAAATATCAATCTCTTTGTCATATATACAACATACTAGTTGTACATATCTAAGAGGATTAGTTTAGTTTTATCTGTTTTAGAACTTTGAATAAATAGCGTGATGTAATCTTTGAGCCTTTGTATTCCTTGTATCTGGTTTTCTTCATTCATAGTTTGATTGTGATCTTATTACCTCTATGTTGTGTGTAGTAAGAGTTTCTCCATTTTCATTGCCACATGCTGCACAAACCACAGTTTATCTTTCCAGTCTACCATTATTGAGCCTTTGATTTGCTTTTAGATTTGAATTGTCTTGAATAACTATTGTGGACATTCTTGTCCATGTCTCTTGATTATTGTGTGTGTTGCAATTCAGAGGTATATATAAATGGGAGTGGAATTAGGGACACATCTTTTCAATTTTAATAATGTCATACTACTTTCCAAAGTGTGTTAATTTACATTCTCATCATCTGTACATGAGAGTTTCAGTTGTTCCTTGGAAACACTTGGCAATTTCAGCCTTTAATTTTTTTTTTTTTATTTTGGTAGGCCTGGAGTCATAATCCATGAGTTTTAAACTTACATTTATATTATGATCAATAAGGATGAACATCTTTTCCTATGAGTACTATTAGGGGAAGTAGTCTTTTGTGAACTACCTATTCAGTCTCCTCTTCATTTTTTTCTGTTTTGTTGCCATTATTTCTTATTGATTTGTGGAAATTCTCTACATATTCTGCATACTAGTTTTATGTCAGTTATATTTGTTGAAATATCTTTTCCCAATCCATCTTTGTCTCTTTATTTACTTAGTGGTAACTTCGATGAACAAAATGTTGTCAAATTAATTATCATTTCTTTTATAAAAAGAGTTCTTATGTCTTATTAAAAATTTCCCAAAACTGATGTTATGAACTTATTCTCCTATACTGTCTCTTAAAAATATTTTTGAATTTTATATTTAGGTCTTTATTCAATTCAAAAAATTGTTTTTGCTTATGGTGTGAGGCACGAGTCAAAATTAATTTTTTTCCCTCATGGGAATCCAATTCTCTTTCTCTTAAAAGTAGAGCTGGACTTCATATTCAGGCAGTTAGGCCAGAGGTAAAAATCTTGGTCTCTCATCCACACAATGACTCATTAACCGATTTATTCTTTTATTTATTTAGCAACTACTTATTGAGTACCTGCACATTCCAGATATTATGTTAAGATCAGGGATACAGGAATGAATAACAAAAAGGTTATTCCCATCTCTCAAGAGCTGAGAGCCAAGCAGTTACTCACATGCAATTATCCTTCCCTGGTGGTGCAGCAGATAAGCATCCACCTGCCAATGCAGGAGACGCAAGAGATGTGGGTTCAATCCCTGGGTCTAGAAGATCCCCTGGAGTAGGAAATGGCAACCCACTCCAGTATTCTTGCCTGGGAAATTCCATGTAGCCTGGAGGGCTACAGTCCATGGGATTGCAAGAAGTCGGACACGTCTTAGCAACTGAGTACACACACAGTGTGATTATGATTATACTTGGACTTCTTTCATCACAGTACCATTTTAAGTCTCAAAACACAAATGGATTTGAAAACATTTTGTTAACCACAAAGTTCTATACAATAAAGAATTTGTTTTACTTATTCAGGGGTCATATGATTGAATAACACTTTAAGAATATTTTCTTCTTAAAATTTGGCATCACTTCTATCATTCTACTTTGCTCTATTCCCCCCCCCCACCCCTTTTACCCAAGAAAGGTAAAAAAAAATCATTTACGAGGTGACATGCTTCAACCAAACCCAAGTTATGGGAATTTGAATTTCTAAAATGTACTTCAAGAAGTAATTTAAACAGTAGTTCTCTTAGTTCATTTAAAATATTTCTAAAACAATCTGATCAATAAATCTTATCCAGATCTAAAAAAAAAAAAAAAAAAAAAAATACCATTTATGTACAAAAGTATTGGATTTGCACAAACATTTTCAAGAATGTATATATTTGCTCTACCTGGTAGATTGCTTATATTGGAGCTGTTTTAAAAAGATGAAACAACAGACAAAACCCACTTTGCCTAACAGAAAAAAGTCTGCAGCTCTATTCAGAGTTCTGATTCCTTGATTGCTATCGCATTAAAAATGAAAAAAAAAAAAGTTGGGCAAGGGGAACATACATTCTAGTAAGTTGGGCAATAAGTACATGAAGTCTGGAACAGGTGGCAAGGCTCCTTAGCTACATGACCTTTGGTGAATCATTCAACTTCCTGATATATTAGTGTCCTTATCTGTAAAATAGGAATAATCATAGTAAACTACTTCTTAAGGTTCTTGTGAGGCTCAAGTGAGTCTATATGAGTAAACTCTTTATAGCTGAGCCCAGTGCCTGTGAAGTGAAGTCGCTCAGTCATGTCCAACCCTTTCGACCCTGTGGACTGTAGCCTACTAGACTACTCTGTCCATGGGATTTTCCAGGCAAGAGTACTGGAGTGGGTTGCTAGTTTCCTTCTCCAGGGGATCTTCCTGACCCAGGTATCGAACCCAGGTCTCCCGCACTGTAGGTAGACGCTTTCCTGTCTGAGCCACTAGGGAAGTCGCCCAGTGCCTAGCAAGTATTATTTTTATTTCTGCTAAAAATGAAATCTTCCATTTTTAAACAAAACTATCATTATTAGGTTCACTATAGTCAATTCTCTTCTGAGTTTTGAGTGTAAAATATCATTTCTGTTGTTGGAGAGACAGAAGGGAAGGGAGAGAGAGAGTAAAAAGAGAGAAAGAGAACAGATATATGTGATTTTCCGAAGTTGAAAAGCCAAGTGCAAGTTAGCAGCCATGAATGTAATGCCCAGCTTTGAAGAGAAGCTTAAAACATAAGCAGTTAGGACACATTTGTTAAATTGTTTTCAGCATTTCCTGTAGATCCTATTATTTCTGCAAATTCCTTCATAATATTGTACTTTTTGTCATGATGAACACAATCTCTCTTATCTCAGAAGTGGGGTTTTCCAGCTGTTGAACTGAGGAAGCTCTATTCTCAGGAGTTTCATATGGAAGCAGTGATAAAAGAGACTACGCTGCTGTATTTTGACGAGCTGCCCTGATGAGAAGCCTCCATTGTCAGGTGGTATAACACCAATTGTTACTGTTAATCAAAGAGAATCTAATAGCTTAATGAAATCATTGATATTAGATGTTCCTAGTCCTCCAGCGGAGAAGGCAATGGCAACCCACTCCAGTACTCTTGCCTGGAAAATTCCATGGGCAGAGGAACCTGGTAGGCTGCAGCCCATGGGGTTGGAAGAGTCGGACACGACCGAGCGACTTCACTTTCACTTTTCACTTTCCTGCATTGGAGAAGGAAATGGCAACCCACTCCAGTGTTCTTACCTGGAGAATCCCAGGGACGGCGGAGCCTGGTGGGCTGCCCTCTATGGGGTCGCACAAAATCGGACACGACCGAAGCGACTTAGCAGCAGCAGCAGCAGTCCTCCAGCAAATTGATGACCACCTAATAGGAGTTTACTTTTCCAATATTTGAGTAACTATCCTACGGACCTAAGCAAACATATATACCTTTTTTGTTTTGTACTAAAGTGATCCTCGGTTTCCATTTCATATGCTGTAAGTAGCTACCACATAAGGGAGGGAAACTGTGTTTTAAGCTCTCCATTCATGCAAATCTTTGACAAGACTCCATGGTCATAACGTTTCTTCTACTCTTCCATCTTGAGGGGAAAACATATATATTTATTTCCTGATATTTAGCTGTTTCTGAGCATTCTTGAGCTTCTATTTCAAATGTTAATTATATAAAATTTTGGTTGTTGATTGATTATTGTGTTAGCTCTCTTGGTTTTTGGCATCTCATAAACCATTGCTAGGATAGTTTCCATATACCTTAAAATGTAAACTGCTTATTGATGATCCAATAACCATTTATTAGTCAGACTTTACTGTAGGAATTAAAAATCTTAAGATGTAATCTTATTTTTAACACAATTTAAGTTAATAATTATAATAAAACAATACACAGTTTTTCGTTACAGGAAATGGTGAGCAGCTGACTAAGTTCATAGCTATTTCTTGAACTACACAATTTAGTCTTTGCTAGAAGGCTATATGTACTGGTCATTAATTAATGGGTCATTTTTGCATGTCAACTACACAGAAAGAAATGTGTTTTCTTCATTTGATATTATCTTTCCAGTAAAAATGTGTTAACCAGAAAGGTAACATTTACTATTTTATTCTCCTGCTTCTAAAAACTACATGCTTATTAAATACTTGATAATCATGTTAGTTAGCTATTGCTATGTAGCAATGTACCTCAAAATTAAGAAAATTAAGACAGCTATGATTGTTTTTGTTTGTTATGTCTGCAGGTCAGAAATTCAGAAATGGTGTGGCTGGGGGTCCTGACTCAGAATTCTCATAAGGTTACAACACCCAGGGTTCTGGATTCCCATCATCTGAAGGCTTGCCTGGGACAAAATTGCTTCCAAAATGGCTCACTCTGTAATTGGCAAGTTGACTGATGGTTGGTGGTAGGTCTTAATTTCTGTCTTTTTCTGTTTATGTGAAACATTCATGGGGATATTTAAGTATCTTCATGGCATGACACTATCTTCTCCCAGAGGGAGAGAGCCAAGAAACTAAGCTAACTAAGAAAGCTAAGCTAAATAAGTGTTAATGCTTTTCTATGACTTAACTTTAGAAATACACATGATCATTTCTTTTACTGCTCATAGCCAGACCTCATTTATTGTTGGAAAAGACTACATCATGGTACAAGCATCAGGAAGTAAAGACTGTTAGAAGCCCCCTTAAAGGTTAGCCACCACACCGGTTCACTGAATTGTCTCAAATATTCAAAAGTCAGATGCCAATATTTGTACGTGTTAACTCTCACTGAAAATCTATTATCATAAAAAATTGATTCAGGTGAAGACAACAGAAACATTATTATTTTTTTATTGAGATATAACTGAGCATAACTCTGTGAAAGTTTAAAGTGTACAAAGTGTTGATTTGATGCATTTATATATTTCAATATGTTTGCCACCTTGGTTAGCTATAGTACTTCTATCATGCCATATAATTAACATTTCTTTTTTTGTGATGAGAACAATTTTAAGGTTTTACAACATTCAGTTTGTTATCTGTAAGAGAAAATTTAGCCTATACAAAGGGGAAATCTTTGTTTACATAAGTGGAAAGACTAGGAACATGGTGGACTTAATCTAGGTATCATCAATGTCATCAGAGATCTACTGTTTTATGGTCTTGTTTCTTCTTGTTGTGCTTTCATTCTAAAGTGGGCTCCTTATAGAGTGGTTTCAATTCAGTTCAGTCGCTCAGTTATGTCCGACTGTTTGTGACCCGATGAACCGCAGCACACCAGCCCTGCCTGTCCATCACCAACTCCCGGAGGTTATCCCAAACTCATGTCCATTGAGTTGGTGATGCCATCCAACCATCTCATCCTCTGTCGTCCCCTTTTCCTCCTGCCTTCAATCTTTCCCAGCATCAGGATCTTTTCCAATGAGTCAGTTCTTTGCATCAGGTGCCAAAGTATTCGAGTTTCAGCTTCAACATCAGTCCTTCCAATGTCATCCATGGGGTGACAAAGAGTCAGACACAACTGAGTGACTGAAGTGAACTGAAATGATATTGAGGAGGCAGGATCATTACTTGCATGTGTGCTCATTTATGTCCAACTCTTTGTGATCCCATGAACTTTAGCCCACCAAGCTCCTCTGTCCATGGGACTTTTCTGGCAAGAATACTGGAGTGGGTTGCCATTTCCTCCTCCAGGGGATCTTTCAACCCAGGGATTGAACTCACATCTCCTCCATTGCAGGCAGATGCTTTACCACTGAGCTACTGGGGAAGCCCAGGCAGAGTCATTACATAGTCTGCTAAGCTCAGACTAGGAATTGGAAGTCAATGTAATACAATTCATTCACAAGCATGAATAATCAATGTTGAAATTTCTTTATTTAAAAACCATATTAAAATATAATAGAATACTAGATAAGACCATTACATCATAATCAACTACAGACAACCATATAATTGGACAAAATATATGAATTATTGGATTTGAGGCTTTCAACAAGAGGCAGAACAGTAATCCCTGAAAAAGGGAAATTTGTAAGGGGAGTCCCATTATTTCTCTGGTTCTCTGCCTGGGACAAATTTCCAGCTGTGGTACAAAGAGTTAGAATCCAAGAAAACAAAGTGATTCTTGCTAAGCTGAAGAAACTAATATTTAAATATGAGGCTCCTGAAGAAGCTGCAATCTACAAGACAGGTCACTGGAGAGATAGAAGTCCAGCATTCTCTGGAACAGGAGTTCCTCATGAGTTCCTGACTGAGTTCTGGGTGCACAGATACCGTATAAGACTACACATTGTTACCAGAAGTGCTAAAGTATATTGGAATTCTGGCCTAATTAATGTAGAAAAACCTCATTAATACTTTTGGATCTAGGTGATATATCAGAAAGTAAGACCCCTCAGGAGTAAAGCACTTCAGCAATTACTTCTCCTCAGAAGTAAGGTCCATACTTGAAGTTAAATCTACTCTGGGCCAGCCTTAACCAAGAGTAAAAGAAGCCCTGACAAGATCTTTAGAACTGAGAGTTTGGAGGTGGAGTTTGCAGTGTAGGGGAAGCTGAAGAAAATGTCTTTGGCTTTTCACAGATCCATCTAACAGCAAAATTAAGTCAACACAGTCCAATGGTGACGAGTCATAATTGAAATGCTTAATAGGACAAAAATTAACAAATTTCAGAGGAAGATAAAAGAATCTGGAATCTATGATATTATTCACAATGTCCAGTATATAATAAAAATAACTAGACATGCAAAGAAACAGGAAAATGTAATAAAGAGTTAAGTAAAGGAAAATAAGCAAATATTGGAAATCAAATCCAAGGTGCCCTGATAGACTTGTGGACAAATGCTGTAAAACAGCTAATAAGTAGGCTCAAAGATTTCAAATGAGATAAATTCAAATAACTAACAGAAAATATGGTCTAAATACATGAGTAGATAGGACATCTCAGAAAAGAATGAAAACTATTTTAAAAATCAAAATTAAAGATTGGAAAAAATAAAACTGAGGTGAAAAATTAACTCTATAATTTTTTTTAACTGGATAATCTTAATAGAAAATTGAGTATGGCAAAATATAAAGTCAATAAGTTTAAAGGCAGATAAATAGAAATGATACAATTTGGAAATGAAAGAAAAAAAACTGAAGAAAAGTAAAAGATGTACAGAAACCTAATGGACAATATTAACTGGCATATCATTTACATATAATATAATATAAAATAAAATAATGTAATATAGTATAATATAACATAATATAATATAATATGTTTACATATAATCAGAGTCCCAGAAGCAGACAGTGTGAATAGTGTAGATAAAAATACTTATATAATATTTTAATGTATCCTAAATATAAGGAAAAACTAAAATTTACAGGCCAAAGAGATTCAAAACAACAACATGGATTATTTAAAAAAATACATGGAGGTACATCAGGCTTGCTAAAATCCAAATATTAAGAAAAAATATTGAAATCAGCTAGAGAGCAAAGAGTTACTATATACAGGGAAATAATGATACAAATAGTTGCTACCTTTTAAAAAGAAACAGCATCTAGAAGGCTGTGGACACCACATTAAGAATAAGTAAAAAAAGAATAAAATAAAGAATAAAAACTCTCAATCCAGAATTGAACTTGCAAAAATGCACATCAAAAATAAAGACGAAATAAAGACATTTTTGGACAAATAAAAGCAAAGATCATGGATCCCCAGCAGAGGTGCACTACAAGAAATGTTTAAGAATGTTTTTCAGATGGAAAGTTGGATCTACAGGTAGGAGGAAAGAACCAGGAATTGGAGAATATAAAGGAAAAATCTTATTTTCTTTCTCATAAGTTTCTTAAAATACTGAAGACTGTTTAATGTAAAAATAATAAAATTGAAGGCAGGGTTAAAATGAATGTAGCAATAAAGAAAGAATGCTTTATGGTACAAAAAATGCAGAAAGTTACTACATTTGTGAAGTGGGAATTATGAAGTATAAAAATAGGAAGTAGTGATGTTAGAAATGATATGGGTGAATTATCAGGTATAAAGTGTGAGGTAATACAATATTGGTTCTAAATAAACTTTGAAAACCTAAGGGGGAATATTGTAAATTCTAGAACAGTAATTAAAAAGAAAAGAAATATGGGTAATAAGCCAATAGAGGACATAAAATAGAATAACAAAATACATCAAATTAATTGAAAAGAAGGTATATAAGAGGAAAAGAGAAAGAATAAATGACTCTAGTAGACAGTACATAGACTTGTGTGTGTGTGTGCTAAGTCGCTTCAGTCATGTCCAACTCTGTGTGACCCCATGGACTGCAGCCCGCCAGGCTCACTCTGTTCATAGGATTCTCCAGGCAGGAATATTGGAGTGAGTTGCCATTTCTTTCTCCAGGGGGTCTTCCTGACCCAGGGATCAAACCGCGTTTCTTAAGTCTGCTTTGTCGGGTGGATTCTTTACCACTGCACCACCTGGGAAGCCCATCATACCTTGTTTATAATTGTAAAATTATACTGGAAAAAAGTTTTCCACTTTTATAAAATAAAACATAAAGCTTCATTGTGACCAATTCCACTCATAGATATTTATTTAAGAGAATTGAAAGCATATGCTTACAAAAGAATCGTATACTTATGTTCACAGTAGTTCTATCTGTAGTTGTCAAAATTAGAAATTAATATCCATCAATAGGTGAATGTATAAACAAATTGTGATATACAATACAATGAAAAACTACTCAGAAACATACAGGAACCCATTAAAGATGCAAGAACAAAACTTTTAAAGAGACATACTACCACTTCTGTCCTATTCTATTGGTCACTCAGTTGATGTTATTACATGTAAAAGAATTGCACACAGTGGTATGAAGGTGTGAATACTGGAAGTTGGGATCACTCTGAAGGCTGGCTGCTTCAGGTATTTTCCAGAGATGGCTATCTGGTGGCTATCTGGAGGTGAACTGGTGGGGTGTTTGAAGCGTGGCAGTCAAGCAGGATTGGGAAGCACTGTTGTGATCAGATTATGATAGAAAATCTGACTTGTATGTGGCAAAAAGAAAGCTGACATTGTCCAAAACATATTGTAAAAGGAACTCAACTGTAGCAATGAGACTGTAAATTATGTTGGATAAAACTCTTTCAAAAGGACTTACTTTTGGAAGCAGGGCTAGGAAATACACAGTCCTCTTGTGTCCAGAGGTATCTGATTGGCTTGGCTCATTGCTGTATGTCTATTGATGTTGATAGATAATTTGCAAATTGTGTTGTCAACACAACATTTAATCTGCTCTGAGCAGCTCATAAACAACACTTTGATTAATTCTTTCAGTCTGTGTCTTCTGGACAAGATTTACAGAGCTCTGTTTATTTGGATGAAAAATAGAGAGAGACAAGTTGTCAGTAGAAAGGGAAGGGGGATGGAAAGATTTCCTTTTCTCTCTTTGGTTGAATTTGGAAAGTGTTTTTTAATTAGGATTTTAAATGTTTGGTTCCACAAGGGAAGGATTTCTCAGTGGAACTCAGCAACTGGCACAAGGCGAAGCTCAGTGTCAAAGTGGAATAAGTCAGGACAGACAGAGGCAGATTGGCAGTGGAACCCTGTAGAGGAGGAGAGTCAGCCAAGCCTAAGGCAGGAGATGCCTTTCTGAATTAGCCAATTAGTTCCAGAAACCTGTTGGACAATTACAACTCATAGAGCTTGCCATCCACACTCTCTATGGAACACTGAAATGTTGTGTTGAATAGAATTCTGTTCAACAAGCACATTTTAACAAAGAACTCCAATTAAAGAGAAACTTTTATAATATGAAATATAAAGATAAGTATGTATTATTCCTGAGTGATTCTGTGTCTATATGTGAGAGAAAGAGAGGAATTGATTCTGTTGCTCTCCTTTTTGTGTATTATTATATGCCAATTTCCCCAGGCCCCTAAATCTGTTTAGTTGAACAGTTTCTATTAATTTTGGCTTTGAAATAATTTTCCATTGAAGCATGCCTTTTAATCAGTACCTCTCTACCTTTGTTGATTTATCCTAGCCAAGATAAGTGGATAGAGTTCTAAAACACTGCTTCTGGAATACTCATATCACTTTGAAACATGCTGATCATCCAGCAACTTAGGCATAAGAACCTGAAAGAGTGTCATTTGGATAAAGGTCTTTTCATTGCAATTATGACATAAGATGTAAAGACAGTCTGTGGCTGGTAGGGAAGAAAAGATCCAAAAAATAGCTATCTAATAATTTCAGGACTATTAGAAATGTAAATAACCCAACACCACAATTCCTCCCTGAATTTTTCCCCTTTTATGCCTGTCTCCTCTCAAAGGGATAAATATGATATTTATGAGCTGCTTTTGGAATGCACACATTTCCAGGGATCATGCCAAGTGCTTCTTTTGTTGTTCACATCTGCATCTTTCGATATGATGAAGAGTCAACAAGAAAGTAGATTTGGTTTTGTTCCTTTGACAAATAAAGTTCACTTGGGGACACAGTTGGGAAAAAAGCAACCACTACATGCATACCAGAAAACCAAAGTTGAATTTTCCATTAGTGGTAGTTATACACTGTAACTTACATGCAAGGCGCTTGGTTGGAAATATTAACCCAGATTCAGAAATTAGTAATTATATTGACCTTGACATCTGTCCTCATTACCTTGTTCCCAGCTCACACAATTAGTTTAGCTGAGACTGTCATCAAAACCCTGTGTTTTAGATCTATTTCTAGTAAGGAACTCCTTCAAATCATCACCCCATGAAAATTACAATATTAAGGACACAAAGGTATATGTGTGTCTAATTGCAGTAATTGTGTTGAGAAAGAGTTCACATAAATCTCCTTAAGGGGCTTCATTCCATTTGATGGCCTTAATGTACTCTCTTAAAACTGAAATGATTTCAAAGTATTGTTCTGCAAAAGATTATCAGCAATTATTGTATATGAAAAGAGCCAGGGTGAAAGAGAACAAGTTGAGAGATTAACATTGGGAAATAAACTTCAGGCTTTTAACAGAAGGATGGTAGAGGCTGATTCGGGCCCCATCTCCTATGTTTACTCCCTCTCTGTCCTGGATCACAATTTGTTGGATGCATCATTGCTCTACAAACAATATGCTGACAGAGTCTAAATGTAACACTCCCCTCCTAAAGAATGAGGGAATCACATACTCATACAAAAAGGCAAATACCTAGTGATTTTCAATACTCTGAAAATAGCAATAGTCTATTGGATTTATTTCATGATTATAAAAGCCTAATAATCTATGATAGCTGAAAGCAAATGTGATTTATTAGGGTCTCTTACAGACAGATGATAAACCATAATGTGCAGGCAAACATTTTTTTTTTTAAAGGAGTGTGTTAAAAAGAAAATAGTCAACAACTTGCTTACTCCATAGCTCCAGAAAATGATGATTTGAAGCACTGAAATATCAGAGTTGATGAATGATAGAAGCAAAATTATAGCTGTTGTTCTATGGCAAGATAAACTTTCACCTCTGTGAAGGAAATATAGATTACGGAAACTGATTGCAAGCAATCAGCGCTGTATATTCTTCTTCCCTAACTGAGCAGTGTTTGAATATGCGCCTTTCAGACAAACACATTAATAACATTTAGCCACTAGGTATTTGTGGAAGAAATTGGAAATTGTTTTTAATTTGTTGGTTTGGTGAAGCGATAATATATTGAGCCATAAGGGAGAGGGTTAAAAAAAAAGCTATTGGTGTAGGATTTCTACTTGCATATGTGAATATATTAATACCCACAGAGCTATGTTACTCTTAGAAACTCTCCCACACAAAGCAAAGGGTTAATAGACAGGGAGATCTAAAAAGCTGCATGACCATGTTGTGAAATATGGATTTAGCGTATAACTCATTGGAGGCCCCAGTGAGTTATGGGCCTCATTTCCTGCATATTACAGACATTTTTTCCATATTCCTTTTCAACAAGGCATACGGTTTAAATTAGTTTCATCTTGGGTTTTCTAGGATCTTTTGTGGGCTGTTTTCTACAACAAACTGTAATTCTTGGGCTCCTTTAATTCTATAGTGGGATGCTGTTAAGTGCAGTTCTTTAATTACCACGTGAGGCAATGCCTCAGTAACGTATTCTGAAAGAGGCACAAGCTGAGGTGAGGGTTTGAATGAAGAATTCACACCCAGCTGATGAAATTAAAGAAGCGCACACTCGTTATGGATGAGGGGGGATGGGTAAAAGTCAGTGTTCGTTGGGGTGGAGGTAATAGGGGCAGTTAGGGATGAAAACCTACAGACACACCTTCAGTTGAGTCAGGAAAGGGGGCTCTGATAGGTAGCAACATTCCGAAGAGTTAAGGATATTAAAGGACCCTGTTTCCCATAACTTAGCTCATAAATCATATTTTCAGGTACTTTACATGATTTATGAGAGGCTGGCTGTCTGCATGATCAGTAAGTCGCATTAAAATGGCAATTGGTCTTTCCAAAACAGAGCATTATGAAAAGAATCCAAATCTCAGAGATGGCGAATTTCAGCACCTGAAAGCTGGGGTCAAAAGAAGGTGTCTGCATTTCATTCTTTGTTCAAAATATAAAATCATAATATTATGTGGGAAAAGCATTGGTCTATGGGCATATTACATATTATGTGTCATATATGTGTGTATATATAGATACAATTCCTTAAACATGTGAAAGGAGCTATAGCAAATAATACACATTTACATACATATGCATACATAATAATAGAAATATATACATATGTATGTGTTCATGTATTGGTGGACTGTTCCACACTATCAGCTTAGGGGTTCTTATGACCTAATTTTACCTGTTATTCTGAAAATCATAAATGCTGACTCCTAAGAATATTACATTTATGAGTGGGGTTGTAAAGTATGATTGAGTACTCAGTCAAGTATTATAGTTGTATAAAGGTACTATATTGTTTTCCTTTAGAAATAAATAAAAAAAATTACAGGAAACTGCTAGTTGACACTGATCTTGTGTAAATGGAAGATTAAAACAGAAGTTTATAAAGGGTGTCTTTTTACTTTACATTAGGGAATAAATTCCATCTTGAGAGTGAATTAAAATTCATCACTTTGTTATAGACCTTTATTCTAATGGACTTCCCCAGTGACTCAGATAGTAAAGTAACTGCGTGCAGTGCTGGAGACCTAGGTTCAATTCCTGGGTAAGGAAGATCCCCTGGAGTTGAGAATGGCAACCCACTCCAGTATTCTTGCCTTGAGAATTCTATGGACAGAAGAGCCTGGCAGGCGACAGTCCATGGGGTCACACAGAATCGGACACGACTGACTGATTAACACTTTCACTTTTATTCTAATACAACTTATCCATATTTGGATTTTATATTGGAGGACTGCTACATCTTTTTTTTTTTAATCTAGAATCTTATCTTCCCTTTTCTTTTTTCCATTTATTTTTATTAGTTGGAGGCTAATTACTTTACAATATTGTAGTGGTTTTTGCCATACATTGACATGAATCAGCCATGGATTTACATGTGTTCCCCATTCTGAACCCCCCTCCCACCTCCCTCCCCATCCCATCCCTCTGGGTCATCCCAGTGCACCAGCCCTGAGCACTTGTCTCATGCATCCAACCTGGGCTGGCGATCTGTTTCACACTAGATAATATACATGTTTTGAGGCTGTTCTCTCAGATCATCCCACCCTCGCCTTCTCCCATAGAGTCCAAAAGTCTGTTCTATACATTTGTGTCTCTTTTTCTGTCTTGCATATAGGGTTATCATTACCATCTTTCTAAATTCCATATATATGCATTAGTATACTGTATTGGTGTTTATCTTTCTGGTTTACTTCACTCTGTATTGCTACATCTTTTGAAGCTTTCTCAACAGGAGAAAATTCAGCATATATTGTTCTGTTTGCAAAATGCACTCTCTAAGCCATTAGATTATATGGAAGTTGTGTGTTCCTGAACACACCAGCGATGAATAAGACTCAACAGGTCACTGCTAAGCTGAGAAGTAGAATATTAATGAGTTCTGAATTGTTTGACACATTGGATCAGTTGAGAATCATTAGCAGGAATTTAGAAACAAGTTTTTCCCTAATAAACTGTCCATTGTCCTTGTAAGTCAAGAAAGTTGCTGACCTGTGGTGCTGAGCCCATTAACTAGAACCATTGCCCCATCTCAAGTTCTCAATCAGTTATCTTAGATCAGTAGTCCTTCAGATTTGGCTATTTGGGATTGTTTTAGTCAGTTCAGGCTGCTATAACAAAATACCATAGACTGGGTGACTTAAAGTGCCCTGGAGAAGGCACTGGCATCCCACTCTAATATTTTTGCCTAAAGAGTCACATGGACAGAGGAGCCTGGTGGGCTACGGTCCATGGGGTCACAAAGAATCAGACACAGCTGAGTGACTAACAGACAGAAAGGATCGCATACACAGAGCAGAAATCCAAGGAAGCCCTTAGAAAAGGCTTGCACACACATTTGAATATTGGGTATTAAAAGGATGTGATGGTTAGTCTTAGTTGTTAATTTTTCTGTTATGTTATCCAATTAGTTCATCAAACATTAACCCAAGTGCTGCTGTGAAGGTAATTTGTAAAGGTGGTTAACATCTAAAATCAGCTGATTTTAAGTAAAGGAGATTATGTTTAAAAATGTGGATGGGCCTCATCCAACCAGTTGAAAGACTTAAGAGCCAAAACTGAGCTTTTGGAAGCAGAAATTTTGCCTCAAGTCTGAAGTTCAAAACCCTGCCTGAGTTTCCAGCCTGCCCTATGCAATTTAAGATGTAAGCTTCATAATTGGGTGAGCCAATTTCTTCAGATTGATCTCTTTCTCACCCTCATATATGTATGAGTACTATATACATATATTGCATATATACAATGTGTAATACATATGCATATTATAATATATATTATCTATTACTATAATATATGCATATGTATTCTGATTCTCTGGTGAACCATAACTAAGACAAATGGTAAGGGTCAAAAGCTGAAAGTACCTGCAGCAAATGATATTTATATTCATTTCTTTGATTTTTTAAAAGATTAAAACACAAAAAACCACGAGCATAAATCCCATTATACCACTATCATGAACACTAAAGATTTAGAGAATTTCTTAGTATGTTCTATGTGAATAGATGGAGGTTTGAATGGAAATCAGATTAATACATCATGTCTTAAACACATCATTCAACTAAATCCTGATAGCCAGCATGATATTTATGGCTTCTATGAACATGTAATTATATTATATTATACACATATATATATATATATATAAATTTTAAATTTATACCCAAATTATAATTGTTTAAGCACAGGGTTCACAAAGAACCCTGCTGCTTAAACACAAATTAATAAGCATAAAATAAAAATAGAAATTCATCATTAGGTGATCTACCCAGATAATTTATCTGATCAAAATCCTTCTATGAAATATCAATACATGCTCAATACATATTTTTAATTAAACATGAAATATAGAAATATGTTATTTTTAAAATCCAACAATATAAAAGTATATTGATAAAAAAGCAAGCATAGTACTTAATGCTTCTTACCACTTTCATTCTTCCTCTGCAATTCATATGAAGGTAAATATTGACTGGAGTTATATTTTCAAACTTTTTACATACACACTTACATTATACAGGCCATCAGTGACCTACCCTTTGGAAAATACCAAGGACCTGGATGACCTAAGTGATTTACAGCTCATCTCTTTTTTGTAGGTATTCTGTCAGTCTCAGATTTGTTTCTTATTTTGACATTTTAATGCAGTAGAGACTGTGTAAAAACCTACATTAAACAAATTTGATAAGCTTTAATTACTAATTCCAAAAATTGCATTCTACTTATAAAAACAAACAAAAAAAACAATTATACATTTATATATAGTTATTTAATAGCTCTTTGTTTCATGTAGAAAACTCAAATTTGGCTCTGAAATGTGCGGCCCGAGGCTCATAGAGAAGAGAGTGATGATAAGCATGCTTGAGCAAAATATATGCACATGATTGACATCATGCTCAGCTAGATTCTCAGTTCAAAAGCACATTGAAAACATTTGACTGGAAGTGACTGGAACTGAGAGCTGTGGGTAAGAAAGCTATGTCTGTGTGCCAAGTCATTTCACAGACTCCTCTGTCCATGGGATTCTACAGGCAAGAATGCTGGAGTGGGTTGCCTTTTCCAGGGGATCTTCCTGATCCAGAGATTGAACCCTGCCTCCTATGTCTCTTGCACTGGCGGGCAGGTTCTTTACCACTAACTCCGCTTGGGAAGGTTGGGTAAAGGAGTTACAGGAGTCTCATCGGAACACAAGAGTTGTCTCTCCAGAGGAAGGGGCCAGCTATATGTTGCAGGTAGTGTGTGAGAGGTAATCAGATCATGGGATGGTGTGCTCATGAGTGGATCAATGCCCTTAGAGAACTGTGTCCTCTCTCTCTCTCTCCACTGTTATGAGGGTACAGCAAGGAAATGTCCCTCTGCCAACCAGAAACTGAATTGGCTGGTACCTTGATCCTGGACTTCCTAGCCTCCAGAATTGTGAAAACTATCTTCCCCACCCAGGAATCAAACGTGGGTCTCGCTCATTGCAGGCAGACGCTTTATCATCTGAGCCACCAGGGAAGCCCATACGACTAGGGTTATGGAAAATTTCCATGGGTAAGATTAGAGTTAGGGTTTCTCTGGTGGCTCAGATGGTAAAGCATCTGCCTGCAATGCAGGAGACACAGGTTCGATCCCTGGGTGGGGAAGATCCCCTGGAGAAGGCAATGGCTACCAACTCCAGATTCTTGCCGGAAAACAAGGGAGAGAGGAACCTGGTGGACTACATTCCGTGATGCCACAAGAGTCAGACACAACTGAGTGACTAACACTTTCACTTTCACTTTAAGATTAGATTTACCCCAGAAATTCCTCTTCACTCTATGGGTAATAAGACGTGATGTGTAAGTACCCCAGCTCTCTTGTATAACTCTGAGGCACATGTTCTCTCTCTGTCATTGTTCCTTGAAACTCTCTCATTTAAATAAATTCCACTTCAATCTCAACAATGATTGTTACTGGTATAAGCAAAACTAACACACCATTATTTTAACTGGTATGAATATTCTGAAATGATTTCTTGAAACCCAGTGCAGTACACAATTCACTAAGCAGAAAATAAAGATCTGAATGAATGGTTCCTTCTTCTTATTATTTGGTTTTCAGTGTAAAGAACTCTTTCATATAACAAATGTTCAATACCTTTGAAAGTGTGTGGCTGTATATTTTGTATCTATTGATTAAGAAAATGCAAATGTACACCTAGTTTGGGGAATTCTTTGCAATACATTTGTATATTTAATCTTCTTTCTTTCCTAATAAAATTGAGGTTTTGTTAGGTCAAAGTTGTTATTTGGTTTACTACTGACCTTTCTGAGACTGGAAAAAATACTGACACATAATAAGCATTCAATTAATATTTCTGAATGAATGAACAACATGGGTGCCCAAGAGTTCTCCTTTGTGTTGACTTAGCTCCAGTGATTTGTAAAAACAGCTGCATGAAAATTTCTGAGAAATGTTAAAAACTTAAAAATCCTGGATACCATCCACCCAAATAGTAAATCAGGAGTTGTAGCGCAGGGCCCAAAAATCTATCTGTACCTATTCATACATATATATACATCTATATGTGCATATGTATTACAGATTTTATTGCTTGTAACAAATATCTAATTACTGTTTAAGCATTTCAAATATACTAATATTTCTCCTTAAGAACTTCTTACAAATAAAATGGTGGTCAAGGGAATACATTTTATAAGCTTGCAAAATAAGATATTGTCAAATTTCCCTCCAAAAATTCCATTAGAACTCAATAATGAAAGTATATTTTTAAAATACTCTGACCAACATTAAATACCAATAATTAATTTTGGGGCTTTTGATAATTTGTAAATTTCCTAATCTATGAATTTTTTACTTATAATTTTCTGTTGGATTATTTCATTTTATTTATTTTAAAGACTTAGTCTATTTTGTTACTATAAATCCTTTCCTACCTATGGTGCTAATGTTTTTGTGTATATTTTGACTCTTTTTATGATCATCTTCAATCACACAAAAAATTAATGAATTAAAATTTAACTCTCACCACCTACTTTCTGGTATTTATTTTTGCATTTTAAGATTTTCCTAAACCAAAGTCATAAAAATATTTGAAACTGGTGAGCTAATTACTTCAACATTATTGAATTGTTTATGCTCTGCCCACAAAATTTGATATATCAAGTTTAACATCTAACACATTTGCATAAGTAGGTTAGTCTATTTCTCTTTGATCTACTTCTCATACCAGTATCATACTATTTGAATTTCCGTAGGTGTATAATATATCTCGTTATCTGGTAAAATAAGATCTCTCTTGAAAAAGTTTTTCCAAGACCTCTTGAACATTTTCTTTTTTAGAAGTAGAATCACTTTATCAAGTTCTATAAAAATATCTTGTTGGGGTTTTAAAAGATATTTAGCTGAAATTTTAGTTTAATGTGGGGGAAATTCATGTGTTTACAATATTAAATCTTTCCTTCCAGGAACATGATGTAAATTTTCATTAAGTCAGATGTTCTTTTATGACTTACCTGATACTTGAAAAGATAGTGATAATTGAATCCAGTTGACTTTTGATATATTGGAATAAAGAATGTTTACATCCTCAGCCTGCCATTTGCAATCTGCTGGCAAAAACAAAAAACAACCCAAGACCATTTATATCCCATCATGTAGAAAAAATCATAGGCAAATTAAAAATAAAACAGTTGTTTCTTTAAAATGCAGTTTCCAAAGACTCCAAATTATGTCACTAAAAAGTTTTTCATCTTACGTTTTGGAGACATGGTTAAATTTTAATCTACATTTTAGTACTCATTAGTTCTCCAAACAAAAAACAATATATTTCATTTTTGAATTTATTTGTTGACAATTCATGCTTTTTATTACATAATTAATTTAAAGTAAATGAAACAGTATGCATCACTTGTTAAATGGGAAAAGTAAGGATTTGTCTTTATATAGTATGAATACTATTAAAGATTATATTAGCATCTTTATAACATGATATTTAATAACATGGATCCCAAGCCACTTGTACCCTAAATCACTTGTCACACCCACAGAAAATGATAAAATACAAAATAATGAGAGGAGTCTCAGGAGGTGACAGGTGACAGGAATGGGTGTTTTGAAAGATAAGCAAGATTGGGGTGTGTTTCTAGAATGTGCTTCTTGTTTCCTGATTTGGAGCTTAGAGAACAGTTCCCATTGTTGCTGCCCCTGCCTCTTTATTCATGCCCAGAATCCTAAGAAATTGTAGAATGTGCTGGACAGAAGTTAAGGAACTTGGCTATCATATAAGTGTTTTTCACTGAGTGAGGGTTGCTATTTTTCCTTCAAAGCCTAAGCTATCAGGCTAAACCTAACAATAACTTTGTCTACTTTGCATCCCTATCTAGTGACTTAATTTGAGTAACAGTATTAATATTTTATCAGGCAGTCAGCATTTTCTTTTAAATATGTACTTTTAAAGCTTTATTGTACCCGAACATAGGATTTATGATATCTAGAGGCATAGATATTTTTTATTGGAATGGTGTTCCCCGTCTTTCACAAAAGTTAATTGGTGAATGGCATTCAAAATGCAGAACTTTCTTCTATAGATACCTAGCATCCCTGTCACTGTTGGAAGAGTGCAAAAACTGATTCACAGATGAAACTATCTGTAATCCCACCTGTCATCCAGGAACCTTCCCCATTATTTGCAAAGCATATATACATGAGAAACACATAAAATCTCATCAAAGCACATGAAAGAAACATATAAAACAACCATGTTTATCAATTATGCCCACAGAATACACTCTTTTATTTCTCTTCCTTTTCCACCTTTTTTCTATATGGTACTTAATGGCATACCTAACTTTCTTTTATTCATTCTTTTTCAAAACTAACCCCAAACATAGCTCCAGTAGTTTCTTTCTTTAAAAAAGTATGCTTTTCTCCTTGCAATTGCACTTTTCAAAATTCCTGCCATGTATTATTCCAACGTAGCAATGTAATGATGTTTGATGTGAATTCTTGTTCACCTTGCCCCTCTAACCTCCCCGGCACTGTTCACAATGCACAGGAAGCTGATGGAGCCTATTTGCTAAATCATGGCTTCATTAATCTCATTCCTTTACCTCAGATGTCTTCCTCTTAACAATTTGAAATGGATCCTGAGTCTTCCACTTCCGACTGATTTGCATTTTTCTTGGTTGTGTACTGTTGAACAGCTGCTGTTTTCTCCCTAGGAGGGGGCAGGGGATGGTTTCCATGGAGATGGTGATGACTCTGCTCAGATGTGGACCTCTCCAATATTCCTACTGCATTTATAATTTCCAACGTCCATTCCACGTGGAGCTCCTGAGCAGTTTTATTGCCTTTTGGCAATTAACTCCTTGGAATTCTGACTCCAGAATTTTCTCTGGTTTGTGGCCACCAATTTATTTATTGACATCAACATGTATTTATTTGTCATTAAGTCTTTACATAGTTGTGTGCTACCTAAAGCAATTGAAGCAGACACAATGTCTGTTATAAATAGGACACCTTGCCATAGTGAGTAAGCCATAGTGGGCACAAAAGTTTGTGGCAATATAAGGGAAGCTTTTAGTCCCATTATATTGCTGCAGAAAAAAAAGAGACTAAGTTAGAATCAGTGTGGGAGTACTATTAGGAAATTGATTGCTTGTGTTCTGTTTTGGTCAAATTATAAGTCTTACAAAATGCTGAGTTTAGAGATGATTTTGCATAATGCCATCAAGAAAAATAAGTCAATAGTTTAGGCAAGGCAGGTGGAATTATAGGACAAGTTTGAATAGGAAAGGAGGCCATATTTGTGAAGCATTGGTTATTCAAGGAGTGAAAATATGTAGAAGTAAAGAGAAATAAAATAAGACCTATATTATAATGATTCATTTATTCTTTCCTTTATTCATTCAGCAAATGTTTATTGAAGTCCTACTGTGTACCAGACACTGCTAGGCACCACAAACAAAATTGTGAGCAAAACACCACCTCTTCCCTGTGGAACTTAGAGTTTAGCGGAGGATACAAATATCAAAATTATAAGAACTCAAAGTGAAAGTGAAAGTTGCTCACTTGTCATGTCTGGGGATTCTCCAGGCCAGACCACTGGAGTGGATAACCTTCCCCTTCTCTAGGGGATCTTCCCAACCCAGGGATGAAACCCAGGAATCCCACATTGCAGTCAGATTCTCTAGCTGCTGAACCACAAGGGACGCCCAAGAACACTGGAGCGTGCAGCCTATCCCTTCTCCAGCCTATCCCTTCTCCAACATATCTTCCCCACCCAGAGATGGAACCTGGGTCTCCTGCATTGCAGGTGGATTCTTTACCAACTGAGCTATCAGGGAAGCTTGAAAGTATACATAAAAACTCAAAAGTACACATTAATAAGTAGTAGTCATATCTCTGAAAAAAAAGTGCAGTTATATGAAAACTTTAACAGGAAGGCAGAATCTAGACTGAGGTGTGTGTGACCAAAAGAAATCTAAAAGGTGAGTTGGAGCTAACTGGACAAGGTTCAGAGTGGGATTTGAAGCAGGATTAACATTCCAGGCAGTGCTTACAAGTGTTAATATTAATCTTAGGTGCTCACTTAGGCAACAAATTATTAAGTGAATAATAACATTATTATTATATGAGGCACACATCAGGTCCTTTTCCATAATCCAGGCTCTATCATCACCTCCACATATGAAGAAATGCAATGCAAAGAAGTCAAGTACAAGGTGAGAGAGAGGTCAGTTTACACCTAGGCAGTCTGCAAAGATAGCACACATACCTAAGCCCTACCTACTCTGTACTTTCTTCTGTGCGGAAGAAAGACAATTCAGAGCTTTTTGTTCTAACAAGCTAGTGATTTTATGTGACTATAGTTATGAGATCTGGACCCAAACAAAAATGTTATAACATTGGTTATTTGCTGTGCAGACATAAAGTGAGTTGAGTCTATTTATGCTGTTCAGTAATGTACATATAAAAGTTATCTTGGAGCCATAGAAGGATGTGAGAAGATGTCACTTGTAGTCTGTGCAAAGTGTTAATCTCACATCATTACTCCCAGATATCTTGCCTTGCTCTTTTTTTTTTTGGCCCTGCCTTGATAATTGATAAATACAGAATAATATTTTTTAGCAGTGGTCTTGTATGTATAGAATATGCAAATAATCCAAAGAAACACGCCAACTCTGTCTACTAAGAAAATATTTTTTAGGTCATCAAAAGCCAGCAGACACTAATTGTTTTCTTTCCCCCTAGAAGCTGAAGCCAGGATGGTGGAATGAGCTTTAAATTTGGGCTCACTCATGCTCAGGACAAATATGTGATCTGTGTTGAGTGGAGGGAAACCCCGGTTTGACAGTAAGAATGTTTATCATGTGGGTAGATGAGGTTGCAAGATGGAAATATACTTTGATTGTAAAAAATAAATTAACCAATAATTAGTTTAAAAATTCAATAGGAATAAGATATCTAAATGCAATACCTAAAGTATAAGGTGGCTATTACCTATGACATACCAACTGAGTTTTTGGCTTATAAAACAAAACAAAGACATAATTGGGTTTATTTAGGCATGTGGAGGTAGAAAAATATGTACGTGCATTTCTTTCGGAAGAGTTAGTTTGGAAAACTGCAGTCTGCCCATCTTTTTTCTGTTCCCATAGTTGACATTTTAGGCCATTATGTTCTAAGTGTCTGGATATTTGCCTGTACGCCCCACTCATTTGGCCCAAGAACAGACATAGTCTAATGTTGCTATTGGTCTCTTTTGGATACACTAATAGTTTAATTGTACTTTAAATTGATTTTTAATGCCCGGAGTTTCCCTAAGTGAATTTTTAAGATCTAAAAAATAAATACAAGTCTGCATTATACCAGTGAAAGGTTTCCCCTTTACAACACTGGTGTGTCAGAGGACTGTTAAGAAGGCTTAATCATTAACATTTGTAAAATGCTTTAACAACATTAACCACAGGATTCATATTAAAAAAAAACAAATATTGAGATATTTTTTAAACATACTATCTCCTTTGGAATATATGGCACAGAAATATAATTTGATATGCTTTTATGCATAAAAATATTGAAAATAATTTAAATGGACATTTGGTAAACTACTAGCAGCTTGTGTTACATTTTGTACATTTGCTGCATTATAAAAATTTTAATTTGAGTTTCACAATAACCCTGTGAAAAAAGCAAGGTTGGTAATATTAACTTGTTGGTTAGTGAGGAATTATAGTTCAGAACAGGAGAGTGAGTTTTGCAAAGGGTACAGCTATAAAGTTGGAGGTCTTAGTGCTCTTTCGACTCTCCACAAAAGAGTTATGTATATTTTGGAAAATTTTCTATTGCGTCAATTCTTTACAATGATCAACTTAACTACCATCAAGAATAATCTATATTGAAATAAGCCATCAAATCTCTAGATAAAGCTCCAAGTCATGGACAATCATGCCTTTTGGATAACAAATAAGTCACTACCGAACTAACTACTTATGCAACTTTGGTGGAGCTCTGTTTTATTGGTTGTGAGTGATAGAAATTCATTTCAAACTAACTTAATCAGAAAGAGAATTGGTTGATTCCCATACCTGCTAATTCCAAAGATAGCACTGTCTTTGGTCTTGGTTGAATCCACAGGTTCAAAGGGTCTTATTAAGACATTCTGATCCCCTCCACTTGGTTCAGGCTTTCTCTATATTTGGCTAGTTTTGTTTGTATGACACTCAAGATACCTACTGACAGATCTAAGGCTTTCATTATATTTTCAGCCTGACACTCCAGAAAAAAAGTAGCCACTGGAGAGAAACATTAGACATTAGGATGGTGTGATTTTTGGTGAACCAGTCACTATAGTCAGGGATATAGGGTGTTCTAAATGGGCAGGCTTGGGATCTGTGACAAACCCAGGAGCAGGATTTTCTGACATCATCTCCACATGGTCTGAAAAGTTTTACTAGAGATCACCTCAACCAAAGATGCTCTACTTTTATCTGTTTTATTTGTTGAAATCTTTTGTATTTTGTTTGAAGAGGGATTCTATGGCTTCAAAAACTTGTCAACTACTGCTTTAGTAGAACTAAAGTTGCTTAAAACTAAGTAGCATTTAATTCTTCTGGCTATTTGATATAATAGAAGATATTTAGGATATAGAATTGGGGGACCTGGATTTGATTTCTGGCTTTTCCATTTATTAACCTTTGAGGCGAGCAGAAGTAATGCAGCTTAGATTAGGAGTAGGCCTTCCTACTTGGTAAGATTATCAGGCCACCTGGATACAACCAATTAGCTTTCGCTTAACACTGACCGCTGTTTGCCAATTAGGCACTTAATACTGACCGCTGTTTGCCAATTAGGAAATTAGGAACGGGGCAGAAACCCCCAGGAAAGTCCCACGCGTGCGAAAGTTTTGACCAATGAAATTGCTTTGCAAACGTGTAACCAATCCACTTCTCACCCTATAAATTTGTGTAACAGCTTGAGCTTGGGGCTCTCTGACCTGCACCACTGCGTTGGATGAGGCAGAGGGCCCTGGCTCGAGTCAGTAATAAACTTCCCCCTTTTGCCAGTTGCATTGTCTTGGAGGCCTTCTCTCTTCCCGCTTGGGGATTCGGACATCGGGCTTAACAAACTGTGTGCAGAAAACTTGTCTCAGTTTGCCTGTCAAATGGCCTAAAGTAAATTTCCTTAGCATCCAATGGAAAAATGCACATGAAAGTGTTTTGCAAAGGTTTGTTGCTGCTATTTTAGTTATTATTTATTATTTTAAGCTGTATTTCAGTCAAAGTTCTGAAATAGATGGAAATAGGCAACACAGTCAAAAGGATTAACTGGAGATTAAAAGGAGATAATTTTATTAACAGAATATTTACAAAGATATGGGCGGGGCTAAGGGAACCAGTAAGGGAGAAACACCCTACAACTAGCAAACATAGGAAACCATTACCTTCCCCAAACCTGAAAGAGCAGAGAGAAGGAAGAGATGCTGAAACGCAATGAGAACTAAAGCTATCAGAAGGACTGTCGAAGAGAACCTATGGCTTTAAGTACTGAAATATAAACATTGGCAAACATAACTAAGCAAAAAGAGATGAAGGATAAAGACCCTAAACTCTACCTTTTCACTGCAGTTTCTTGATGGAGCTTCCTGTTGGCCAAACCCAACTGGAATCTAGAGGTCAAGGAACCCTGATGAGGCATTTCTTAGAGGTCAGCCACCTGGGTCAAAGACATAGATAGGGAAGTGTGAAGAGAGGGTCTGAAGGGAGAAATGAAAAATATCTGGTACAGCTTCCCTTTCACCTTAATTGGTATATCTTATTTAAGAGCATCAAATGCTTCAGTATTTCATTTAGTTTCTAATTAATTAGAATTATTGATTGTAGAAAATATTTAAATATGAATTCAGTGAGAAATGTCAGTTATGTTGCCCTATTTTATGATCTATATATGTGGTCTTAAAGAGTACTCTATAAACATTCTTCAATGTCCTGTGAAATTCCATTTTGGGTGATTAAGATCATCTCTCATGGTGCTTATGAAAGGGTAAACTGTATAATTTCCTCTAGTGATATTTCTTTAATGGCAGAAAGTGACAAGGAACCAAAGAGCCTCTTGATGAGGGTGAGAGAGGAGAGTGAAAAAGCTGGCTTAAAACTCAACATTCAAAAAACTAAGATTATGGCATCCAGTCCCATCACTTCATGGAAAATATAAGGGAAAAAAGTGGAAGCAGTGACAGATTTTTTTTTTCTTGGGTTCCAAAATCACTATGGATTGTGATTGCAGCCATGAAATTAAAAGATGCTGGCTCCTTGGAAGGAAAGCTATGATAAGTCTAGAGGGCATATTAAAAAGCCAAGATAGAACTTTGCTCACAAAGGTCTGTATAGTCAAAGCTATGGTTTTTCCAGTAGTTATGTATGGATGTGAGTTGGACCATAAAGAAGACTGAGTGCCAAAGAATTGATGCTTTTGAAATGTGGTACTCGATAAGACTCTTGAGAGTCTTGGACTGCAAGGAGTTCAAACCAGTCAATCCTAAAGGAAATCAACCGTGACTATTCATTGGAAGGATTGATGCTAAAGCTGAAGCTCAAATACTGATGGAGATTGGCCACCTGATGTGAAGAGATGACTCATTGGAAAAGACGCTGATGCTGGGAAAGATTGAAGGCAAAAGGAGAAAAGGCCAGCGGAGGATGAGATGGTTAGATAGCATCACCAACTCAATGGACCTGAGTTTGAGCAAACTCAAGGAGATGGTGAAGGACAGGGAAGCCTAGCGTGCTGCTGTCCATGCTGTTGCAAAGAGTTGGACATGACTTGTGACTGAACAACAATAGCAACAAATGCTGTGTAATTTTCTACAGCAATATTTTCAGTTACACTTTAAATTGAGTATTTCAAATAAGGATTTAATTTAGGTTTAATGAGGGAGTTATTATATGTTAATTAAATATAAACTGATTATTATGAATATCTATTGGAGCATAGCAATCTTTTTTATTAAGATGAATATCTCTTAAACAATCAAAGCTAAGTAAATATGCTACTAATAATGAGTTTTAAACTAACATTCGATAGAAAGAATATATCTAAAGGCAATGCATTGAGTATAATGTGGTTATTACCAATTAAATATCAATGGATTCTTGAGAACATGGTTATTGAACTTCAACTCATAGATCTTAATAACCTGCTAGTTGCGCCTAAATAAACCTCCATAAGTCGGCTACTATTTAATTAGCAGAAGTATTTATACCATGGCATTTACATTAGCATATTTATAATCAAATAAATAATATAATAACCATTTTATTAAATCTAAATTAAGTCTTTGCCAGAGGCACTTAAGGAGTAGTGAAACTACATTGACTCTGTGGTCTTTATTATATGGTTTTTAGACTTCAGTAATATATTAAACAATACCTTAATATATGATTCATTATCTAGGGATATTATGAAGTTCCACATACTCTATTTGGTATAAAAATATTTAGATTAAACTGGATAAGATAATTCTCTAAGTCTCTTACTTGATCCTTTATAACAAGGCACAAATATGGGATACAAACAAACTATGCCACTCTAGTTGATCATGGTAATTGTTGCTAAAGAAATTTAACCAATATGAGGAGTTGGCAGCGCTGGCATTGTGGCACGTGAGGTTTCCATAAACGTTTCTGTAATCAGGAGTTTGGATGCCAAGTTGCACCCAAGAAGAGAAGCCCTGAGCAGAAGTTGTGTACGGTTAGCTGTATGTGCACAAAAATAACACAGATTATCACTCCACAGATGAATTGGTAGTTGTCTTGCACAGTTAAAAATGGAGCATAATTTCCTCTCAAGAGTGAGAAATAAATCCCAAACTAATTTTATTTCAATATTGAAATATCATAATTAAGTGTCTTTTCACACAAAGAAGCCAAAGATGCAAAGAGAGCATTAGAGTCAGGTTCGTCTCTTCTGAGGAGTCTGGTTAGCTTTTCTATCATTCTTGCTTGAGGTGAAGGGCTTGTTTCAGGAAAACTGTTTATTTTTTCCAGGAATAAAAATCTTCAAAGACATTTATTTCAACATAAACATTAGGAAATAGTGCTTTGAGGATGCTAACAATGTGATATTGATTTGTGGAGGTGTGTTTATATTGACCAAAGAAATCAGGAAAAGGCTACTAATAAGTGGGTCCAAAATGCAGATGAAGAACTGCATACTCTGGTACTAGTGAAACTTGCACATGCCCATGTTCCTTGTCCTAAGGCTATTGTGAAGTGAAGGAAACATGGATGACGATGGTAGTGATGATGATAATAAAGAGGAAAAAGTAGAAGGAGAAGAAGAAAGTGGGGGGGGGGAAGAGAAGAAGGGAGGATGAGGAGAAAAAAGAAAAAAGACTACGATGAAGAAGGCAATAGTGGTTTTCATTTATTACAATTATGGGACTCAAGGGAGACTTTGTGCCTGCTAGGCAGTATTCTAATAATCTTTATGTAGATGATCATATTTAATAACTCAATCTTTTCCTATCAGATATTAAGAATATCTCTTTCTTTCACTCAGTAATGATCTTCCAAGATCAATGGGCATCATATGATCCTTTGAAAATCACCATGCCTTTACCGATTTTGTGTGCAAGTCATTTTACAAGGAGAAGGTACAAAGAGAGACAGGAGTGGACTAGGAGAAGCCACGGTCTGGAAATCTGCTGTCTTGCTTTCTCATCTCCACAGCTAACTAGCTATACAACCCACCAGATTCCTCATATATGAGATATGGGGTTTAGATCTCAGGATTTCAAAATCTCCTCGAGTGCTGGGTTTTCATCCTTGTGGACACCAGGGTTTCAGTTGACCACATTTATTGTTAGAAATTGGAATATAGAATGCCTTTAGAAATGTTAGTCTAGCCATGTGTTGTCATTGTTCTGATGGAAGCTAGTTATATATAGTCTTGTTTTTCAGTAACATTAAAACTTAATCTTTATGCATGTCCTGAAAGGAGAAATAAAGATGATTGTTATTGAGTATGTTCACTGACTGTCTCAGAAGGGTTTAATTACTTTCCATTCCATGTATACTGAAGGGAAAACTATCAGGATAAGGAAAGCTCAGCATTTTGAAGGAGGCTGAAATGTAGCAATCACGCCATTCTACTTTTATATACCATATTTCTCTCCAAGATCTATTGATAGAATTTTTCAAAATTTAGCTCCTGCAGAAATAGGAATTTTGATTCTTTGGTTCAGTATTATAGAAAATTTCCACTTTATCTCTGCTAATGATTTGCTGAAACAGAGTTCTTTAGGAAGGCAGGTTGACCAAGCATACTTTCTTAGGTAGTTAAGTCACTTGGATCAAGTTCCCAGTGTCAGGATTGCTTCTTTATGTACAGAGGCTAGAAAAATCAGTGAAAAGAAAGCCACAAGATCCTGACTACCCCAAACCAGATGTTTTAATTCCAGACTACATGCCTAAGGGGATTTATGGGAGAAAGAGACAGCTTAGGTGGGGTCTTACTGAGAAATAGGGAAAGCAGACTGGAACCAATGTCTACCTTGAAATCGGCTTTTGCATTTTTTCTTTCCATATCTCTGTTAATAACTTCTTTAAGAGACTCTTCCAGTAACACTGTAATTGAATTACAGTTTCATCTATGAGACAATAGATAAAATAGCTTTATCAGTTTATCTCATTCAGAAGCCAGTTTAGAGGTTTAACATATGTTAATTACACTGGTATGTCTCTTCAGCTGCTTTTCTTTGTGGTACTGATTAGGTATGTTTCTTCAAAATCACAAATCATGAATGAGGTTTATTTTGCCATTTAACCCCATTTTTAGCTTGGTATTTTCCTAAGTTTAAGATGAAATTTGAGGGAGCCATTGAATGAGGAAATCCAAGCTATCATTTAATTTTTAAACCATATATGCTAATATAATGTTTCTCTAACTACTATTTCAGTCATATAAAAGTATCTTAAGTTACCTACTGTTTAAAAAATTTGCTCAACTTGAGTTTGTTTGTACCTATCATGGTTTAAATGTCCAGGCAATTTTTGCTTGTAGTTTGTATATTTGTTTTTGTGGATTGCATGGAATCTTCTGGAACCATCTTGGAAGTCAAACATAAAAATAGATGTAGTTTGTCTATTTGTTTTCGTGGATTGCATGGAATCTTCTGGAACCATATTGGAAGTCAAACATAAAAAATAGATGTAAAAAACAGTCTCATCTAATTCCCAAATAAAACAGGACACTGCATTTTCTTAGAGGTTGGTCAACAACAACACACTCATTTTAAGTGTAAAGCTTCTCTTGATCTCAACAACTTTTATTGCCTGTATTCCAAATATGTGATATTAAATGACTTGATCAAACAGTTTGTCTGGCAAAAAGCAGATAAACCTCTCTTTAAGTGGTGAAGATGAACCTACTTTGAAAACACATTTAGAAATCAACTCACAAGATCAAGGTTATTCCAATGTAGCTTGAATATAGGAAACAGATAAAGAGAGACTTGAGGAGCAGAGACAAGAAATCTCTTGGAGTGATTGAGAAGAAAATTAAAACACCCAAAGTAAAGCACAATCTTGTGTTACTTGACTTTGCTTTTGTTACAACAGTTTTTTCTTAAAACTATTGCATCCAGATTTCCTTATTTTTCCTAACATAGTCTTTCTAGGGTGCATGTTTTACCCATAGCTTTTGTATTTCTCCTGAGGCTATCAATTATTTTACACTTCCTCTTTTTATTTTTTTTTTTCTGGAGTGAGAACACATTTTGATTAACCTCTCTTAACCCATTCAGATCTTGTCTCTTCTGTTGGTCTTACTGTGATTTAATTCTTCTTGCCTATGTCCACTTGGATTATGGATACTTTCTTCCATTTCCTATAAGCCAGCCCTTTCATTTTACACCTATGAATCATTCACATGCAAGGCTGAGAAGAGATTTATAAGATCTTAATGCAATAACTCAAAAGGTGTACTGCTATCAGATAGCTGATTTTCAAGGGAATAACAAACAAGTTCACCTCATTATAAAATAAACCAAGATAAATATAGGTTTAATCTTGACTTTAAACCCTTTGTTTTCTTGTCACTTTCAAGATTATTTTAAGGTTAGTTCAGTGGTTACTGTAATTTAGAGAGAATATTTGGGTGTCATATTTACTTCAATATTTGAATTTAATTATGCAACTTTCCAAATGCATAGGATTTGTTTATTTTATAAAAAACAAGTGGTGGCAGCCCCAGTTTCAACTCTTTCAAGTAATTTCTTCCTAGGACATTATAGCTGGATTCACTGAACTGGAATCCATGCACTGAAGCAGGTTGAATATAAAGTTCAATATCCCTCCTATAGTGGAGCTTAGAATTTAGCCACTCATCCAGAAAGAATCAGGTTCATGCAAGGGTCAGGTGACCTCTACAAGGACACTGTTTCATATGCTGTATCTCTGCAGATCATTATTTATGTGTTCTTCAGTTTTCCCATATCCATTACCAAACTTAGCCTAAATCACCATTGCTTAAACTATGGTTACATTTTTATTCACTTGTATATTGTTTAACCAATTACTCAGATGCTAATTTTGAGGTTGCCAAGATCTGGTCTGTCTTTTTTCCCACTATATCCCCAATGCCAAGAAAAATAAATGACCTGTATTAGGCACAATCTATATATTGGATGAACTCAACATATATTTGTTGCATTTCCCTTTAAAAACCAAATTAAAAATATTATCCACGGTCTTCCAAACAAAGTTATCTCCTTCCACTTCAGACTTATAATCTCTGTCACTCTGTTTTCTCTACACTTTCACTTCCTTAAGTACTAAAGCTGTAGCATAAGTCTGAACCAACCTCTTTGCTCTTTTTACATTCTGCAACACGCTTTGTCCTCTTTCTACTTCCTATTTGTCATCTTTAACCCATTTTTAACTTAGATCTACCTTTCCTCATCTCATTAGTAAGGCAAACATTTCTTAAATGTTTACCCATTGAAATGTAATTCTGTGATGTTATGTTTAATATGCTTCTCGCTCTTACTTCAGTGTTTGTTCCTGGAAGTCAGAGACCATTTTGCTCACTGCTATATTTCTAGACCCAGTAGGTGCTCAATAGCCATCCATCGAAGGCTGAATGAATATTCTCAGATTCACCTCATGCCATCCATCATGTTGTCCCAGTGCATCGAGCCAAGATTTTACCTTAACCTCTGCTTCTAGGTTTAGAGTTGTGTGACCTTGTATTTACTAGTTTTCCTCATGGAGTCAAAAGCTTTATTCCACACCCAGAAAAATGAATGAGCTTCTGTTCCCTGAGGATATATCTTTAGCATAAGGAAAACACACCTACTTGACCTCTGTGCTCTATCCACTTAATCAGAAATCCCCATGGCTAACTCAATTTGAGTGGTGTCTGATGCGAATATGACTCTTATTCTTCCAAAACAGATCTTGTGGCTGTAACTCAGCCATCATGGCACTTGCTCAAGCCTCTGGTAATAATACGCAGAGCAGAAAGGACTTTCTCGGAGAACTCATTATTTCTCCAACATGGCTGTGCATTTGAATCAACTAAGGAATGTTTGAAGTGTACAAATTCTGGTTTTACCAAAGTATTAAGTTTTTCAAGGGTAAGGCTCAGGAATTTAGAGTTTTAAAAATGTCAGCTGGTGATTTTGATATACAGCCAGACTTGGAAATCACTGATCTTTATTTTTATTTTCTACCTGAAGGACCACTCTTATAAATCCTGAACTAGAAAAATTACATTTCCCCATGGTTTAAGAAAAAAATAATAAAATAGGGTTTAATTTTTCATGAGGACAGATAAAAAGTACATGTGAAATAAAATTCAATCAAGATATCCTAGGAAATGAACCAAAACTCAAACAGTTAAGGGACATGGATACCCTCCATTTTTCCCAAGGATAAAAACCAAAGTTTTCAGTGTCTTCTCTGTTCCACCTCATTTGTTCATTCATTCACTAACAATTATTTATTGAGTGCCTACTACTGACCAGACACTAGTCTAGATTTTAGGAACATAAGGATGAGCAAAATACAAAGTTCTTGGTCTTACAGAGCTTACAAGTGGAGACAAGGGATTAATACATGAGTCAACACGCAAAGGATGACTTTTTCTTGAAATATTAAGTTCTTTGAAGAAGAATAAAGCAAGATGAAGGGATAGAGTGATGTTATTTTGTCTGTGGTGATCAGGGAAGAAATACTCTCTAAAACATGTGGTATTGAGTTGAGAGTCTTGAATAAGATAAAGAAGAGAGATGGGTAGTAGATAGTTGAGAAAGTGTGGCAGGTGGGAGTGACCTCAGAGGGCCTGAGGCAGCAGTGTACTGGGGACCTTCACTGAGCAACAACACTAGTAAGTCACTTATCCTTCTTAGTTTTCATTTTCCTTCACTTCCCCAATGAGAGTGAAAACTTCGTTTTGCCAGTGTTTAAGAGCAATGCATGTGTGTTGCATTAGCAATGTACATAAAAATACTTTGTCAAGGATATTGAATACAGTTCTCTGTGCTATACAGTAGGACCTTGTGTTTATCCTTTCTATATATGAAAGCTTACATCTGCTAATCCCAGCCTCCCCTCCCCCAAACCTCTACCTGTTGACAACCGCCAGTATGTGCTCTATGTTCTTGATTCGGTTTCTATTTCATAGGTAGGTTCATTTATATCATATTTTAGATTTTATATATAAGTGATATCAAATGGTACTTGTCTTTTCCTATAAATAATAATAGAGAAGAATATTAAAAAAATGTGTATATATGTATATATAATTGACTCACTTTTCTGTACAGCTGTAATTAATACAATATTATAAATCAGCTATTATATACCTCAATAAATAAAATAAAATTAAAAATACTTCATCAAATCAGAAGCACTATGCAAAGGAAGTCTATCAAGTATTAATAAGCTGATGGTGATTAATGTTCCCTTTACATAGAAATAAAAGCACAATTTTGGATATAATAGAGCAAGAAAGAACCTCAAGAAATCTTTTTACTTTCTTTAGGCTTTAAAGTTAGAATGATATTATTAACCCATTTTCCAGGTCACATAGTTTCATCAAGGAAAGATTAAGTGACTTGCTTGAGGTGACAGTGATAGCTAGGACTGGAAGAGGTCTGATAACTTAGTTCTCTGCTTTGTAAGCCACTGCTCTTTCTACTAGATTCTTTTTCGATACCATTTGACTCAGTCATTTTTGGCTAAGTACTTTCTAATGTGTTTAAACATCAAACTCTGGTGAAGAAAATGCAATCCAGTCTTTCCACAAACACTGTCCAGACTCAAAAGAGGAGATGGAGAGCCTTCTGGTACCATTGTTAAGGTCATAAATATATCTCTTGCCGAATTAGCACTGGGACTGCAATCCTTGACTTCAGAAAATGGCTTCTGCAGCCGGGCCTTCCATCACTGTGAAATGACATATATCATCACCCAATATGGATTGGCCAACATAAAAATGCCCCTATGCACACAAATATTGAGACATTTTACTGAGAAATGGAGCTTGAGAAATTGCCCAATGTCTTCCTTCCTCCAACCCCCACTAAAACCACCTCCCCTGCCACCTCCGCCCCTCCCGCCTCTCCCCGGGAAATGGATATACATGACATAGTCAGAAGCTGTGGCTTAGGAGAACTCCATTGGCTTGAAACTAGGAGAGCTGACTGCATGATCTGGGGAGGGCTTGCAGCTGGCATTGAAATCCCTGCAGGGAAAGGACCTAGAGGACAGATATCACATTGGTTTATCCTGCACAGAGCTTCATTGAGCGAATCACACAGAAAGGGTAGCATAATAATGCAATCTCTTTGTGCAAGAACTGGTCAATTTGGAAAGCTGTCTTAACTCATGCTGGCCACTTTGGGACCTTTGAGTAAATTATTGCCTCACTGGGAGAAGCTGGCTTATTAGACTGCCACATATATAGCAATGATATCTTTATATTTCCATTCCCAGGAATGTTTGATAGATATTAATGGACTCTATTAAAGACTGGAAGCAGAAAGGATGTCTATTAGGAAGATAGCCCTTTATTTTATTTCTACTAGCTATGCTTTCAATCCCTCAACTGTGCAAGGGGAACAAACACATTCATTGAATGCCTACTGTGTGCTGGCAATAGTTGCATATTTTTTTCACCTAATTTTCCCAATATCCCTGTTTTAGAAATTAGGGCATTAAGGCTCTGACTTAAACTTCTCCAGAGAAACAGAACCAATATGTACATGTATATATAGAAAATGATTTATTATGAGACATGGTATTATGCAGTTACAGAGGCTGACAAATTCCCAGATCTGTAGTCAGCAAGTTAGAGACCCAGAAGAGAAGAAGATGTGCTTTCAGTTTGATTCTGAAGTCTGGGAACTAGACGTTCTGTGCATGCATGCTCAATTGTGTTCGACTCTTTGTGACCCCATGGGATTTTCCAGGCAAGAACACTGGAGCGGGTTGCCATTCTCTCTTTAAGGGGATCTTCCCAACCCAGGGATTGAACCTGCATCTTCTAGAATCTCCTGCATTGGTAGGAGGATTCATTATCACTGAGCCACCTGGGTCTAGAAGAGTTTTGGTATATACTCCAGTCTGAAAGTCACCAGGCATGAGAAGCGAGAAGAACCCTTGTTTTAGTTAGAAAACCCAAAGGCTAGAAAAGACCCATGTCCCAGCTCTAGAGTCAGACAGGAGTTCCTACTTACTTATCTTTTTCTCCTATCCAGGTCTTCAATTGATTGGATGGGCCCCACCCAACATTCAGGGTGGAAACCTACTTTACTCAGACTACCCAGCCAAATGTTAATCTTCCCTGATGGCCCAGTGTTAAAGAATCCACCTGCCAAGCTGGAGACTCTGGTTTGATCCCTGGTTCAGGAAGATCTGGAGAAGGAAATAGCAACCCACTTCTGTAATCTTAGCTGGGAAATCCCATGGCCAGAGAAACCTGGTGGGCGACAGTCCACAGGTGGCAAAAGAGTCAGATCTAACTTAGTGACCGGAAACAACAACTCATTCAGAAACACCCTTGCAGACACACCCAGAACAATGTTTGATCAAACGTCTTGGCATGTGGTCCAGCCAAGTTGACACAGGAAACTATACAGTTCAGAGGGACAGAAACTTGCTAAAAGCCACATAGACATGGATGAGCATATTTCTATGTTTGGAAGCTTGACTCCTTCACTTGTACCTCACTGCCCCTTACCACTTCCTAACTTGTCCCTCTCTATGGGACAATGCATATTTTAGTAGTGTGATTTTTGTTTTCTAAAGACTTCATTAACTACCCATTCAACTTGAGGACAGGCCCCTGCTACTGTCCAACATCCAAATTCCAACTCATTTAAACTTGTCATTGTCAATTGTGTATTTATGATCAATTTGTGTATATGTGACTATGACTCATAAAATATATCCTCTTTGAGTTTCCCTAGAATGAATGGGTCATACTTTTCCTTGGAATCCTGGCTGATATTTCATGGAATTCTTAAATTAAACCTATCAGGAATATACACCACTATTGCCCCATTCACAAATGACGAAAACAGTTGGGCTTTAGCAATCTGCAGAAGATCACAAATCTTGTGAGTAGAATAGCTGGGATTGGAACATGGGAAGTCTAGCTTTTGAAATCATGTTCTTAACCAGATTATAAAACTTTAATAAAAAAAAAAATTCCGTGTTCCAAATGAACACTCTACCTAGAACAATAGCTCAGTTTAAGTCCCCTTTTCTTCTAAAACATTCTCATTTTATTTGACCCCTATTATTTTGTGATCCTTATCCTTCAAATTTATTGAAGATCATCCTTAAATCTTATGCTTGTATATTTGTTCTACAGTCACAGAAAGCATACTTGTTGGGGGCAGAGATCACATGTTCCCGTCTCAATTTTCAGCAAGTAGTTCAGTCCTGGGAACATGAAACATTCTTAATAAAAAATTGCTGATTGATTTAGGTTCACTTACATAGAGTAACTCAACCAAAAATATCTTCTTGAATATGTCAGAATACGAAAGGAAGTAGGCTGCTAATGTTGAGTGGCAAAATCATGGGTCTGGAGGCAATTCTTCTTTTCCAGCTTGTGACTTTGGATGAGCCACTTAACTTTTTTGTTTGTCAGTTATTTCCATGAAGGCAATCACCATCTTGTGCCCTTTGCATCTAGCTTGGACCTTGGCATCTATTGGACACTTGAAAAATATGTTAAATGGATGAATAATTGCATTTTTTTAAAAAATAAACTTTGTTTTTTAGGATAATTTTAGATTTACAGAAAAATTAAGATAGCACAAAGAGTTCTTACATATTCCATACTTAGTTTCCCTTATTATTAACCTCTTACATTAGCATGGTACATTTGTTACAGTTAATGAACCAATACATTATTGGTTCCACAGTTTATTAAAAATCTATGCTTTATTCAGATTTCCTTATGTCCTTTGTAGTTTTTTTCTTGGCTCCAGGTCCTTATCCAGGAAACCACATTACATTTTATTGTCATGTTTCAGACTTTCTTTGTTCTTGATGCCCTTGACAGTTTTGTGTAGTACTCATTGGATGTTTTGTAGAATGTTCCCCTATTGGGATTTGTCTGATGTTTTCTCATGATTATCCTGGGATTGTGGGTATTTCCATCACATCATATCAAGGGTACATATTATCAAAATGACTTATCACTATTGTTATTGACTTTGATCACTGTTGTTGAGGTAATGAGTGTCAAGTTTTTCCACTGCAAAATTAAAGAATGTCACTATGCTCAATCTGCAGTTAAGGAATGACGATTATACACCACCTTCTTGAGGATAAAGTATCTATGTAAAGGATTTGAAATTCTTCTATATGGGGGATTTACCTCTTCTTCCTCATTTACTCATTCATTTTGATCAGCATGAACTCATGGATATTTATTTTATATTTTTCTTTATAATCAAATACTATTTGACTTTATTGCTCAAATTGTTCCAACTTTGACCATTGGAAGCATTTTTGATTGGCTTTTGTGTCTGTTTGACATACTCTGTCATTGTGGTTTGATTTTTTTTTTCTCTAAAATATCCTTACTTTCTGGCACTATAAGATGCTCCAGGCTAAATTTGTTTATTTCCTATCTCATTTTTAGAATCTCCAAGAGCCATGGTTTCTTTGGTCAGAAATGGTATTAGAAGCCAAGATTTTGGCATAAGGCATATTCAATAAGTATGTCTTTAACGGGGGGAAAGAAATAGTAAATATTTCCCAAAAAAGGGTCTCATGCCACAAAAAATACCAAAGTGACTGGTGGTACCTCAAAGGTGTTGTCCATTGGATGACAAGGAAGAACTGTTTATGTCTTTATTACTGTCTTCTAATCCTTCAGGTTCAAGGAGAAAATCTGCATTTCATCCTGGTAATCTCAAACTTGGGAATTTATTTTCCTGACACAGTAAATGAACTTGAGGGACTAAGCTTCAGTCAAACAAAAACATTGAACTAGAATTTAATAATATTGTTTTATTTTGGTTATATTCATTTGTATTATCACCTTCAGTTATGACAGGTTCAACTAGTTTTCTCTGTCATAGCAATATATACTTTCCTCTTCAAATGTATTAAGTAAAAACTGTAAGTAAATTTACAGAAAGAATAATAGCATGTCAATGGTTGGTATAATGTGGAGAAAGTGATGAGTGAATGATTGAGTTTGGAAAAACTGGAAGGAATAATCTCTTGCAGCTCTAGAATTTATTTTATATTAACTAATATCTACTATCTTACCCCCATAGTTGTGTGGAATTCTTGGGATTATTTGGAAATCTGAATCATAGAAACAAAGCAAGAACACTGCTGAGAACATGAAAATCCACACAGTGATTTTCTTGTAGCTATTCTTAGCCCCAGAGCAGATCTAACAGCCAGGCATTGGCATGTGGTCAGGTGAGAAATGCTTGGGTAGTGCCTCAGGAGAGCTATGGCAGTGAGATCAGAGAACTACAAACCAAGGGGAAAGTTGATTTTAATAGCATCAATGGATAGTTTCAAAATGTTCATGAAAAATGAAAATATAAAGCAAATAATTGTGACAAGCATATTGTCTAATTAAGATGAATGGGACATTCTTCTTATGCATTTTTAATCTGTTAAATAAACAGCATATTAATAAGGCTTAATTGTATCACCATCTACTTAAAGTGACTTTCTAAAATAAAGTTTATTTTGATTTAACATATGCTTTTTGGTGTGTTTTTGTAGCACTTTTACAAGCATCTTACACAAATAACATCTTGAAATAAATCTCTTGGGTGTGATCTTCATCTTGATCAGAATTTCTTCTTTTGAATTTCTTGGACAATTCAGGACTCAAAATTTCTGAAATATGTGTCCTTTCAGTCATTATGCTTGAGTATTGCAGAAATGGCCATCTTATCTTTGATTGTGTTTCTTCATGATTCTTATCTTCTATTTTTCACTCCACACATAGAGGGACAGCATATTCTGCTGATTCTTAAAAAGAGCTCCCAATCCGTCCCCCACCCTTTACATATTTGAATGATGGCCACAGTTTTCTTGACTTTTCTTCAAAAGGTAGGGTTGATATTCTTTCCCTTTGAATCTGGGCTGGATTTAACTTCTTGGACCAGTGGAATACAATAGACTCATGAGCCTCAGAGGGCTGGCAGCTTCTATCTTCATCTTTTGGAGCCCTGACACACCAATAAAATGTTTGATGATTCTTCTGGAAAAACAACATGGAGACGCTCTGAGACTACAGAAGGACAGGAACACAGTGCAGTGAAGAGGATGGTGATGACACAGCCTTTTCATATGCCAGGAACAGTTTGAAGTCATTCACAATTTTTAATAACCCCATGAGGCCATCTTAGTACTTCCATTTTATTAGCAGGGACACTGAGGCACAGAAAGGTTATATACATCACTCAAGATCACACAACAGTGAAATGCAGGAGCCAGAATTTGGACTCTGGAGGTCTAGCTCCTGGATCTGTGCTCTTTGTTGCCACACTGCACTGAAGTTACTGTTCAAATTGCTAAGGTAGCATTTTATATTGCAATAAAGTAATCTGTTTTTGTGTTTGAGTAGACTGTGAGCTTCTACAGTCAGAGACCATGTTAGTCATTTTTATACCTTTGATAAAACACAAAGTCAGGCACATAGAAATTCAATAAATAATTTTCAATAGCTAAAGCAGGGTTGAATTTAGATCCTAGAGCTTTAAGTCCAGTTCTTTATTTTTTTTTTATCTATCACATTAGTCACCTTCATTTTATGTTGCTTTTCATCTTACTATTATAAATGAATTCTGGAAGTGCATCTGTTCTATTAGTTGAAATAGTAGCTAAGACATTTATTGAAGAAGACTACTAATTCATTTCAATTATTTCCTTTAATGTTACAATAATTATGATTCAAAAAGGAATGCTAATTTTATGGAAACTTGTTGTGCATGTTAAGATGTAGTCTAACCTCCTAGCATCTCCTTCAAGGTCTCACATTTCTTTTCTGGATTGTTCTTCACTCCTCTGTCTGAACTTATTGTCTCCATTATCAATTGCCTGTGATGTTTTGGTTCATAGTTCTTAGCTATCTTGGTTATAAGGGGCTTCCCTGGTAGCTCAGATGGTAAAGAATCTGTCTGCAATGCAGGAGACCCAGGTTTGACCCCTGCAATGGGAAGATCCCCTGGAGAAGGGAATGGCAACCCACTCCAGTATTCTTGCCTGGAAAACTCCATGGACAGAGGAGCCTGGTGAGCTCCATAGGGTCACTAAGAGTCAAACACGACTGAGTGACATATACACACCCACACACACACATTTTGGTTATAAAACTCTTCTTTTCACTGACAACCCCCTTTTTCACTAGGGCATATTGATTCTTCTCCTATATCACTAAATTTCTCTGGAAATACAAATTCTCCTAATACCAGTCATTATCATTGCCATTCCCCTTCTCCTCTTTATTATCATTCAGATATTAGCTGAGATTGGTCCCCTCCCCTTAACATGCACAAAAGTAAGTTTCAGATCATGAACAAAATAAATTTAACACTTATCCTAAGATTTTCATATTCTAAAGCTTTTCATGTTCTTCTGTGATTCTGAGATCCTACTTTTTCTGAGTTATTTCAGTTTAGAGAGTATCTCATTTCTGGGCTTTATTATCTTCAACTCTAATGCATGGACTGAGAAACAGAACTTAGCCATTTTCTATAGTTAAAAAAAAAGAATTAATCTATTTGGCTGTGCAGAGTCTTGCAGCATGCACTATCTTTTATTGGGGCACATGGCGTCTCTACTTGTAGTACCTGAGCCCCGGAGAGCATAAGTTCAGTAGTTGCTGTGTACAGGCTTAGTTGCTCCGTGGCATGTGGGATCTGAGTTCCTGGACTAGGGATAAAATCAGCATCCCCTGTTTTATAAGGTGGACTTGCAACCACTGGACCATCAAGGAAGTCCTCGTTTTCTATAATTTCTACTATAAAGACTTACACCAGGATTTTGTGTGTGAAGCAGGCTTTCTAGTATACAGTTTGAGGGATTTACACTCAAGTCAAAGTGAAAAGTATAAGTTCAACTGAGGCTTCTGATGTGCATCATATGATCTTTAGCCACATTCCTTTCATCCATCTTTTCCTTTCTCTGTTTGACTATCCCTCCCAAACAACATTTTCATTTGATTCTGGCCCCGGCACCAGAATTCTTTTTAATTTTAGTTACCTCTCTTATTAACTTGGTTTCTCTCAGCATCTGACTCACCTTCTTCCAACTAGCAACCTCTCAAAATATTTTCTCTGCATAGCTTCACATCTACCTTAAGAGACATTCCTATGTTGGTTATTAAGATATTTCATTTAGGTTTTCTACAGTAATATATTTTTTTCTTATATTTAGATAATCATTTTGTAGGTCTTTAAAGTGCTTTCATACTATTCTTATGAGATAAGAAAAATAAGCTCAAATGCCTTCGACATGCTAATAACATAGATAAGCACTTGTTTCCATGTTTAAAATACAAAGTTTGAATTTGATAAGGCTTAAAATCCACTCCATATATTTCTGTTGAAATGGAGTCTTAAAGTTGAATGGGCATTCAGGGATCATCTAATTTTTAGGAAGATAAGATATTATGATCTCTACTTTACAAATGAGATTTTTGGTGCCTGGAGAATTTCAACGGTTTGCAGAAAGAGAGAAGAAATGGTGAAACGTGACCATAAAACTTGTTGTCTTCTACTTTGGGGGCAACACTCTTCTTACATCTTCACCAAAAGTCTCTGTTTGGTGCAAAGTGTGGGATGAGACAGTAGAAAAGCCACTGAGCATGCATATGGTGCCCAGATGTAGATTGTTGGGGGAAAAGATGCATTGGAGAAGGTTTAGGAATGAGTCCAAGGATGTAAGTTGTTCATTTAAGTGTAGATGCAGCATAGGAAGTATCTATGAAAATGAGGATCTGTGGACATGCATTATTAATATCTTATTTGACTTCCTGCTTCTTTTGCTTTGCTGCCAGCATCTTTGGGTGGTTAAAGTTACAACAGAAAGATGGAAAGTCATGCTTTCCTATTAAGATACCAGATCTTATAAAGACAGGCAGCTAAATGTTTCACCAAGAGATACAATCACCTCCATCAACATATATTTATTCATTGATGATTTTTTTTTATTTCTGCAAAGGACTAGGTCAACAAGTTTAGTTTATCAAAGGGAATTCCATTTCCTCATTGACTTTAAACAATGAAGACCTTGAAACATTCAGTCAATACACATCTCGGAAAAGAACAAAGGAAGCATTTGAAAGGAGGATTAGTAAATTACCTGCCTTCAAAATTCAAATAAAACTGCACAAAAGCAGTTCTCTATATTTGCTGGTAATTCAACAAAGAAAGCCAAATGAAGCCCATAGATCCAGGTTATGTAGAAATGTTCAGCAAGCTGAAGGTTACACGGGATGGATGTTCAAATAAGGATCATTTTAATGAATACAATTACGAGATGGCTGATATGCAAAATGAATAATTTAGAAAATATGGTGGTTTATGTATGATCTATGCATAATTACAGTAACACACCATTTGGGATTATAAAAAATAACTGAACTGAAATTGTTCATTGGAGTGCAGAGAAGTAAAAAAACTCACAATATTCTTTGAAACTTATTATGTTATAAACATCCTCAGACATGTTAATTTTTTAAAAAATTCTTAGCCAACAAGAGAACACTATAGTTGAGGTCATTATGTGTTCAGTTGCATCTGATTCTTTATAATCCCATGGACTGTAGACTGCCAGGCTCCTTTGCCCATTGAATTTCCCTGGCAAGAATACTGGCTTCCTGATCCAGGGATCGAACCTCCATCTTCTACATGGGTAAGAGAATTCTTTACCACTGTGTCACCTGGGAAGCCGAGGTCATTATGACTCAGCAGCTAATTAGAGAACTTTTCTCACTTGTTCATAATTTCCTGTTCTATTTTTTGTTTTCCACTTTATTGGAACAAGTTTTAACAATGGGAAAAGATAAGAGATGGAAAAGAGGTATAGAAAGAGGTATAGAAAAGAAGAGAAAGCCAATTATTTTCTCTCTCTTTTCTGGCCCCTCTGGAGTGATGGAGACTGTTAGAACAATGATCTTCAGGGGATGCACCTTAAACCAATTTAAGTAAAACAAAAATAAATATCTGAAGCCCAGAGGCAAACATCCATTTATAAGGCAAACATCTTTATAAGAATTGTGCTAGGTTTCTGTTGAGGTAAGGGATTACTGAGAAAAAAGAAAACAAAAACAAAAAGTTTGTGAGAAGAATACAGGGATGTATTTGAAGCATGAACTTTATTTTGGCATGGAAACCAAATAATGGGTAACCATGGCCAGTTAACCTTTCTCTGGCTCAGTTGCTGTATCTTTTAAAAAGCAATAATAAAATCGTTCTTTACCACCTCTCTTAGGATAAGCAGGTTTCTTGGATACCTGATGATACATAAATCACATTTCCTTTTTTTTATTATCATTATCTCTAGGAGTAGGAAGAGTAATGAATTGCAGGGCTTGTCATGATCTTATTAAATACATTAAGATATTATTGGGTTACAAACAATAGAATTGGGATTATTTATAATATGACTTTGAAAGATGAGACCCGAAGAATGAAAAAAAGGCTTAGAGTTAGCTGCAAATCTAGCAGACAGTAGCAGGTTAGAAGGGAAAGCAAAACCCAGACCAGTGCTGGGTGGATACTGATGGGTTGTAAGGCAGGTAAGTCAGCCTGATACAGGCTGGGTAGGCTTAATTAAGGGCTTCCCTCGTGGCTCAGATGGTTAAAAAATCCAATCTGCCTGCTATACAGGAGACCTGAGTTTGATCCCTGGGTTGGGAAGATCTCTTGGAAAATGGAATGGCTACCTCCTCCAGTGTTCTTGCCTGGAGAATTCCATGGACGGAGGAACTTGGCGGACTACAGTCCATGGGGTTGCAAAGAGTTGGGCAAGACTGAATGACTAACACACACAAACACACAGACAGAGGCTTAATTAGGGGCTTGAGAGCAGGAGTGTACAGTGAGTAGTGAGGTTAGCAAACTGCGTTCATAATAAGGGTATCATTTGGGGATGGCAAGCAGACTGGCTAAAGACAAAAAAAGCCGCAGAACAGGGAAAGGGGAAGACGAAAAGCAAGAGCCACGTTTCAGACCCACATGACAGCCACTGCTTGTTTTCTCATCTTCACAAGGTACTAATGTTGGTTATGTAATGGGTACTCAGATTTCTGCTGGATTCAACAAAAGAGAATCACATTACATTTCTGAAAGAGAAAGGATGCATTAATGGTTGCTATGGATTGGACTTACCCGCTTTGTAAAATAACTTGTGCCTCAGAGAAAATGATCCCACTCAACACTTCTTTCTCTGAATTGCTCTCAAAGGCTTAGTGCAGAGCAGGAAACTGTTTTTATCTCCAAGGATCACTTTCACAAACTAAATGTCTCTTGAATTTGGACATTTCCAGCCAGAGCTTGGCTCCCATCATCTTTTATCTGTCTTATATTGCAGTGGCCTCTGAATGGGTGTCCTTGCTACACCTATTGTCCACATTGCCACCAGGGTTATCTTGCAAGAAAGTGTATCTGATCATGTCATTTTCTTGTTGAGAAACCTTTTCTCAAACATGGTCATTTTCTCCTTAGTCGCTCTTTGGCCTTAATCCTTCTCCAGGCCCTCTATTTCTCTTCCAGCATGCAAACCTCTCTCCAGTCCTAATAAATGTCTTATCAGTGCCTCCAAATGCATGACTGTGTCTTTGAAGATGTATGTATTTTCTCTCCTTTTGTCATATAAACTCTTAATCATATTTCAAGTTTTTTATCTTCAAAGAAATCCTTTCTATGTATGCCAACATTTCCCCTTGACACATCCAGATAATTCTGAAACTTCCATAGGCTCTGGTACTCTTTCTTTTTAAGTACCTGTCCCACATTATATCAACTTATAAAAATGCACACAAATCCTACATTCAAAATAGTATTTTTTTCCATTGAAAATTTTTGTAAGGAATTTTTTAATGGGCTTCAAAATTATTTGGCAACACACATCTCAGTTAATTCAAAGTCAGCTACAGTTTTTCAGCAGTCATTGTGCATACTCATAAATTTTTGTGAACCAAGAAAATCTAACTTATAAGTTGATTTCAAGTGTAATGAAATGTCTATGAATGCTGGATATCAGTGTGAATGAAGCCAACATTATATTATGTTTACAGACTTCTGATTAAACCAATATGAATTTTGACTTGGCAGTTTACATTTTAGACCAGAAATTTGATTGTTAATTCAAGACTCAGACATTTTGGTCTTTGAAAAGCTCATGGCCTGAGCCATTGTGCGTGTAGAGCCTAATGAGTAGAGTTTCTTATGTCATGTTGCTGGTTATTGCATGGCATTCTCTGTATGTTCTGTTAGATTTGAATTCCTCAAAGATTAATACTGTATCAGTATTATAGCTGATGCATAACAGCAATTGAATATACTTCATATACTTTAATAGATATAGATGACCTAGATAGACACATACACATAGATATATAACATATGATATGTGATGTATGACGTGAACATGACACATGACTGAAGTCAGCCAGGCTAGTCTATTGCTGTCTATTGCAAGTCAAGTGTTCTTGATTTCCAGACCCAGCTCCAGAACCTGTGAAACATACTGTTTGCTCCCTCAGAAATTCCTCATCTGCTTCCCGTGTTGTATAGGTTATTTTCACTACGCCATTTGAAATTGTTTTTGATCAGTCAGTTGGCGCTTTAGAATGGGGCAGTGCACTCCATGGATTTGAACAGATTATTTTCTTTTTACATATTATTCCGTCAAGAATTGCATGAGAAGGCAAACTTTGGTACATTCTACTTGATGAACAATGTATTTTTCCCGTTCTTCTTATCCTTATATATTGAAAACATTTTCAGAAAATTTTTCTGTAAGTACCACATGAAACTGATACACGGCACACACATTCTCAGATTTATTTGCCTATTTCTTTTTTTTTTGCCTATTTCTATATAATTATCTATCACCATCCTGTAACCTTTTAGAGACTAGTGAAGTGTCAAAACTTTCCTATTAGATGATTAGCTTACATTGATATCTTATAGGGAGTTACAGGGAAATTTGTCAAATGCTCCCTGCTAATTATTAGTGAAGGCTAAGTGACAGAGTTCATACTTTGACGTCATGTTTGACAGTGAAAAGTAATTGCAAGTCCTCTAACACAGAAACTAATTGAGGTGCTATTTGCTTTTTCCTATAATTTAAATACGATGTCTATAATTTTATGTGGTTAGTGTGGATATCTTTGTCTATTAATAGGTAATGGGTATTGGTTCACATCTTAAATTAATAACTGAGCCAGGCTAAAAATTATTTGAGGCTGTATACTAACCTCACTTTTACCTGAAAGAAATAGGCAAAAATTTGAATAAAATAGAAAATTTAGTATAGATCTTGGTATATTTTTAGAATAGGTTGTGGACAGCTGAATTATAACTCTCATTAACAATCCTGGGATTTGAACATCTAAATTCCTTTAAATGGTCATCAAATGATCGTCAGACTTTCCCAGACTGTATTATTTAAGATATAACAAGCAGGGCTGTTCATTTCCCAGCAAGTTAGCCAATTATGGACAGGCCTTGCCATGTTATTGACTGCTGCATTGCATTTATCAGAACACTCATCCTCCATTAAGTACAAAAAACAAAGATTAAATAACATTATGGTTCTGACACAAATGAACAAAAGAAATTTGAGATCAAAGTCAATGATCTGTACTTTTATGATTTGCTGGCATAGACAGAGTAAGTGAATAAGCTAGCTTAAATTGAAGACAGAATTTCTATTTTGATTTAGTGTTTCTGTCATGAATTATGGTTCTTTTCAAGGGGAAATTTAGGTGTATAAGTGCCATACTGTTATTTTGAAAAGACTTTAGACAATTCCCCATAAGAAATATGACTGTAGGGGGTATAGAATCCAAGACCCACGAGGGCAGGGACTAGGTTGGGTTTAAGCACTGAGGAATTAGGACTTCTCTGATAAAGTTCTGTTTACACTCAGGCCTGAAGTTCACTCATTGTAAGGTGGAGATTAGAACATTTCCAGGCTCAGGGTACCCAGGGGATATGTCTGTGAACAGGCGTCAGGGAGTCTTAATCATGTGAACATTCTATGACAGATTCTATAAATTTGTATATGGATACTTTTCTGAAATTAACATTAATCCATAAAAGCATCCTAGGTTTGTTTCTGTTGATTAAATTTCTTGGTTACCTTTATTTTCCAAATCTTTAAATTTCAGAAAGGAAGAAATTCTAAATCTTATGTATTCTTATTTAAAAATATAATTTTCAAAATACGCTTTTGAATAAACACATATATTCTTACACTGAGTGATGGTTGGTATATAATTCATTAAGGAAAGCCTTCAGGCCTCACACTACTCACTGGCAGGCTATCGTCCATGGGGTTGCAACGAGTCAGACATGACTAAGAGACTAACATACGCTGATAACCACATTCTCAATTCTGTTCCAGATTTTCCTCTCTCCTAGTAAAAGTAAAGTATTAGTCATTCAGTTCTGTCCTCCTCTTGTGACCCCATGGACTGCAGCACACTAGGCTTCCCTGTCCTTCACTCTCTCTCAAAATTTGCTCAAACTCTTGTCCATTGAGTCAGTGATGCCATCCAGCCATCTCATCCTCTGTTGTCCCCTTCATCTCTTGCCCTTAATTTATCCCAGCATCAGGGTCTTTCCCAATGAGTCGGCTTTTTGCATCAGATAGCCAAAGTACTGAAGCTTCAGCTTCAGCATTAGTCCTTCCAGTGAATATTCACAGTTGATTTCCTTTAGAATTGACTGGTTTGATATCCTTGCAATTCATGGAACTCTTAAGAATCTTCTCCAGCACCACAGTTCAAAAGCATCAATTCTTCAGTGTTCAGCTTTTTTTATGGTCCAACTCTCACATCTGTATATGGCTGGAAAAACCATAGCTTTGACTATATGGACTTTTGTTGACAAAATGGTATCTCTGCTTTTTAATATACGGTCAAGGTTTGGCATAGTTTTTCTTCCAAGGAGAAGGCGTTTTTAAATTTCATGACTGCAGTCACACACCTGCAATGATTTTGGAACCCAAGAAAGTAAAATCTGTCACTGTTTCCACATGTTCCCCATCCATTTGTCATTAAGTGATGGGGCCAGATGACATGATCTTCGTTTTTTGAATGATGACTTTTGAGCCAGCTTTTTTCACTCTTCTCAGGAGACAGGTAGGGTGGTTTGGTATTCCCATCTCTTTAAGAATTTTCCACAGTTTGTTGTGATCCATAAAGTCAAAGGCTTTAGCATAGTCAGTGAAGCAGAAGTAGATGAATTTTTGGAATTCCTTTTTTTTTCTGTGATCCAATGGATGTGGGCAATTTGATCTCTGGGCTAAGATTTCATCCCTACTGGGCTAAGAGGGGGTTAAAGGTACGTTGATTTTCAGATATGACCAGGGTCGATAAGGAAGACTTTCCCAGACTTCAGAACTGCTTAGGAACAGCACTGCTGTGTTCTTCAAGATCTCCTTTCTGAAGCAGAATGATCTTTGCTTTTATTGTACCTTTTTGACAAATAAGTATCAGATAGATGGTGAACTACCGGTTTGTTTGTTTGTTTTCCAGTTCACAGGACTGTGAAATAAGTGAAGTCACGTGCATTTTTACAGACCAAGCTATCCAAGAACTCACCCCAGTGCTGTGACTGCATGAGGCCTTAAGAGTATATTCCAAAAATAGAGTCTGAATGAATTGTGTTTGTGGAAAGGAAGCCAGTATTCCTTGTGTAGATTGCAGTCAGTTCTATTGCTAGTCCTGACAATTTGCTCCTCCCTTTCCTGTAAGATGATTATGTACCCTCATCCTCAGTTATTGTTCCTTGTGAGGAGTGCACAGCTTCCCACTGGTATGGGGAGTGGCCACAAGGTGTGTTTTGGCCAGGCAGCGTGAGCCAGCTTGATTTAGGCCACATCCCAGCAGAGGCTTTTAGAGCTTCCTTGAGTTTCCTCCAACTCTCTTACTCTTTTCCCTTCACCACAAGAATATATAGCCCAGCAAGAGGCTGCTTGTTCACCTGGATAATGAATCAGAAGACACATGCCATAGAGACACAGTAGCTGACCCATAGCCATCAACATGTGAAGTGAGTGGGAACTAAATCTTTTTGTAAGCTACTGAAGTTTTGGTGTGTTATGTTGGTCATTAAAGCTGACTAATGAAAATGGATTATTCTTATGGTACCAGGACACAGGATAGAATTTTTGAGCTTGAAAAGTACTACTTCAATTTTAACTATGGAAAACAGTGTGGAGATTTCTTAAAAAACTGGAAATAGAACTGCCATTTGACCCAGCAATCCCACTTCTGGGCATACACACTGAGGAAACCAGATCTGAAAGAGACACGTGCACCCCAATGTTCATCGCAGCACTGTTTATAATAGCCAGGACATGGAAGCAACCTAGACGCCCATCAGCAGATGAATGGATAAGGAAGCTGTGGTACATATACACCATGGAATATTACTCAGCCATTAAAAAGAATTCATTTGAATCAGTTCTAATGAGATGGATGAAACTGGAGCCCATTATACAGAGTGAAGTAAGCCAGAAAGATAAAGAACATTACAGCATACTAACACATATATATGGAATTTAGAAAGATGGTAACAATAACCCTATATGCAAAACAGAAAAAGAGACACAGATGTACAGAACAGACTTTTGGACTCTGTGGGAGAAGGCAAGGGTGGAGTTTGAGAGAATAGCATGTATATTATCTAGTGAAACAGATCACCAGCCCAGGTGGGATGCATGAGACAAGTGCTCGGGCCTGGTGCACTGGGAAGACCCAGAGGAATCGGGTAGAGAGGGAGGTGGGAGGGGGGATTGGGATGGGGAATACATGTAAATCCATGGCTGATTCATGTCAATGTATGACAAAACCCACTGAAATGTTGTGAAGTAATTAGCCTCCAACTAGTAAAAATAAATGAAAAAAAAAAAAAAAAAAAAGAAAAGTACTACTTCAATTTTAAATAATCAGGAAAGGAAAAATTTCCCAATGGGATAGATGCCTTTTTCCCTCTATGGCATTCCAACCTTGCTCTGTTTTCATGTAAGAGGTTTTATTTATTTCATTTTTTTCCTTTCTAGACATGTGCCCTGCTCTCCCATCCCCCAGATTTTTACAAAAGCTTATTTCCTTCAACATCATTTGTTTTTCGGTATTATATGGAAGAAGTATTTGGAGGATTTGGACCTGGTTTTAAGCCCATTTCTGCTACTTGGTAGCAGCATGACAACTGGACAAGCACTGGGTGAAACTGAACTCACTCTGAAGACAGTATCACAGTAAAAGATGGCTGATCAATATGTGTAATAACTATTTTTCATTCTCTAGGGGTGACTTTGCTTGCTTTGTAATCCCAATGGGCCTTTAAGCATATCCAAACTCTCTCCTTTTCAACAACCATTCACGTTGCAAATATTATATAAGGAGCATTTCAAAACTGTTCCTTCCTGAACTAACCTTTTAAAAGTGATACCTCTTCACCTCTCTTCTCCATATCTGGTCTTTGTTGTTTTCTCCAAGTTTCATTATAAGAAATAGTGTGGTGGCGGTTCCTTGCTGTTTGGTGAGTTTGGCTCTAAAATTTAAAGTCTTTTTATTTCTTCCCAATGAAGGCTTTTGTTCTGGGGTAAATCTTAGTCTATTGAGTCCCTGTATATCCATGTTTCTTTCTCTTTTTCCTTCCCTGCTTTATTAGCTCTAGGGACTTCATGACTCAAACCTGTCAATACTCACTGGCTGCTTTTGGTGAGATGCCCAGTGTTTCTGTACCAAGGCCTCTTTCCAAGTGAGACAGTATAAAGAAGAGCTGCTGGGAGCAGGGGAAGGCATAAAGTCCCTAGTTTCTTAGCAAGATGGCTGGTTTTAATTCTTTAAATACTTCTTCTTCTTGTTCTAAGTCCTTTTCTCAGTCTGTTTTTCCCTCTGTATAATGGATAAGTCCCAGGGGTTTATGAGACTGCAAATAAAGTAACTTTTGGAATAATTTACTTAAAAATGTAAAGTATGTGTGTGTGTGTGTGTTCAGTTGCTCAGTCCTGTCTGACTCTTTACGAACCCATGGACTGTAATCTGCCAAGCTCCTCTGTCATGGGATTTCCCAGGCAAGAATATTGGAGTGGGTTGCTATTTCCTCCTCCAAAAGTATGTATACGAAGGCTTTATTTTGACTCAATTAATGACAGACTGTCTACTTCAGGGATTTTTTCACACTTAATGGACAAATCAAACTTCCCCCTGCTTTGGCCTATCTAAGAAAGACTTGAATTATATGTTCATTTAACTTATGTGAAGTCAACTATTCCCATTCAGCAAGGATAGACACAAAGAAAGAAAGATGACACACAGACAAGACAGAGATAAATAAGTTCTCTTCATCAACAGAAGCTACAGTGACCTATTTCAATGCTTGAATGTTGCACTTGCTGAGAGATGATACGTCAACAACTTTCTAAAGGAATTTCAAGGGTACTTTTTAGCTTAATGAGCTTTTTATCTGCTGTCCTAGTCTGTTTGAGCTGCTATAACAAAATATCACAGAGTAGCTTATAAACAACAGAAATTTATGTCTCTCAGTTCTGGAAGCTGGAAGTTTAAAATCAGGATGTCCAGCATGCCTAGATCAGGGATCTCTGCTGGGTTGCACACTTCTGTATTCTCACATGGTCAAAGGGGTGCTAATTTCATTCTTGACGGTCCCACCCTCATGGCTTAATGGCTTCTCAAAGTCTTTACCAACAAGTACCATCACCTTTGATGGTTAGGATTTCAACATATGGATTTTAAGAGGTACACAAACATTCAGATCAAACCACCTGCTCAGAATAGACCCCAACTCCAAGACATAGGTCCTCTGCACTTCATTCCTCACCAGTAAAACCTTGGACATGTATGTGTCCTGTTTTTCCACTCAGACTGCTAACAACGTGTTTTGCAAGAATAGTGGTCATTTGTTGAATGTCTACAGGGTACCATGCACCGTATACATATGCATGCATCATTACTTGCCTTGAATAGAAATTTTATTTGTTCTATTTTCCGATAATAAAATTGAAGCAAAGATATTTAGTAACTTGCTCAGTGTCACATGGAGTAACATTTTAGCTCAAGTGGCATGTTTCAAACTCACATATCATCATTCCAGGTCCAGCAGGATAAAGGGCAAATTTTTTAGTGTGGCATATAATCTCCTAATCTCCTATTCACGACACCTCCACCCTTATCACCTCTTCCTGCTGCATCCCTGATACATCTACTGCTGAGAAATACTCATCTTCTTTTCCCATACTATCCTATCCTTTTCTGCTTAATTCTGCATGTCCTGCCACATGTCTTTAATAACTGTCACGCGTCCTTTCAGGTTTAAGACACTATAGATGCAATTAGAGTGATTAAGAGCATATCAACTTAGCTCTGTCATTTTCTGGTTATGTGCCTTTGGGCAAATTATTTAATTTCCCAATGCTTCAACCTCCCTTTTTGCAAAACAATTATAAAAGCACACTACAGGATTGTTGGGAAGATTAAATGAGTTTAAATATGTAGGTACCTGAAACAGTGCCTGGCATAGGACAAAGAATTATGCAGTGTTTACTTTTATTAGATTTGCCTCAGACATCACCTCCAGGAAGTTTTCCTTGACCTCTTCTCTCCTCTCTATCGAACTGGTTCAGTGATTCTTTTATAATAATCTACAGTACTAACTTGTTTTAGAATTATCTGTTTAGATGTTTGTCTTTACCATTATATATGAGTTTCTTGAGGTTAGGGAACAACTTAATTTTGATCAGTCAACATCTAGCATATTAACTGGCACCTAATAGGCACTCAAAATGATTAACAAGGGAGTTAAATAATTATTATTGTTTTTCAAATAATTATTCATATTCATATTCTTCTTCTACTTCTTAAAAGCTAATCTTTATGGACTACCTACTCTGTGTTAGGCACTATTTTAAGTTCTTTGCACACGTTCTCTAATATAACCTTTGTACAAATCCCATGCAGGTAGTTATCATGATTAATTCCATTTTATAGAAGAGAATACAGAGTGATTAAATAATTTGCACAGGATCAATCACTAGTATACATGGGGATAAGAATTTAAACCAAGTAATATGATCCAAGAGTCTACGCTGTTAGCTGTTTTAATAGCTGCCTCCAAATGAGTTTAAAGATGGAAGAGCAGAAAGGAGGGAAAAATGAGAGAAAGAAAAGAGAACTGAAAACCCATAGTCTTGGCTGACATCACCTGTGTCCTTATGCAAATACTGCACTGAGTTAAGGATTTATGTTTAATTCTTGACTTTTCACAAAAGTCACTATAAAAAAATAGTCACATGATACTTCTTCATTTGACATGAAAAATTGTGAGTTTTGACCATTATATCATTTAATTCTCTACGTAATACCCCACATAGGAAAAAACATTTCCAAGTTTGTTTCTGATAAAACCTTAATATCTCTTGAGGCACTAGCCTGTTTCGTTCTATCTGATCATTCTATCTGATCATAAAAGTTGAAACAAGCCTTGCTTTGGCTGCTGGAAAACTGAGAGCTAGATATTATCTTGGTTTCAGAACTTATACTGACCTTCTGACTGGAATGGTTTGCATTTCTCCTTTGACCATCCTTCCATCCTAAATTTATTTCTGTATATTTTCTGTATAATTAAATGTATTATATTTATCTTTTCTAACAGATGACTGTTATTATTATTACTTTTAAAAGAGGTGAATATAATGCAATTAAATGTGTTGAGGTAAATATCTGTATGAGATGATGACTTCCACTCTATCACCTGTGGCTTGATGTCATGTAGAATGGTACATACAGTAGCCAATTTACTCTTTGTAACCATCTTAATAATAATTTGATGCTAACCATCTTTCATAGATAAGATTCAGAGAGTTTCAGGACTTTGCCCCAAATCACAAAACTAATTAGTAAGTTTCTGAGTCCAGGGACAGATTGAGAGCTTTCAATGGGGTTTTGCTACCGTGGTGGCCATTGTTTCTGGGCTCTTGAGGGCCGTATCAAAGTAGGTGACTATGCTTCCTACAACACATTAAAAAAAATCACCATTAGATATGAGGTTCTAACTTCAATGGGACAATATTATGACTTAGTATAGTGATATTTGGGCTTCCCTGGTAGCTCAGTGGTAAAGATTGCCTGCAAAGCAGGGCACCCAGGTTCGATCTCTGGGTCGGGAAGATCCCCTGGAGAAGGGCATGGCAACCCACTCTAGTACTCTTACCTGGAGAATCCCATGGACACAGGAGCCTGGCAGGACAGAGTCGGACAGGGCTGAATCAACTAAGCAGCAACAGCATAGTGGTATTTAAGTTGTCACACAATGTAAATATATTAGTTAGCTAACTTAACTCCTACTTTTGCCTTTTTAAAGTTATCTTTGTATTGAGATATGATTGACATATAACATTGTGTAGGTTTGATGTATATAAGATTTTGGTATGACACATTTGTATATTGCAATAGGATTCTACTTTCAGCTCTCAAAATTATGTTTACTCCATCACAAAAGTTGTGAATACCCTTTATAGAAAATATAGAAATTTAGTGAGGTAGAAAGAAGAGAGAAAAAAAAATTACTCAAACTTACCACTTAAACTAAGATTACATTTAAAATTTGTTTATTTTCTATGTTTAATTATTTTTTAAACTTTTCATGGTTGTGATTATACTCTTTTCTACTCTCATTTCTTCCTTAGGGTACTCTAGATATTTTTCCATATTACTATCAGCATTTTACAATAGAATTTTAAATAGCTACAAACTAATTAGGAAAGTAATTCATGATAATTTCCTTAACCTTTCTTCTATTGTTGAGCTTTGAGCTTGTCTTTAATATTACTCATAATATTGCAATAACTGTCTTGGTGCATGTAATTTTTTTTTTTTGTATTTAAGTTATTGTTGTTGTTCAGTTGCTAATTTGTGTCCGACTCTTTGTGACCCCATTGACTATAGCACACCAGGCTTTCCTGTCCTTCATATCTCCCAGAGTTTGCTCAAACTCATGTCCATTGAGTCGGTGATGTCTTGCAACCATTTCATCCTCTATCTCCCCCTTCTCCTCCTTTCCTCAATCTTTCCCAGCATTGGTCTTTTCCAATGAGTCGGCTCTTCGCATCAGGTGGACAAATTGTTGGAGCTTCAACTATAGCATTAGTTCTTCCAGTGAATATTCAGGGTTGATTTCCCTGAGGATTGACTGGTTTGATCTCCTTGCTGTCCAAGAGACTCTCAAGAGTCTTCTCCAACACCATAGTTCGAAAGCATTTGATTTACTACACAACTTTATTTTGTAACATATTACTATGGAAGAATACATATTACTGTATCATAATTTTTCTTTAACTATTTCTATGATTAATAGAAAATATGTAAATATTTTCATAATTATTTTCACTTATAACCCTATGAATTTTATTTATTCATTTAAAAACCTTATTCTGAGAATGTTATTTTCCATAGGTTTCATCAGCTTGACAAAGGCATGGCACAGAAATTGTTAAATACTCCTGCTCTGCTGAATAAAATATTTGTAAAAATAAGGTCATCATATCTTAAATTCTTTGGATTTTCCACATGTAATTTTTACCTAATGCAGACTTTCTTTTGGAGAATGTGCTTTTTGTATATCCTTTATTCTTTCTAACATGACTTTAAAATCATGTCTGTTGAACTCTTATCACATGTGTCAGATGCTTCACTTTACCTCTATTATCTCATTTAATTCTTCAGAGTGGGCTATGAGATAGATACTATTATGTCCCTCTTTTAATGAATGATGAAAATGAGACACAGAGATATTAAATAACTTACCTATTCATGGTGCTGTTGAGTGGAGGAAACTGTTTGCGTAGGTTCTAAGATACATGGTCTTAAATGTGGTCTCATTAAGCCAAGAGTCACTTAGGTAACTTTAATCAAAGGCCACTGAAAAACATAACCCCTACCTTGTTACAATGAAAATTCCAAGAATTAATAGGATAAGGACATGCTTCCGTTCTTCATTATGTAGAGGAGTTTCTGTGCTGATCATATTGCATTTTCCGTCCAAAATTTCCCCCCTTTTCATCCCTGCTCTCTCCCCCAGAATCTAAACCTCAAGAATGGCATCATTTGGGCTCCACTTTTCTCTACTTTTGATTGTGTTCTGCTAATGGCAAGGACTGGCAAGAAAAAGGAGGAAGGGCTAGGGGAGGGTTACCAATATTTCTTTCTCTACTTTCCCCTGCCGGCAATGGTTTTTACAGGCACTGTGTTCCTTTTTCTATGATCACATATCCTATGTGAAAGTTCCTCTTCCCTTGCTACAATTTTTTTTTGAGTACCAGTAACATCATTCCCTCCCCTGACCCTTCAGATCTCGGTTGATAACAGCTTTCAACTATTGCTAGTCCCTGGGTTCTCCATCATCTCTTGCTGGTTGCCCTGACCTTTTTCTCTCTGTAAATAATAACTTCGTTGAGCTTTTTCCAGTTAACCCTTTGAATGGACCATCTGATTTTTATCAGTGCTGAAATTGATAGTTTCCTTTTGTAGATGGAATGGCCAGTACTTCTCCATAGTTCAGGAAAGTAAAAAGCAATTTTTCCCCCCTAAACATTCACATTCCTATGCATGAAGATTTTTATAGTTGATAAAAATATATTTTGATGGATGAGCAGTTGGACAGGGGAGAAGAAACAGTGGAAAGGATCCTGGACTAGATCTGAAAACTATGCCTACTTTTGTATCTATCTTCCTAATGTAAACTTGGGCAAAATCTATAACCTCAATAAGACTCAATTTCTTTATTATAGCAAGGACAATAAGGATTCTTGTCAAAAGGCTGTATGAGGAACAAATAAAATGATCCCAAGGAAAGACTGTATTCTATGAAGAAATGTATAAAGTAAGGTATTTGAAAGTTGACTAATTGCTCACTCACTAAGTTTACTAAAAATAGACCATAAATACGGAAGCACTACAATAATTGGAAATTTTATAAATGTGATTTAATTCTGCATCTTGGACATTGTAAAAACCTAAGGGCCTATCATATACCCAAGTATCCTTCACTCTTTCTAACATGACTTCAAAATATAAATGTGTATTGACCACTTACCACATGTATCAGATGCTTCACTTTACTTCCATTGTCTCAATTAATTATTCAGAAAGTGCTATGAGATGATTACTACTATTTCCCTCATTTAGCAGGTGATGAAACCGAGGCTCAGGAATATAAATAATTTGCCTATTGACAGAGCTGTTCTGCAGAGGGAACTGAATCCAGTGCCAGCAGACCACCTGACTTGGACTAGTTAGTAAATATTTCAAGAAGTCTTCACTAAGTGCCTACGTGACTAAGTATTTACTAAGTGACTGGTCTCAAATATCTGTCTTGCAAAAAAAAAAAAGCTGAAAAAAGAAATACATGAGTTACCTAAGTAAGAGCGCACTCCACTCATTCTGACCAGGCAGGAGGGAAAACATGAGAGAATAAAATAAGATGGCAGATAGAAAATGATCTATCTGGTGTGACTCTAACACAGGATGATTGTGAGAAAGAGGTGCTAGAAAACACGCAAGCTCAGGCAAAGGTGAAAGTTTTTTTAAAAAATGAAAATGTTAGTCGCTCAGTCAATGTCTGAGTCTTTGCAACCCCATGGACTGTAACCCGCCAGGTTTCTTTGCCCATGGAATTCTCCAGGCAAGAATACGAGAGTGCGCAGCCGTTTCCTTATCCAGGGGATCCTCCTGACTCAGGGCTTTTACCTGCATCTCCTGTATTGCAGGTGGGTTCTTCACCATCTGAGCTACCAGGCAAAGGTACTAAGTGTAAATAGGAACATAAATACAAAATAGGCTTCTAGGCCAAATGGAAAAATAGGGTTGACTATATGTAAGTGAGAGGCAGATGGTATAATCAAGGAGAGAGTCTGGAAACTTCTGACTTGGATTACCTCCTGGGCAGCATCCATGCATTCTCAGTCCTTTCTGCCTGTTTGTGACCCCGTGGACTGTAACTTGCCAGGCTCCTCTGTCCATGGGATTTCCCAGGCAAGAATATTGGAGTGGGTTGCCATTTCCTTCTCTTGGGCATCTTCCCAACCCAGGGATTGAATTGTGTCTCCTGCATTGGAAGGCAGATTCTTTACCACTGAGCCACCTGGAAAAAAAGAAGCATTACTACATGGCTATCGTGGCACTGAACCGATACAAGGATAAGCTTTGAGGTTGGATGTCATAATTTGAATTCAGACATAATAAGAAAAATCACCGGGATACATAAACAGAGATATTTGCAAGCCTTTGAAAATCTGGATCTAAAAGTTAGGAGACGGGTCAAGACTAAAGAAATATAATAAGATATTTCATGAATACTGCAAAGAATTGGCTATTTTTAAGAGCTGAATTTTTTGAATAGTACAGGTTCGTGACTTTAAGCACTGAAAACTTTAAAAATAATCACTTAGATGATCTTTCTAAAATTATACTGCACATTTTTCTGTCACCTTAAATGGTGCATCTTGAACCAACAATTTTTCTTGTTGGTTTACAGTCATCACTATTTCTTATGATAGCATGCTGTAATGCAGTGATGTTGTTGGAATAATTGAGATAAATAGAAATGTTTCCCTTTGTTAAACAACTTCAGATCATTGTTGTGCCTTTTGTTCTTGAGTTTCATTTTTATCATTTCTATGATTTCTCAGTTGTTGTCAGCTGTCATTTGTTGCAGCTATCAGCATGTCACCATGAACTGATATACTGTATCTCTTCAATCATTTACTTTTGAACTAACACTAGTTGGGAAACCAGATAATCATATGTATGATAGCTATCTACAGAGCATGCCCAGAGAGTTTTGGAAGGAGGAAGAGAGCATCTTCTTAAGAGGGAACTACAGGAGCTTTAATGAAATAGAATTGGGATACTTCTTTTGACTCTTTAAAGGACTTCTCTGTTTATTTTTTAGTTCTTGACTGTGTTTCATAAAGGTATCAGGGCCAGAATTTGAGGTCTGGATTAGTAAAATGTTTTTGTATACTTCCCCAAAAAGGGTAAGATAAACCAATAGTTCAGGACAGTATAGTTTAACGCATAGTTTTATTTCTCAGACACAGAATCTGCTCTGATTTCCATCAATTATTTGGATTAGTTTTTCACATTATTTTTTCAGTTCATTTGCTACAAGAAAAAAATGTAAGGTCTATTTGATTAACAGGTCTTTAGGGGTGTCTAAGACTGTGTAAGGTCAGTGCTTTAAATTAGAATACTTCTGTTAATTTTTCCAAGGCGACTAGATCAAATTCAGTCGATTGAATACTCCAGTGTTTCTGCAGGCTGTATCCTCATGTATTGGTCCATGTGCTGTTGCATTGTTTTCTAGGCAGGTTTTATTGATTCATTATCTTGTGCTCCCCTATGCTAACAGCCTGGAATGCACTGCTGTCTCTTTCTCTAGTTAAGAGTGTCCTTCTCCATTTGTCACCGTGTGTCACCACAAGTGCTGCTTTGAAGCTCTTTTTCTCTCCCACGTGCATGTTTGTTAGCAGTTTCTTGGTAGTGTCTACTGGGTTATTTGTCTCCAAGGAATATCATTTTCAGTTTATTTCCTCTGATATTCATTTAATGACTTGTCACTTTAACTCAAGCTATAATTTCCTGTCAATTATATTGTAAATTTCTCATGCATCAGTCAGCATGTCTCTTGATGTTCCTCCTGTTATGTCTTGTCTACAGAAATTTCCTTCCCTCTGTGACCTTTGATTTCCTCAGAGTAGTGTCTTGCTCTCTCCCTACCGAATGGCCAAGAATCTATTGCCTGTTTTTACTCCGGTAGCTACAAAATCAGCAAAATACTTGAAAGCATACGAAGCAGCTCCCTCCACTCTCATCTTTTATATCTTATACTATCTAGACAGACATGCATGCACAGGGAGAATGCCATGCAAAGATTGGAGTTATGCTGCCAAAATTCAAGAAACTACTCGAAGTGAGGATTGAGGTCTAGAACTGAACCCTCCCTGGTATTTTCAGAGGGAACATCACCTTGCTGACACCTTGCTTTTGGATTTACCTTATGGGCTTGCCTGATGGCTCAGATGGTAAAGAATTTGCCTGCAATGCAGGAGACCTGGGTTCAATCCCTGGGTTGGAAAATCCCCTGGGGAAGGGAATGGCTGCCCAGTCCAGTATTGTTGTCTTAGAAATCCCATGGACAGAGAAGCCTGGCGGGCTACAGTTCCTAGGGTCACAAAGAGTCGGACATGACTGAGTGACTAAAACTAACACTTTATGACTGTGAGACAATACATTTCTGTTATTTAAGCCACTCAGTGTATGGTATTTGTTATAATAGTTCTAGACAATTAATCTAACCCTCGTGATCTAACTTTTTAAAAACAAAAGCACAGATTAATTCAAAGAAAAATATTTTGGAGAATCTGCCTTGCCCACCTTTATATTTTCTATGTTAAAAAAATATAGAAAAGCTTTTCATTCAGCTCAAAGAGCTACTTTCAAAGACAGTGGTTCACAAACTTGGCTACACACCAGAGACACTTGGGGGACTTTTCAAAAGATCCAGATGTCTAAGTTTTACTTTCTGAAGAGTCAGATTCAGTATGTTTGGGAAATAACTTGCTTATATATTTTGAACAATCTTTTTAGGTAATTTTTATGATTAGGTAAGTGTAGGAAGCACTGATCTAAAGAGCTGAGTAATGAAGGAGATATATCAATATAATTCTTGCAAAAAGAGATCATCTAATAAAATTTCAACTCCGTCACCTCCAGTTTCATTAATTTTAAGATTGTATAAGCTAACCAGAAAAACCTCTGCCCTGAACTTCATTCTTGAGAAGCAAAAGTGATGGTGACCTTGGGAGAGAAGAATGTAATAAACTTCTAGGAGCTTTAACAGCCAAAGAATAAAATTTTGTGGATAGTTGGGTACTTTAGGAAATCAGACTTCATTCACTGTTCATTCAGCAGAGTTACAGAGAACCTACAATGAATCAGTTCATATAGACTCAGGCAAAGTTGAGATATTTTCCTCTGACCAGAGCTTCTAAAGAGAGAAATGGCTCAAAAAGTAATGACAGCTAGTTTTGCAATGTAATTTTGAAACTAGGACCTCAGGTAGTTACAGAAAACAACATGGCTATCCAAGGAGCCCTCTCAAGCCTCTGGATTCTAAAAATCACATGCAGAAGATGGGAGAGAGACATATAAACAAAAATACAAAAAAAAAAAAAAAAAGAGCATGGTGATATGAAAATTGTGTGAGAAAATCTTGAAGTAGCAGAGCAGGTAATGCAGTTTCCATTTATAGACAAATAAACTAAAATTAATGAAGGTTAAATAACTTGGTTATACCTTGGACCTAGCCAAGTGGTACTGTGTCCCATTCTCCATTTCCTCTAGTATGCTGCTGCCCAAAGCTAACCCTGATGTTTCCTCTGACATCAACCTAAAGGAATCAAGTGGGTTTACTTTGCAGAAGATAGAGTCAGAACTGCTACTTCACCTCTTATACATACAAACCTATCTACAAAGGAAGAGAATACTCATAAACCTTCAAAATAATAATATTTTAAAGCTAAAACCTGCCATAACATATTATCGAAGAGAAAAGGGATATCAGTATTCCTTTTTGTGATGCCCCAAATCATGATGTATCATTATGTTTTTGTTTTTTCTCTGTCAATTTTTATAACCTTCCATATCTTTTTGAATCACTGTTGTAAACTCTCTGATTTTGAAAGGGTGCTTGATTGTCTTTTAGTGCCAGGACTTGAAAGTCCAGAAATGAATCTTTCCTCATGACCAATTTATGACTTCCCCTTTCTGTTCAGATATGGTTATAACTTCATCTTTTAAAGCTAGCTCTTAGTTTATTTTTGATGAATGATTGACACCCCCACTGAATATAGAGTTTTGGCTGTAAATACCCCAATTGTGCTCCCAAAGACTAGGAGTGTGGTTGCATGCTCAGTCATTCAGTCTTGTCAGATTCTTTGCGACCCCCACAGACAGTAGCCTGCCAAGGTCCTCTGTCCGTGGGATATCCCAGGCAAGAATACTGGAGTGAGTTGTCATTCCCTTCTCCAGGAGATCTTCCCATCCACGGATCGAACTCACGTCTCCTGCATTGGCAGGCAGATTCTTTACCACTGAGTCACCCAGGAAGTTGGAAAGATTAGGAGACAGGCTTCTAAATCATTAGTTGACTGCTTGATGTATATTGGACAAGGTCAAAGAGTTTGTTAATTGCCTAATTGATCCTTCCAACAAGTCTTTGAGGTAGGGGGCTAATTTCATTGAACTCATTTTGCCAATGGGAAACTAAGGCACTGGGAGTGTGTATATCATTGCCTTTTATTCCTGTATTATGAGCAATCCCGGGAAAAGACTTGTTTTCTTTCCCACCTTCCATCTCTAGTCTGGAACAGGTTATTTTCCCAACACAGGATGGGAATAAGAATAAGAGAGAAAATAGTAAATAATAAGAAACTAATACAGAACATGTTGGAGTAAGCTTGGACATAGAAATTAACTTTTTTTTTTTTTTTTAGAAAATCCTTCTGTCATCACAGATATATTTATAACCCTTGCCTAAAACATCAGAACTGACTGACATACTAAATTATTGAATCATGATCTACTTTGGAAGGGAGAACACAGTCAGGATGTTGACAAAAATGCAAGTGGATGTTTTATTCTCTTTGAAAGGAACAATTAGGGTCATGACCCATAACTTACAGAGAGTGCTATGCAATTTTGGAAGAACTAAATGGACATCAGAAATACATCATGGAGTTTCTGAGCAAAGAGCAAGGATATGCACAAAAAGGTCTTTCTCAGGAGACCAGAGATGAGAGATCTGAACCCAGTCAAGAGAGTTAAAGGGGACACATGGGTGGGGCTGAAGGGCCAGGTGGTTGTAAGGAACTAGCTTTTCATTGAATTTCCCTGCCTTCATTAGTCAGTTGCAAGTGTGCATAAAAATGCTGTGGCAAGGTCTGGCATTCACCATCATCTATTTCAGGTGGCATGAGAACCACTTAGCAACCTCTGTGTGGGAACCCACTGGGATCTTAACGCTGCCATCATACAGATACAGAAATCAGGTCCAGGTGAAAAGACTTGCCCAAGGTCACAGGGCTCATTAGTAACAGCCTATGGACTGAAGCCCAGGGCATTGAATTCCCGAGTTTTTACTTCATGTACACTATACTATCCCTATGCTTGCATGCTAAGTTGCTTCAATTGTGTCTGGCTCTATGTGACCCTATGGTCTATAGCCTGACAGCCTCCTCTGTCCATGGGATTCTCCAGGCAAGAATACTGGAGTGGGTTGCCATGCCCTCCTCCAGGGGATCTTCCTGACCCAGGGATCGAACCCGGCTCTCTTACATCTCCTGCATTGACAGGCAGGTTCTTTACCACTAACACCACCTGGGAAGCCCATATTTTTCCTTCCCTTTTATCAACTCATTCCTTCATTCAACAAGCATTTCTTAAGTGATCAATAAATTCTAGGCACTCTACAAGGCATTAGAGATTCAAAGTCAGATGAAGCAGTTTTTGACCTTAGACCTCATCGTCCACTGGAACAGTCATATCCGTATTAAGATACTGACATAAAACGATACATAACACGAGAGTGGCTGTGGGAACAGAGAAGAGGGATGCATTTGGAATGACACAGAATATTTTTTATTATTAGGCTTGACTTTCCAAAATCAGTTAGTTACCTCAGAATTCTAATTCAGATCATTGATCTGAAATGAGATTTGCTATGAAAACATAAGCTTAGATTTTTCTTTTCTTATGAATGTGAATCAGAGCCATCATAGCTTTGGAGATTTGCTTTTTTTTCAAGCTTTTATTATTTTATTATTGTGTCCCAAAACAAGACATGTTGAAGTCAATGTTGTGTTTGTTTGGTGTGCAGCAAAATGATTCAGTTATACATATATGTTCTTTTTCATTACAGGTTATCACAAGATATTTGGGCTTTGTGGTGGCTAATTGTTAAAATTCCACCTGCCAATGCAGGAAATGTGGGTTCAATCCCTGGGTTGGGAAGATTTTCTGGAGAAGGAAATGGCAACCCACTCCAGTATTCTTGCCTGGGAAATCCCATGTACAGAGGAGCCTGGTGGGCTACAATCCACGGGATCACAAAAGAATCAGACACGACTGAGCAACTAAACAATAACAAGAGACTGAATATAGTTTGCTGTGCTACACAGTAGGACTTTATTGTTTATCTATTTTATGTATAGTGGTTTGCATCTGCCAATGCCAAACTTTTAAGGGGAAAAGGGAGAGGGATAACACTGAGCTCTAAATGTAGCCTCAGAACTATCTCAGGTTCATAAAAATTTTAAACAATCGGCCAATCTAAACGCAAAAGTGCCTTCGGCTCTCTGGCTTTAGAATGTCATGCTTTTCACACTGGATTAACTGGTCTTCCAAGTTTCCATTGAAAACTTCTAATATGGCAATTGTGATCAAAGTAAGATGATATTTTAAAAACAATCTTGATGATCACAACTGCAGAACAGAGCACAGTGCTTTTTAGAAACCATATAACCATGAATTGCAGATGGCATTTCAAGCATATACTCTTCAACTGTAAAAAACATCTGTGAAAATTATTAGGCAGCATCTTTGAGAGCTGTATAATTTTACATAGAAGAATGTCTCAATGGCTTAAGGACTAAGTTGCTTGCAGGTTAGGTTAGGAACATCAGCTCTCTATCTCTTGTGCAGTTGACCCACTGTGCACCTTACATGATACACTTCTGCTCTCTGAGCTGCCATTTCATGGAGTAGAAAACCTGGAGAATGATATTTATTTCTTCCTTAGAATATGGTGAAGGGGTAGACATTTGCACCACAGATGCTTTTGCAACCAAACAAGTGGGGGAAAAAAACACTTTAAAATAGTTTTCAAAACTTTATCATACTGACTTATTTTTAACTGATGAGGTAGAGGAATAAGTTCCTTCCTTTATGCGGAAGTCTTCCTGGAAAGGGTTTTACATGTATTATCATGAATATCACAAACTCCTGGTAGAAAATGCTGGTGACCAATGAGTCACAACAAGATCACAAGAATGGACTGGAATCTAAAGCCTCGGTCCCCAGATACAGGTAAAAATTGTGCACAGCCAGTCCTAGAGCTGGGAGACTAGAGCCTCGTGTTGCTTAAAACCTGGTTTTGTAAGAGTAGAATCTGAATATCTATATTATACACTCAGACATGAGTAGGAATAGAAAAGCAAATCTGGGAATACAACAGTATTGAAAGTCTTCTTGGATATAGTACACAGTCCCACAGAAGACCACCCTCTTAGAAATTTCTTAAAGGGTGATTACCTGTTTTACACACAGTGAGCCTCAAAATCTTGACTTCCATCTTCAGTAGAGCTCATCATTTCCAGGTATTTATCTATCTATCTATCCAGGTGTTTATGTCTATAGACAATAATATTGATCTTTAGATAGGCATGTTAACTTGAGACTTCATAAAGAAAAAACTTTATTGAGAATGATTGAACCCATTCATAGGGTAGGGAACTATATACAGTTTATCCATACACATACAATGACCTGTACAGAATATTTCCAAGTGTTCTGTCAGTATCTAATTCTTCTTCACTAACAGACTGGTGACAGTGTTTACCCAATATAAACAGGAATGTTGTCACTCTTCTGTCCTTATCTGGTCTGCATCGTTTTATGGACATTCCAAGTCATCCCTGCCTTGTGCTTCCTGCCGTGGGGTGCTGTCGTCCTTTCAGTTCTTCTGGTACTAATCCCTGAAGCTTCTAAACTTGGAGTGTTGGCTCCCAAGCCTGCCAGATGCTGCAGCTCCCTGCCTCGTTAAACAGATTGCACCGAGTCTAGGTTCTTCAGGGGCAGTTGGAGTCTTTTGGTAGAAACACAATTTTCTTTGAGCTTGGAGGCATTAAGATGGGGACAATTAAACATTATGGTGGAATCTTTTAGCTTCTGATGCTGGCTTGTTGACAGTACCATGCCATTCCCTAGGCAGCACTATTAAATTCTCACTCTATAACCCAAACCGCTCAGGGACTTGTGTTACCTTTCCTAATAAACCTCTTCTCTCTTCTTCTTTCTTTCTTCTCTTCTTCTCTTTTTCCCTTTAATTCTGACTGAACATTTAGTACATGCTCCCCACTCTACTAAGCACTAGACATATAAAAATAAAATAACCATATTTGTTGCATCCTACCCTAAACATGGGCTTCCCAGGTGGTGCAGTGGTAAAGAATCCATCTACCAATGCAGGACAAGAAGTTTCAATCCCTGGATTGGGAAGATCCTCTGGAGTAGGAAAGGGCAACCCACTCCATTATTCTTGCCTGGAAAACTCCATGGACAGAGAAGCCTGGTAGACTACAGTCTATGGGATTGCAAAGAGTTGGACACGACTGAGCACCCCACATCCTAAGCTTACAGTCTAGCAAAGGTGGTAGTCAAGTAGACAAAAAAAAAAAAAAAAAATTAAAAACTGTGATATGTGCTGAATGAGATACAAACTACCGTGGAGATAATTAATATTGTTGGAGAACCAGGGATCTTTCATGGAGAAGATGAATCTTGAAAGGAGAGTACATCTTTCATCAGAGAGAGGGTGTTATATAGAATAAAAACAAAATGATGGGGGATCTCTGGGTGATGTGCTGTCCACTGTTACTTTTCAGTCCAAGCCAACAGTCATAGTCATGGCAGATGAGTGTACCTTGTGTATATTCCACATCAAAAAACTCTTCAAATATCCAGTTTAAATTTCCTTGCCTCCAGGGTACCCGTTCCCAGTTTTTCATCTCTTACATAATGATTTGTCTTCCTCTTCCCCTCCACACGCCACAAATACAAATATGTTTTCAATCTGATCTTTATGAACAAGTCAAAGTTTGTTACCAGCCTTTGCCTGGGAATGTCTGTGAAGCCAAGAGAAGACTAATTCCACTCACCAGCCCACAGAAGACACACAAGCCTTCTTCTGCAGGAGTCTACAGATAGACATTGATGGATTCTTCAGGTCATTGTAACCCATGGTGCTAGAGATTAGATGGATAGATCCATGGGCTGTTACTAGACAAAGCTGTAAGAATATAGCCTGCAAAACTGCTGCATTTTGCTTGTTTCTACAAAACTGTCTCCACCTCTCCACTTCTCAAATGTTTTCAGGTACTTTATGCAGGTACTAAAATGCAGGAAGTGGGGCCACTGCTAAGGATTTCCATAGTTCATCATAATTATAGTTTTTATATTAGTTTCAAAAGTTGCTTTTGTTCAAAATAGATTAAATAACTCACTTTTGGTCTTGGAAGAAATTCAAACAGCCATCATTTGGCACGATGCCTCAGATCATTACAAACTTTACTATAGCAATGAATTCAACATAATTCAACAAATATTTGAAGATCAATTATATGGATAGACACTGTGTTAGGCTGTGAGGAGAAGGGGGATGTAAAGATGAATGAGGCATGGTCCCTACTTCCAAGGAGCTGGTAATTCAGTAGCTAAAATAAATATTCACAGAGCAAACAATATTACAGATAATAAATAGCTTTCTGTGGGAAACAAGGAGGCAGAAACATTTTCACACTCACTTAGTAAATGTGTATAAGCATCAACAAAATTACACCGTTTGATCTGAGAACATTGTAGAAGACATGCTCACATTAAAATTCCAGAAATCTGTGGATAAATGAGATGGACAAATGGAAATCTGTGGATAAATGGAAAAATGAGAATCTGAGCCCTACTTTACCACTTACTGCATGGTCTTGAGTTGTTCAAACTATCCGTGCCTTAGTTTTGCTTTATTTTTGTCTATATTTTAACACAGAATAATAATGTTAACCTCATAGGTTGTTGAAAGGATTAACTAGGAAAAATAGATGAAAAGTGCTTTGCCAATTATAGAAAAATTATAGTTTTTAATTATTGCTATTATTGGCATAATACTGTGTCAATTATAGTTTGTAATCATTACTATTATTCTTTTGGTTAACCTCCATAAGTAAAATGAGAAGGGCCTTCTTATAGAATACAATGGGGCTTCTCTGGTAACTCAGATGGTAAAGAATCTACCTGCAATGCAGGAGACCCAGATTTGATCCCTGGGTCAGGAAGAGTCCCTGGAGAAGGAAATGGTTACCCACTCCAGTATTCTTGCCTGGAGAACTCCATGGACAGAGAAGCCTGTCAGGCTACAGTCCATGGGGTCACAAAGAGCTGGACACGACTGCATGACTAATACACTTTCACATGCAGAATTAGAATTGCTGGGTAGAATACTATAAACAACATACCTAGCTAAGAGGTAGAATTCACTAGAATTTCAGTGAATTCTCCATGGACCAGTGGGCCAGTACCTTCTCCATGCCTTGTCTAATAGAACAGTGGTTAAGCCTGGATGATCCATTTTCTGCCTATTTTAGTGGTGTGATATAAAAGCAACCAGCTGGATTTCCGGAATTTCCTGGGATGTTTCTGAGGTTAGCTGTATTGTTCAGAAGGCATTCACGTAGAAGGACAAATTATACCCTGGTACTAAATACATTTATTTTACATAGCATCTTCCAGAGTTCTACAAAGTGTTCTGTTGAGAAATGGAACACCATGTTCTTCTTTATTTTATTTTTTTAATTAATTTATTTGTTTTTAATACTAATTGAGATACCCAGGCTAATCTCTGTTCACTTCTTATTCTGTAGGCTAAACCAGAACTCTTTTTATTCTGTCCATGATAATTATCAGAAACAAAGGCCTTTAGTAACTGTGTTGAAGATTTGTGATTCTCTGAATGGCAACACATATTTCTGGAGTTTGCTTACTTTCCAAAGTGAGCCTGTGGTTTTGCTCGGGAGTCTCAATTATGTCCTCTTGCTATAGAACAGAGATGCCAGGTAACATTTCATTGCTTCTTGCCACCTCTAAGACAAATGAAGAACTAGCATAGCAGACAACGAATATCAAACTCATTAATGGGCTTTGGGGGTCACCAACTAAAATGCTACCTAAATCAGTTGGAGGACAAAGAGGGTGAATTATAAGAAATGGGATGACATGCTGACGAGTCCTATCTCCATGAAAACAGATGATTCTGTAGGTTTCAGAACAGATGTACATTCATCTTGTATTTTCCTGAGGCTATTGGCAAGTGACTCTGGCTGAACAGTCTAAAATAAAGGTGAAAAATCACCCTGGTTCAGTAAAGTCTCTGCACCAACCTTTCTTGGTCTTCTCCAAAGGTTCACTTTGTAAAATACAGAGTATCAGTCCCTTGGGTCTTGGACCACTGGCATAAGCTAGGAGGAACTCTGATCCCAGGAAATAATACCTACCTGTGAATTCCTGGCATGTGTTTGGTTTTCTTTTAGCTTTATGCCTGTGGAATTAAAATTAGCATTGTGGGAATTTCTCTTCCTCTGTCTTCACACCCACGCAAGCCAGTAGCTATATCTCCTCTCAAGTGGATAGTTCCAGTTAAAAGAGATAATTTGGTGCCCTCCAGTGGCTCAGCCTGACAGCCTTTCTCTTGACCTCTCAAGCTCTTTCATACCCGCAGGAATGGAGCATCTCTGTCCATCTTTGGAGGGCTCCTTGGTTATTTACAGGTAATCACCATTATTAGCAAAGAAATCACCATCTCCTTAATACTGTGTAATTCTCAGAGAAGAAGAAATCAGAGAACAAAGACAAACTTCCCAGACTTTTCTTTGTACCAAGAGTTAAAAACAATGAAAATCCAGTATTAAAAAAATCCCAGTAATACCACCATTGCTTTTAATTATATGGTTCTAATAAAAACTACTTATTCCTTTTGCCTGCATGCATTTTCCATGGAGTAAAGTGCGGGACTAGATGATCTTTATTAATGATCAATTGAATTATCAATCACTCAATGATTCTTTATCATTGAAATCCTATGGAAGGGAAAAATAAGATGACTTTCACTCTTCAACACTTGATAAAATGACTTTTATTATTTTGACAACTTTATTTTCTTAAAGACTTTAGAAAAGAAGTTAGGATAAAATCCCCACATAAGTTATGCATGGTACAAGTGAGTATACACTTAACATATCCAAAGATTCTTGTTGCTGCTACCCTTTAGGATACTTAGATGGTACCTTGAAAAGTCATCAAGGAAAAGCATTCTAATTTCTTTGTTTGATGAGGATGGAGAACATATAGTTGCATTTTTATAGCACTAAGTTAGTGCTTGGTCCATAATGATCAACAAATAGATCACTAAACTAATAAACAAATGAATAAATGAATGGGGGAAAAATGTTTGTCTTACCTCCTGTAATTCATAAGCAGAGAAAGCAACTGTATTTATGATATAAAGAGCAAGAAAAAAAATCCACCTAGACCTTAAATTATCCTTTTTCTTTCTTTCCCTGAACCCTAACTTAACTTGAATCTTACCATTAGAGATAAATTTGTCCCTCAGGGAAACAGCCATCTACTTCAGTGTTCCTTTTAAAGAGGTAGTTTTCTGAAAGAATAATAGTTTATGGTGGGTAGCACAAGCTCAGTAAAAGATCGTTGAATAAAGAAAGAAATGTATCAAGGTATTATTAATCATGAACATTCATGCAAGACTTGATTTGGAGATTAGCAGATCAGTCTCATGAAGAGAGGTGTAAAGTGAGAAGAAGCTGATGGTAGTATAATTGTAGTGTTGGGGGCTTGGTAGTGGTGGTTGTAATTCCCTAGAGCATGAAAATTTATTTAAGGCAAGTAGCTCTATTTGGAATTTTAAAATGGGGACATTGGTTAGGCAGATGAATACACTTTTACTCTAGACTTTTGCTGCATAATATAGTAGCAACTAATTACCTGTGGCTGTTGAACACTTGAAGCATGGCTAGTACAAATTGAGATGGCTAATCCAAATTAAGATGTGCTCTAAGAATAAAATACACACGAGGTTTTGAAGACCAGGATGTAGCAATGGTAAGAAGTGATTGGATTCTGAGTACATGTTGAAGTTGGCACCCACAGGATTTGCGGGCAGATTGAATGTGGGAATTGAGGAGTAGGAGTCAAGAATGGGCTCTCAGGGTGGATCTGCTATCAACTGAGATGGTGTGTACTCTGGAGGAAATATGAAGAGAGTCAGGCTCAAAGATTTTAAATGATTCCTGTAAGGTCACACTGATAAGTCACAGAGAAACAGAGTTCTTCTGGCTGATAAAGAACTCAGAGATATGCTGTTTTGTCCTTTTATTTTATAGATGAAGAATTTGGGGTCTAGTGAAGAGAAGTGACTTGGTCAATATCACACTGCAAATGAAGAACAGAATTTTTAAGGTAGACTTCCCGACTGATAGCCTGGTGATTCTTTTTTTCACTGCTGTGTGGTAAGTTGCTCCAGTCGTGTCTGATTCCTTGAGGCCTCCTGGACTGTAGCCTCCCAGGCACCTCTGTCCATGGGATTTCCCAGGCAAGAATACTGGAGTGGGTTGCCATTTCTTGCCCCAGGGGATCTTCCTGACACAGAGATCGAACCCAGGTCTGCCGCATTGCAGGTGAACTGTTTACCATCTGAGCCACCAGGGAAGACATTAATAAGAATATCTTAGGTAAATACAGTTTTTTCTATCTTTTTGCATTTGTCTATTTCTACTCCACTTGGTTATAAGCAAGGTTTCATGTCTTTGAATATAAAAACACAAAATATGACAGGAAAGTCATAACAACGTTGGCTTAGAAAGGGACCTTTTTTTTCTCATTTAGTAACAAATTTAACTGAAGTTCTTTCATGGGCTCTCAAAGGTGGACGTATGCGATGTCTTAGAATATACTGTCCATGACACAGCAGTAGAAAGATAGTGCCAAGTCATGATTGAACTTTTCTTGTCGTGTCTCTCAACTCAACTCTCTGGCAGAGTACCAAGCACAGTATTATAAAAACAATTCCATGAGTAGTCCAGTCTTAGGTGAGGGTTGTAAGCCAGTTTGAAGTATCTAGCAGAAATTCTCCTCAAGTTCCAAGAGAAATTATAAAATAGTTTGATTTATTTTTTAATAAGGACATTGGAATTGCACATCCAAATGACTGCTATCATTCCAAGTCACCACCTTGGGAGGTTGTGAATCTGTGCTAATGATGCAACTGTGGCTCAAAACTGTTTCTGAAAATCTGCATTCAGTGCCAGCTTAAGGAATCAAACAAAGCCACTGGCCTCACTTTTTTTTATAGTCTCAAATTGCATCATTCAATTTTTTCCCTAGCCATCTGACCCACCACACAAACTTACCCAGAGACTTACAAAATATCTTTGGCTATTTTAAAGGATAAAGGCATATTCAAAGAAGGCAGATTTGCTGCCAATAAAGATGATCAAAATAACTTGGTTGGAACTTCAGGGTGCCAATATTTAACATCCCTATCTTCCATCGCTGAATTTGGAAGCAGCTTGGAGATGGATGTGCTGCCACAGTGCAGTGCTCTGCTGTTTCCGACTCTGCGATCCCATGGACTGCACAGCCTTCCAGGCTCCTCTGTCCATGGAATCCTCCAGGCAAGAATACTGGAGTGGGTTGCCATGCCCTCTTCCAGGGCGTCTTCCTGGCCCAGAGATCGAACATGCGTCTCCTGCATTGGCAGGCAGATTCTTTACCTCTGAGCCACCTGGGAAACCAGAATGTAGCTAGAGAGCTACTTACCACATTTACAATGTTAATACTGATTGAAACATCTAACTTGAGATCTCTGGAAATGTATTGCCTTGCAGATCCATCAACCCTAGTATGACTTGGTGATCCACCCATTCCCTGACTGACAAGGCAGAAACACGTCTGGCTCAGGGACAGACCCCTCACCCATGGTGACCAAACTTGTATACACATCTTCGGCTGCCCTGCAGTAACCGAGGGAGGAGAGAGAAGAATTGGAAGAGGTCCCCAGGGCCTCCAGATTTTGGACCAGTTTATGGCACCTAACAAAAAAGGAAGAAGAGGGAGTCAGAGGATGAGATGGCTGGATGGTGTCACTGATGCAATGGGCATGAACTTAGGCAAACTTCGGGAGGTGGTGAGGGACAGGGAAACCTGGTGTGCTGCAGTCCATGGGGTTGCAAAGAGTCAGACACAACCAGGCGACTGAGCAACAGCAAACAAGGAACGCATCCCTCCTGCTAGAAGACACTGCACTGAGATAGCAACCAGAACCTTAACTCTGGCTGACATTGCCTTCTGGAAACACAGGGCCAAGGGAAGGGAGGGGAACTCTTAACAACTATCCCTTAAATAATACAAAGACTCTGAATGCAGAGAGGTAGTGGGAAAGGTTCTAATTCTGGAATGAACATAGACACTCTCGAGGTGACCGTAAAGGGAATAAATTTATCTGGTTCAATAGAGTTCAGCACTTTGGTAAAGTAATAATTGCAATGACTTTACAGAATTTATTTACAAAATCCAACACACCACACATGTTTAGCATATGTATGAAAGAAGAGTATGTACAGGGCTTGTAAGTTAGTTGGTTGTAGTTGTGCAGGACCTGAAATGATACTGCATCAGTGAGGGATTCTGATTACCTGAAAAGGGTCTCAGTTGTTCTTCCTCAGACATTTGCTGGGCTAATCACATTGGGGCATAAGACCATGACTCCAGAATGCATCAGAAATACACAGAGAGATTCCCTAGTCTGGTAAAATCAATGCTGGCAGGCTAAAAATGTTTGCTTTTAACCCTATATACAAGGTGATTGCACATGACGTAATTACTTTTTGAACATGTAAAATATAATTAAAGAAATAAAATATAAAGAGAGAAACATGAGAAAACTTGAAAACATGAGAAATTATGAGTGAAGGTACCATTTCTTTTGTATAAATGTTTTTAATGCACCCAAAATGGATAAACACATTTGATAACCCCAGCAAATTAGCTAGAACAATGTGATTCTTGAATTGGATATTGTTTAGTAACCTATAAAACTAACCACATAGGGGAGGAGCCAAGATGGCGGAGGAGTAGGACGGGGAGACCACTTTCTCTCCTACAAATTCATCAAAAGAATAACTGAATGCAGAGCAAACCTCACAAAACAACTTCTGATCGCTAGCTGAGGTCATCAGGCACCCAGAAAAGCAGACCATTGTCTTCGAAAGGAGGTAGGACAAAATATAAAAGATAAAAAGTGAGACAAAAGAGCTAAGGACGGAGACCCATCCCGGGAAGGGAGTCTTAGGCGGCCTTGCTTGGGCTAGGGTCCGGGCCTGAGTGCCCTGAGGACAATCGGAGGGAGCTTCTGTGAGGTGCCAACTTGAACTGTGGGAGACCAAAAGAGAGAAAATTAACCGGCCGGAACACACTGCCGGCCGTTCGCAGAACAAAGGGACGGAGAAAGTCCCAAGAAGAGGTCGCAGGCTGCGGACCCGCCCAGCCCCGCCGGAGGCAGGAGGCAGGGGGGAGGGGAAGGTCGCAGCGAGACACAGGGCGCGGGCGGGGACTGGGGCTGGGGACGCAGAGGGCGGAAGGCGCGCGCACCCGACTGGCGCCAGCGGAAACTGAGACTGGGTCCGCGGAAGGGAGTGAGTGCGCCACACCTGGGGATAGTGCGCCCATCAAGCCCCTCGCTGCCTGGACCGCTCTGACGGGGAAGGCACAGAGAGCAGGCGCAGCTTTTCCTTCCGCGCTTTTGTGTAACACCCGAGGGCTGGAACCTAGCGCAGCGCGGGGCGCGCTCCATATAGAACAGCCGGGAGCCTGAGCAGCGCAGAGGGAGAAAGCAGCGTCAGCCCCTCCCCGCAGCGTCAGCCCCGCCCCGCAGCGCCAGCCCCTCCCCGCAGCGTCAGCCCGCCCCCGCAGGGCCAGCCCCTCCCCGCAGCGTCAGCCCCGCCCCGCAGCGCCAGCCCATCCCCCAGCGTCAGCCCCTCCCAGCAGCGCAACGGAACTAGCTAACTGAATAAGAGTCCACCTCCGCCCGCCTGTGTCAGGGCGGAAATGAGGCTCTGAAGAGACCGGCAAACAGAAGCCAAATAAACAAAGGGAACCGCTTCAGAAGGGACTGGTGCAACAGATTAAAATCCCTGTAGAAAACACCCACTTCACCGGAAGGGCCCTGTAGATATCGAGAAGTGTAAGCTGGAACGAGGAGCTATCTGAAACTGAGCCGAACCCACACTGACCGCAGCAGCTCCAGAGAAACTCCTAGATATATTTTTACTTTTTTTTTTCTAAGTAAGGAAAAAAAAAAAAATTTTTTTCTTTTTATATTTTTTCTTTTTTCTTTTTCCTCTTTTATTTTCCTTTAAAATTCCCTATTACTCCCCCATTACTCCTTAACTTTCATTTACATAGATTTTTACGATTTTTTTAATTAGGGGAAAAAAAATTTTTTTTTTTCTTTCTTTCTTTTTTTTTGTTTTTTTTTCTTTTTTTTCTTTTTCTTTTTTTTTCTTGCTTCTTCTTTTTTTTCCTTTCCGTTTTCTCTTTTATTTTCTATTTTTCTTTTTCTCTTATTTCTTTTTAAAGTCCTCTAGTACTCCTCTACTACTCTTCATTTTCATTTTCAATACACTATAACCTTACCAAAAAAAAAAAGAAGCCCTATCTTTAAACCGAAGATTATTCTCTCCCAATCTTGACTCTCTGTTTTCTACCTCAGAACACCTCTATTTCCTCCTTTCCCCTTCTCTTCCCAATCCAATTCTGTGAATCCTTGTAGGTGTCTGAGATACGGAGAACACTCTGGGAACAGACAGCTGCGTAGATCTGTCTCTCTCCTCTTGAGTCCCCCTTTTTCTCCTCCTGCTCATCTCTATCTCCCTCCTCCCTTTTCTCCTGTTCATGTAACTCTGTGAACCTCTCTGGGTGTCCCTAACAGGGGAGAATCTTTTCGCCATTAACCTAGAAGTTTTCTTATCAGGGCTGTATAGTTGGAGAAGTCCTGAGACTACAGGAAGAATAAAACTGAAATCCAGAGGCAGGAAACTTAAGCCCAAAACCTGAGAACACCAGAAAACTCCTGACTACATGGAACTTTAAGCAATAAGTGACCGTCCAAAAGCCTCCATACCTACACTGAAACCAACCACCACCCAAGAGCCAGTAAGTTTTAGAGCAAGACATACCACGCAAATTCTCCAGCAACACAGGAACATAGCCCCGAATGTCAACATACAGGCTGCCCAAGGTGACACCTAACACATAGACCCATCTCAAAACTCATTACTGGGCACTCCATTGCTCTCCAAAAAGAAGAAATCAAGTTCCACGCACCAGTACACTGATGCAAGCTTCCCTAACCAGGAAACCTTGACAAGCCAATCGCCTAACCCCACCCACTGGGTAAATCCTCCACAATAAAAAGGAACCACAGACCTCCAGAATACAGAAAGTCCACTCCAGACACAGCAATCTAAACAAGATGAAAAGGCAAAGAAATACCCAACAGGTAAAGGAACATGAAAAATGCCCACCAAGTCAAACAAAAGAGGAGGAGATAGGGAATCTACCTGAAAAAGAATTTAGAATAATGATAATAAAAATGATCCAAAATCTTGAAAACAAAATGGAGTTACAGATAAATAGCCTGGAGACAAAGATTGAAAAGATACAAGAATTGTTTAATAAAGACCTAGAAGAAATAAAAAAGAGTCAATTAAAAATGAACAATGCAATGAATGAGATCAAAAACACTTTGGAGGGAACCAAGAGTAGAATAACGGAGGCAGAAGATAGGATAAGTGAGGTAGAAGATAAAATGGTGGAAATAAATGAAGCAGAGAGGAAAAAAGAAAAAAGAATCAAAAGAAATGAGGACAACCTCAGGGACCTCTGGGACAATGTGAAATGCCCCAACATTTGAATCATAGGAGTCCCAGAAGAAGAAGACAAAAGAAAGGCCATGAGAAAATACTTGAGGAGATAATAGCTGAAAACTTCCCTAAAATGGGGAAGGAAATAGCCACCCAAGTCCAAGAAACCCAGAGAGTCCCAAACAGGATAAACCCAAGGCGAAACACCCCAAGACACATATTAATCAAACTAACAAAGATCAAACACAAAGAACAAATATTAAAAGCAGCAAGGGAAAAACAACAAATAACACACAAAGGGATTCCCATAAGGATAACAGCTGATCTATCAATAGAAACCCTCCAGGCCAGAAGGGAATGGCAGGACGTCCTGAAAGTAATGAAAGAGAATAACCTACAACCTAGATTACTGTATCCAGCAAGGATCTCATTCAGATATGAAGGAGAATTCAAAAGCTTTACAGATAAGCAAAAGCTGAGAGAATTCAGCACCACCAAACCAGCTCTTCAACAAATGCTAAAGGATCTTCTCTAGACAGGAAATGCAGAAAGGTTGTATAAACGTGAACCCAAAACAACAAAGTAAATGGCAACGGGACCACAACTATCAATAATTACCTTAAATGTAAATGGGTTGAATGCCCCAACCAAAAGACAAAGATTGGCTGAATGGATACAAAAACAAGACCCCCATATATGCTGTCTACAAGAGACCCACCTCAAAACAAGAGACACATACAGACTAAAAGTGAAGGGCTGGAAAAAAATATTTCATGCAAATGGAGACCAAAAGAAAGCAGGAGTCGCAATACTCATATCAGATAAAATAGACTTTCAAATAAAAGCTGTGAAAAGAGACAAAGAAGGACACTACATAATGATCAAAGGATCAATCCAAGAAGAAGATATAAAAATTATAAATATATATGCACCCAACATAGGAGCACCGCAATATGTACGGCAAACACTAACGAGTATGAAAGAGGAAATTAATAGTAACACAATAATAGTGGGAGACTTTAATACCCCACTCACAACTATGGATAGAATCAACTAAACAGAAAATTAACAAGGAACACAACTTTAAGATGCACCAATGGACGGAGCTAGAACCTAATTGATAATTCTAATAGGCACATTTCACCCCCAAAAACAATCAAACTTCAGCCTTTTTCTCAGTGCACACCGGAACCATTCTCCAGATAGATCCATCCTGGGCCATAAAATCTATGTCCTTGGAAATTCAAAAAAATTGAAATCATTCCGTCATCTTTTCTGACCACAGTGCAGTAAGATTAGATCCAATACAGGAAAAAAATTGTTAAAAATTCCAACACCTGGAGGCTAAATAACCGCTTCTTGAATAACCACAAATCATAAGAAGAAATCAAAAAAGAAATCAAATCATGTATAGAAATGAATGAAATGAAAACACACAACCCAAAACCTATGGGACACTGTAAAAGCAGTGCTAAGGGGAAGGTTCATAGCATTACAGGCTCACATCAAGAAACAAGAAAAAAGCCAAATAAATAACCTAACTCTACACCTAAAGCAATTAGAGAAGGAAGAAATGAAGAACCCCAGGGTTAGCAGAAGGAAGGAAATCTTAAAAATTAAGGCAGAAATAAATGCAATAGAAACTAAAGAGACCATAGCAAAAATCAACAAAGCTAAAAGCTGGTTTTTTGAAAAAATAAACAAAATTGACAAACATTAGCAAGACTCATTAAGAAACAAAGAGAGAAAAACCAAATTAACAAAATTAGAAATGAAAATGGAGAGATCACAACAGACAACACTGAAATACAAAGGATCATAAGAGACTACTACCAGCAGCTCTAGGCCAATAAAATGGACAACTTGGATGAAATGGACAAATTCTTAGAAAAGTATAACTTCCCAAAACTGAACCAGGAAGAAATAGAAGACCTTAACAGAGCCATCACAAGCAAGGAAATCGAAACTGTAATCAGAAATCTTCCAGCAAACAAAAGCCCAGGACCAGATGGCTTCACAGCTGAATTCTACCAAAAATTTAGAGAGAGCTAACACCTACCTTACTCAAACTCTTCCAGAAAATTGCAGAAGAAGGTAAACTTCCAAACTCATTCTATGAGGCCACCATCACCCTAATTCCAAAACCAGACAAAGATGCCACAAAAAAAAGAAAACTACAGGCCAATATCACTGATGAACATAGATGCAAAAATCCTTAACAAAATTCTAGCAAACAGAATCCAACAACATATTAAAAAAAATCATACACAATGACCAAGTGGGCTTTATCCCAGGAATGCAAGGATTCTTTAATATCCACAAATCAATCAATGTAATACACCACATTAACAAATTGGAAGATAAAAACCATATGATTATCTCAATAGATGCAGAAAAAGTTCCTTTGAAAATTCCAACACTCATTTATGATTAAAACTCTCCAAAAAGCAGGAATAGAAGGAAACATACCTCACATAATAAAAGCTAATATGCACAAACCCCACAGCAAGCATCACCCTCAATGGTGAAAAATTGAAAGCATTTCCCCTGAAATCAGGAACGACAAGGGTGCCACTTCACCACACTGTTCAACATAGTGTTGGAAAGTTTTTGGCCACCGCAATTCAGAGCAGAAAAAGAAGTAAAAGGAATCCAGATAGGAAAAGAAGAAGTGAAACTCTCACTGTTTGCAGATGACATGATCCTCTATATAGAAAAACCTAAAGACTCTACCAGAAAATTACTAGAACTAATCAACGAATATAGTAAAGTTGCAGGATATAAAATTAACACACAGAAATCCCTTGCATTCCTATATACTAACAATGAAAAAACAGAAAGAGAAATTAAGGAAACAATACCATTCACCATTGCAACAAAAAGAATAAAATACTTAGGAGTATATCTACCTAAAGAAACAAAAGACCTATACATAGAAAACTATAAAACACTGATGAAAGAAATCAAAGAGGACACAAACAGATGGAGAAACATACCGTGTTCATGGATTGGAAGAATCAATATTGTCAAAATGGCTATTCTACCCCAAGCAATCTATAGATTCAATGCAATCCCTATCAAGCTACCAACGGTATTTTTCACAGAACTAGACCAAAGAATTTCACAATTTGTATGGAAATACAAAAAACCTCGAATAGCCAAAGTATCTTGAGAAAGAAGAATGGAACTGGAGGAATCAACCTGCCTGACTTCAGACTCTACTACAAAGCCACAGTCATCAAGACAGTATGGTACTGGCACAAAGACAGAAATATAGATCAATGGAACAGAATAGAAAGCCCAGAGATAAATCCACGAACCTATGGACACCTTATCTTTGACAAGGGAGGCAAGGATATACAATGGAAAAAAGACAACTTCTTTAACAAGTGGTGCTGGGAAAACTGGTCAACCACTTGTAAAAGAATGAAACTAGAACACTTTCTAACACCATACACAAAAATAAACTCAAAATGGATTAAAGATCTAAATGTAAGACCAGAAACTATAAAACTCCTAGAGGAGAACATAGGCAAAACACTCTCCGACATAAATCACAGCAAGATCCTCTATGACCCACCTCCCAGAATATTGGAAATAAAAGCAAAACTAAACAAATGGGACCTAATGAAACTTAAAAGCTTTTGCACTACAAAGGAAACTATAAGTAAGGTGAAAAGACAGCCTCAGATTGGGAGAAAATAATAGCAAATGAAGAAACAGACAAAGGATTAATCTCAAAAATATACAAGCAACTCCTGAAGCTCAATTCCAGAAAAATAAATGACCCAATCAAAAAATGGGCCAAAGAACTAAAAACAGACGGACGTATTTCTTCTCCAAAAGAAGACATACAGATGGTAACAACACAATG